>NC_082711.1:69206314-69511417 GCF_030144855.1 Hypanus sabinus | reverse complement strand
TGAAAACAATTTAGCTTTGTTTTTTTTCCACTAAGTCATTCTTTGAAAAAAAATTGTTTCTGACCACATCTGAATAGTTGGATGAATATTTTCCGCATTACTTAGAGCAGAAATAACTAGTTTTGCTCACAAAAAGAAGTTGTTGCCTGGATCATAAACTGTATTTTCCAAGTTTCAATTCCCTGCATGTTGGCTTTCTCAATCAAGCCATGAGATGTGGCGTGGAGGACACAATCACTGAGACTTGCAGTGAAAGATGGTGATGCTCCTTTTTCAATTATGAAGTAGTTTCCTATATTGGCAATTTATCAAAAGGAAATAGACCACCAGGCTGACAGCATAGAACCAGATTGACTACAATGTCATTTTCCACTGTCAATCATAAGGACCATAACTAAATGGCCTTGAGAGCAGAATCCCTAAAAAGGTACAATCGTCTTTTCACCACTGCAGAAATATTGTTGGCAGACAACTGTGCTGACAGAAACCTGGGGATTGAATAATTCTTTTCAGCCTGAGTGGTTCAAATGAACCTTCAGTGAAAAAAGCCAATCAAATCTGTAAATGTTTGAGTGTATGCACAGATCTCCCACGTAACTGCTTAAAGTGCATTGCTAAATACGTTTACCATGTGATTGAATGTCATCTTATATCTTATTTAATTTGAGTTTGAGGACTGACACCCACAAGTGCTTGTTTTTTTTTGAAAAACTGCCTCTTAGTGCTGATAAATACCTTGTGTATTTTTCACTCACTCTGTTAGCAATAGAAAATGGACTAGAAATTTAAAAGCATTACCGTGTTCACAACATCATGGAAAATGATGGCAATCATTTGACACATCATTCCTGCAACATTGTTTGAAATCTATCCATTTAATCTCACTGCTCCTACTCCCCTGTTTGAACAGTATTATCCATTCCATCACTGATAGACAGCACATCTAATCTCACTGCACAAAATGAAAAAAAAAATCCAAATACTTAAAACCAGAAATTTTTGGTTAAGGAAATTTAGATAGTTTAGCAAAGCCCTTCATGATTCTATGCATCTCGATTTAACCTTAGCTGCTTTAAGGGATAAGAATCTAGATTACTGTCGCCCACACGACAGAGATATGAAAACTGCAATTCTGGAGCTTCATTTCAATTGGTTATGTTACTGTACTTAGAGCAAGGTTGTGTGTGGTTTGTTAGCTCAGTAGGAAAGGAGAACCAAAAGTTCAATAAAAGAGTATTTAGAATAGGAGATTTAGTTCACTCACCCCCAAACCTCCTCCCCCCCCCCCCCCCACAAACAGTATGTTCAGGAGTAGAGGTAAGAAAACACCACATGATAGTTTTGGGAGAGGAAACTCTGAACACAGATTTCAGTCACCTATTTACACTAATCCTATAGTAATTCCATGTTCAAATTCTTCCTATGTTCCCATTAACCCAGATTCTACCATTCACCTACTAGATCACTATCATCTACTAAAGCACTAGATCCTTATCGACCACTCTTCTGTTAAGTCCATTCTATTTGAAGTTGTTCCCCCCCCCGCATTGCCACAGTGCAAAAAACTAACCCCTCCCTTGAAAACAGTGGTGCAATTCATCCACATAAATGTTACCTTGCCACAGTTTCTGACTTGCAAGAAAATATATAGATGTGGGACTTCCATATCCCATCACAAAGAATTACGTAAGCACCACAATTGCTATCAGAATGGATCAGTAGCAAGTTAGTGATTGAACCAATATGAGACAAATACCCTTGACCATCTCTACAGCAAGCTATCACTTGCAGATGCAGGGCACATTCCTTGTCGAGGCAATATCTTGTCATGAGATGCAAAAGCAGGAGCATTTCTGTAGTGATAATGGTACAGACTCAGAACTGAGCATTCACAAATCAAACACTCTAGATACTGAAGATCACTAGGGACACTTGACTGAAATTACACCCATGATCCTCTACAACCAGTCAAGATTCAAGATTGTTTAATAGAATTTCCAGTAGACAAGTGTAAAGGACAACAAAATAATTTACACCAGATCAAAAATAACTCAAGATAAAGAACACAATAAAAAAAAACAATAAAACTTGTGTATTTATTTTATGTACATAGACTGATTATGCCCACAAATTGATGTTAAGCACAGGATTTGTAGATAAGGCGACACTGACGGCAACTGATAAAACAGTGCAGGTGGGAGTTCTGGAGGGGTGGATTAGTGGGTGCAGATGTTGATCAGCCTTATTGCTTGGGGAAATTAACTGTCTCAGCCTAAAAAGTTGACTGTATTTTTTCCACCCCCTTCGATGCTGCCTGGCCTGCTGAGTTCCTCCAGCATTTTGTGTGTGTTGCCTGGATTTCCAGCCTCTGCAGATTTTCTCATTTGTTGTTGAGTTTGGTGGTCTTGGCATGGTTGCCACACACCCTACCACTGATGGGAGTGGGACACACGGTCCGTGAGCATGGTAGGTGGGATCCTTCATGACATTACTGGTCTTTTTCCTGACACTTTTCTGTATACATGTCCTTGATGGTGGGTAGGCTAATGTTAGGCTAACACGTTGAGCAACATGGACTATCTGTTGTAGAGCCTTTCTGTCTGCTACTGAGCAGTTTCCGTACCATGCAGTGGTGCAGCATGTTAGGATGCTCTCTACAGCGCATCTGAAGAAAATGAGTATAGATGTGTATAATTCAGCTCTCTTCAGCCTCCTCTGATAGAGATGGCACCAAGCTTTCCTGACTGTAGGATGGGCTCTGGACCATAAGAGGCTGTGTGAGACAGGATTCCGAAACTGCTTGCAGTTTCCACTGCAGTGCCACCATTGTAAAGAGGGCTGAGAGTGGCACGAGTACCCCTGAAGTCAGTAACTATCTGCTTTGTTTTGTTGACATTAAGGAAGTTATCTGTCTGGTACCAGGCCTTAAGCACATCCACCTCCTCTCTGTATGCTGTCTCATCATTGTTGGTGGTGAGCCCCACCACTGTTGTGTCATTGGCGAACTTAACTGCGTTATTACTCGGGTGTTGGCCATGCTGTCATGTGTGAGCAGTCTACAGCAATGGGCTCAGCACACAACTTGGGAAGGGGTGGGAAGTTACCCATATTGAGGGTGAAGGGGAAGGAGAAGCAATCTGTGAAGTTTGTTCACCCAGTTGCAGTGACATATTTAGACCAAGGAGTACAAGCGTGTTCACCAAGATCTCTGTTGAATGTCAAACTGAAATCCAGAAACAGCATTATGCCAGGACCAGGTGCATGACTGATGCTATTGGATTTGTTGTAGAGTGGTTCTGTTGGTGAACATATTTGAGTGTCCAGAATGGCAGGAATAGAGTTTTTGCTCTGTGCCATTACCATCTGTTCAAAGCACTTCATGATGATTGGTGTCAGTGCCACCGGATGGTAGTTACTTAGATCTCAATACGTGGTCACTGTGACTGCATTGTGCTGATACTCCAGAAGCACAAGAAATCCACATGTGTGCGCGAATATGCGCTAGTGCTTGGTGGGGGGGGGGGGGGGCGCACGAGTGGGAACATTGAACCCTACATGTACAATACTCCAGATTACACACCATTTTCACTTCATTCATTCCAAAAGGTTGCAATCCTCAAGTCCCCTACGCATTGTGGGAGTATTGTTATGTTTTGTAACTTCAAAACATTAATTAAAATAGTCGGGACTGGGAATGTAATTCTAACTTTGTGTTCATTTGAAGTGAAGTGCACACATTTCACGTTGTAGCATCATGAATTAAGCAATTCATTTATTTCTACATATAACCAGTAACAAATTATTTAAATGAACAAGAATGCTACATATATACACCCACTCACAATATTATTGAAATACTGAATTATTCAATACATAACAAATATCTTCACAAGGCTGATGTGGTTCACTGTCACGTTCTCAAGGCAAGTTAGGTGGCAACAGAGCCATCCTTGCCAGTGCCATTAGAAACACTCCACTCCAAAAAATATCCAAACTCCACAAACTAATGAAAGACAAGAAAGACAAATAAGGCAAACATTTATGCTGAGTGGGAAAACTTTTCTTTCTCTTCCCCCCCCCCCCAACCATCTCAACCCAGTTTATTTTTCCACTTAAAGTCATACCAATAGTTTATTGTGGGTTTAGTGATTCTATGGAAACGTGGTCAGAGTAGTAGAGCACACCAATATGTCAATTCAAAGCTCTGAGTTAACAAGAAGCTGTTATTTATTGCTTTGTAAGCTTCACAACACCACAGTGCATGAATATAATGCATTTCAGTGAATTATGTAAAAAGTTAAGCCCTGCTGGCAAGCCATTTATCCCACTTTTCAAATAAACAGTAGTGGTTTGTTTACTGGCAGCAAGTGACAGAGAAGACACAATTAGGTACTTTTCACTGACAGGGAGTGCACGATCCAAAAGTACAGAATTCCTTGGTGTGAATCACTAATAATTTCCTGCAATAGAAACCATCAGCTGGAGGTGGGAATGTGCCGCTGCCCCAAATCTAATCTAAACATGCACCCTCCCAAAAAGAATACAAGTCTCTTCTTTGGTGCAACTGCATTGCTAACAGATGAAGTCATTTATTCACTTCTCTCACACATTTTCTGGAGATTGAGGAATAGTATAAGTAGATCACCCATTATAAATGTGTTATAAAGAGAAACAGTATTTTGAACAGTTTCACTGGATAGATTACTTGCCTGTACACAATCAGCCTCTCCTATAGAATGCTTTTAAATTTTCACACATCATTAAAAACTATAATCTAACAATGTTAATGCCTGCCTTCATCTTTCTGAAGGACTGAAGTCAGCTCCAGTAATAAAGGAGTTGAACTTGACTTAAACAATTGCTACTAATTCCAGAGTCGGAAGTCTAACAACTGTGCAGCAATTCAACGATACAGCTTGGCAATGTAAACCAATTGAAGTCGCAGTGCATCTTTAAATATGTACAGGGTATTCTAACGTATCTAGACAAGTTTGCACTGTTATCTTGATGAACGAGAAGATTATGTGCCGTACTCATCTTGCAACAAAAGTAACTACACCAGGCACACACAGTTGAAGGTTACATGCACAGTAAACACTGTCCTATTGTTTGGAAATCCCAATAGTTTGACATATACGGTGGCATGCAAAAGTTTGGGCACCCCATGGTCAAAATTTCTGTTACTGTGAATAGTTAAGTGAACAGAAGATGAACTGATCTCCAAAGGTCATAAAGTTAAAGATGAAACATTCTTTTCAACATTGTAAGCAAGATTAGTGTATTATTTTTGTATTGTACAATTTTAGAGTGGGGAAAAAAAGGAAAGGAACACCATGCAAATGTTTGGGCACTCCAAGAGATTCGAGCTCTCAGATAACTTTTACCAAGCTCTCAGACCTTAATTAGCTTGTTACGGCTATGGCTTGTTCACAATCATCGTTAGGAAAGGCCAGGTGAAACAAATTTCAAAGCTTTATAAATACCCTGACTCCTCAAACCATGTCCCAACAATCAGTAGCCATGGGCTTCTCTAAGCAGCTGCCTAGCACTTTGAAAATTAAAATAAATTATGCCCACAAAGCAGGAGAAGGCTGTAAGAAGATAGCAAAGCGTTTTCAAGTAGCCATTTCCTCAGTTCATAATGTAATTAAGAAATGGCAGTTAACAGGAACGGTCGAGGTCAAGTTGATGTCTGGAAGACCAAGAACACTTTCCGAGAGAACTGCTCGTAGGGTTGCTAGAAAGGTAAATCAAAACCCTCATTTAACTGCAAAAGACCTTCAGGAAGATTTAGCAGACTGGAGGGGTGGTGCACTGTTCTACTGTGCAGTGACACCTGCACAAATATGACCTTTATGAAAGAGTCATCAGAAGAAAACTTTTCCTTTGTCCTCACCACAAAATTCAGCCTCAGAAGTTTGCAAAGGAACATCTAAACAAGCCTGATGCATTTGGAAACAAGTCCTGTGGACTGATGAAGTTAAAATAGAACTTTTTTACCACAATGAGCAATGGTACTTTCTGAGGGGAAAAAAGGGTGCAGAATTTCATGAAAAGAACGTCTCTCCAAATGTTAAGCATGGGGGTGGATCGATCATGCTTTGGGGCTTGTGTTGCAGCCAGTGGCACGGAGAACATTTCACTGGTAGAGGGAACAATGAGTTCAATTAAATACCAGCAAATTCTGGAAGCAAACATCAAACCGTCTGTAAAAAGAAGATGAAGGGGATAGCTTCTACAACAGGATAATGATCCTAAACACACCTCAAAATCTACAATGGACTACCTCAAGAGGCGCAAGCTGAAGGTTTTGCAATGGCCCTCACAGTCCCTCAACCTAAACATAATCAAAAATCTGTGGATAGACCTCAAAAGAGCAGTGCATGCAAGACAGCCCAAGAATCTCACAGAACTAGAAGCCTTTTGCAAGGAAGAATGGGCGAAAATCCCCCAAACAAGAATTGAAAGACTCTTAGCTGGCTACAGAAAGCACTTACAAGCTGTGAAACTTGCCAAAGGGGGTGTTACTAAGTATTGACAATGCAGGGTACCCAAACTTTTGCTTTGGGCCCTTTTCCTTTTTTGTTATTTTGAAACTGTAAAAGATGGAAATAAGTAATCTTGCTTAAGATATTAAAGAAATGTGTCATCTTTCACTTTATGCCTTTTGGAAATCAGGTCATCTCTTACTCGCTTAGCTATTCACAGTAACAAAAATTTTGACCAGGGGTGCCCAAACTTTTGCATGCCACTGTAGCTCCCTGGGCCAATAGTTTCACTTCCCCATGCTTCCTTCAACTCAACTGGCATGTCATGTTGGAAAATTTATTGTAGCACAATACAAATATCTACAAGTAGTAAGTGTGGTGGTGGTCTTAAAAGAAATTCTAATAATCCGGAAAATCCACCAATGCACGTCAAGGTCCCAACAGAGTCAGATTAAGTCTATTAAAGTAAAAGTCTGATAAAATTGAATGAAGTACATAAACTGGAAACCAGAAGTAAAACGAAGTGCCAAAAGTACTCATCAGGTCAGGCAGGATTTGCTATGAGGGAAATCCTTTGCTTAATCCTTCATCAGAACATGACCAAGCTCACATGGCAAGTTCAGCACATTTTCATGGTGTCTCCTCTGATCCTACACACGAAATGTTGTTTGTCCAATGTCTCTCGACATTGACAAGCATATATATTGCAGAAAGACTCAGTAGAAAGGAACAACATCAATCCCTCAAGCAGCACATTTAGTTGTGTCATTGTTAAACAGCATTTGAACATGGTAGCCCCAAAATGACTAAATGGGGAACTTGACAAAATGTAAGAAACATCAAGCTCTTTAACTGAACAAGTGGATGTACTGCTTAAAGCAAACAATACCTAGACACTTGAGGTGGCACTAATGCAGTACTCAATGGTAGGAAAAAAAAAGGCAACATCCCAAGGAGTTTTACTGGGGCACATTACATGCTGACAATTCTCAGTGAACAAAGCAAATAGTTCCAGTTTTAAGACATTGTGTAGAAAGTGGAATGCCACTTTGTTGCTCCAATAATCGAGGACAGAAATAATTAAAAACCTAAAAACATAGAACTAAGCTCCACCCAATATTCTCACAATACAAGACCTTGTAAAATATGATTTGGAATAAGGGACAATAGTGGTGCAGACAACATATAAATTTTTTTTTAAAAACTTAAATTCTCCCAATTCATTGCAATATGAAGTTAATGATGCTTCAACTTTCAACTGAAGTTGAGAAGTGACCTAGTGAATGCAAGGCACTTTCCCTTCTCCCATTCACAAAAAAAAGAGACTACAATCATGTAAAATTTGAGAAAGGTACTTTTGACTGGCATTACAACACCTTTCAAACCAGGGGAGTCTTTTATTCTAACAATATCTTGTAAGGTAAATTGACAACAGAACATTCTAGAAGCAACACCAAAAGTCTAAGCAATTCACAGGAGATTGAGTTACAGGGAGTCAGACAGGCCAAGGATCGTTTTCTCCCTGGAGCGTAGGAGGCTGAGGGATAACTTTACAGTGTATAAAAGTCATGAGCGGCATTTTTCTCCAGCACAAGTCTAGAACTAATTAGATAGGGAAAAACATTTAAAGGGGAAGCAACAGGTAATTCCTACCAGAGGGCAGTGGCTATGTAGACTGAACTGTCAGAGGAGTTGGCAATTATGATCAATTATGTTTAAAAGGCATTTAGACAGGTACATGGATAGGAAAGGATTAAAAGGGAATTGGACCAAACACAGTCACAATTTGATCTGCTTGAAGGAGTTGGATCAAGGGGCCCATTTCTGTGATGTACTTACTGTATGCCTATTATGTCATGAATATAAAAACAGGCCATCCTATCAAAGTAAAGGTGTTTCAAATAGAACTCCACTGCAGATATTCTTTCACAACTACCACATGAGAACTCTGATGCCAGAGAAAAACATACAATCCTCACCTGAAATACAAGAGACAATGTCTTCCCAGTAACTACTTCAGATTAGTCTCAAAAAGACTCATTGGTGAAAAGAGCCCAAGAAAGGAAGTTTAAAGGATAACAGAATTTAATACAGGTCAAGAACAGAAAACTATTCCACAATTATTGCACTAGTTACCATGCAGATGGACCTCAGTGTGGTAATATTTGTTAGGAAACATTTCAATAGCTTTTGGGACCATGTTGGTAAAAGAAGCCATTGAAATAAACTAGAGGAAAAGAATTTTAACAAAGACAAATGTCTGGTTCTCAGTGAGAACTAGAATTTGATTGTAAACAAGGTTCAAGGTGGGTGAGCAGAAACCAGATTGGATATTTACCCTATCTATGCCCTTTATGGCCTCAAATGATCGGCAAGCAATTGCGGAAGCTGTGGAACAAGCTACCGAACACATTGGCAATAATGATCATGGCCTTGGATATATTTTCATGGGTTGAAGGTAGACTTGGGAGAAAAATGATAATTTTTTGGTACAGGCAGGGTTATGTACGAGTTCCATTCCTGAATAAGTCGGATCTGTACGCAAGTCAAAACAAGTACATCTGGTATTATTCAGCATCAGTCAAACGTTTGTCTTAGTATATAGTATATATTTTACCTTTCTAAGCATATAAAACACTTAAGAAATGAATGTATTCCAATAATTAAACTACTGCATTGCTTAGTAATAATTGTAGCTTTCATCGGGGCAGGGCCTTTCAAATGTTCTATTATTCACACTTTATCCTTTAAAATTGTTCCAATCGTTGACCAACTGTAGCCTCATGCTTTTCCAATAACTTTTCACCTCTTTTCAAAAGCTTTATTATTTCCACTTTATGTTCAATCACGATCGCTTCCCGTCGGGTGTCGGGTCCCGACCTCCACTGGCTCCCGAGGTCTGCTGAGTCCTAACGACCACCGCACTGAGACAGGCTGAATGGGACAAGTGGGGGCTGTGCTGGGTTTAGGTACTTGACCCTCCACAATATTCCGCGTGAGAATTTAAACTGGAGGTGACAGTGTTTTTTTTTTAAATGAGGTTGAGTTGCCAGCTCGACATCAACCCGGCACGGATGGTACGGGAGTCACTGGATCGACATCAAACCGGTACGGGAGGGTCTGTCACTGGATTGAACTCGCGAACACCCCCCCCCCCGTTCTCTAGCCTGGCGCCAATCTCACTGCGCCACCAGCCAACCAGAACGGCGGGGGGAAAGAGAGCGGGGTCAGGGTGAATCTTACTATGAAAAATTTAAGCCAAATACAACAAGTTAAACACTCAACACAGTATAAACGGCAACGACTTAAATTGGCAGATGGCGTCACGATCCGACTTAAAATGGCAGACGGCGTTCTCCTTCCTCGGTTCATAAGCCGGGCGTTCGTAACGCAGGGACTGCCTGTACTGGTCAACAGTCACTCAGCAAATTGAAAAGAGAAACACTGGGTACAGGTATCACTACTGAATGTTTGTTCAAGCAACAGCCACCAGTTGTGATCTGTTCTCTTCCATCTTTGAAACAGAATTATGTCACACATTCCCCAGTTTCTTAATTTTAAAAGAGGGCTGAGGTCAGTCAGAATAGTTGAAGCCCCTTTGAGAAAGAAATCTTGCAGGGATATTCAAAATTCAGCATGAAATATTGCTTGATTAATCTCTTCAAGAAAGAGCTACGCCACACACAATTATAGAGTATAAACTTGCACAACTCTAAGAGAAAACAAAACACTTGAGCCTGGATCAAAAAAATAGCTTCTGTTACTGAATATAACAAGTGAAGTTAAAAAAAGTCCCCATCATTCTAATCACAATGGAAAAAACAGTAGAAGTCCTTTCATCTATTGTGTACCAGAATTGACACATCCAGAAAATCAGATGCACCAGTTAATCAAATTATAATGCAAATGCTGGAAATTTTGCTTACACTTCGTTCATGTCTTGTTATTCAGAATCTAATTGCGCATCTAATGGTCTTGCTGTACTTCCTAAGGATTATTATGTTGAGTGCCTTTTGGCATACACTGGAAACTCAGATATCAGCCAGCTTAGTGCAGGGGATCTTGAAATGCTGAGGACTAGAAAGTGCCAAATGGCGAGATGCCAGATAACAGGGCTTTGCTTTACTTAAAGCAAAATGGGCACATTTGTGTTCATAGCCCACCAAGCAAACTGAATTTACCCAAGTGAAACACAGAACCCAGTAAGGGGACGAAGAGATATTTAGTTGAAATTTGTGATAATCTGGTCACCTCTGACAGAGATGTTGAATCAATCGAATGTTTAGTTTGGTCAGACTGAAATCTAAAGCAAACTTCAGGAAACAAAATTACACAACCAAGTCCGACAACAAAAACATCTTTAATTCAAATCCAGAACTAAAGCAATCCAAAATCTGATTGACTACCAGAAACTCAAAGACAGGTAGACTCTGAAAATTGGTTTCTGGACTATATTTATAGATGGAGTTCATTAATTATAACTTTTAGTTTCTTGCATTTTATAATTGCTTTTTCAAAGAAAAAGCAGTATCATGTGCTTAAGTACTGCACGTTACAGATATTCAATATATGTTTTAATGTCTTCAAAACCATTACAGAAATATTCAACCACATATCTATAATGAGAGAAAAACAACAATTCAAAAAGCATGCATTAGAAAAAACAGAAATATCATTAGGAATAATGAAAAGTCAATCATACCTTTTGAAAAAAAGTTCAAA
The DNA here is from genome assembly GCF_030144855.1 of Hypanus sabinus. Classification (NCBI taxonomy): domain Eukaryota; kingdom Metazoa; phylum Chordata; class Chondrichthyes; order Myliobatiformes; family Dasyatidae; genus Hypanus; species Hypanus sabinus. Next base: position 69,500,207 of record NC_082711.1, on the reverse strand, counting down.
GTAAATTTATTATCAAAGTACAGTACATACATGTCACATATCAAAGATTCATTTTCTTTTGGGCATACTCTAATTCCATAATAGAATAAAAACCCAATAGAATCAATGAATGACTGCAACAACTGGGCATTCAATCCCAGTGTGCAAAATACAATAAACAGTACAGATACCAAAAAAAAAATGATAAAAAATAAGCATTAAATATTAAGAACATGAGATGAAGAGCCCTTGAAGGTGAGTCCATAGGTTGTGGGAACATTTCGTTGCTGGTGCCAGTGAAGTTGAGCGACTTTACCTCTCTGGTTCAAAAACCTGATGGTCGAGGGGTAATAACTGTCCCTGAATCCTGATGAGAGTCCTGATGCTCCTGTACCTTCTTCCTGAATGCAGCATTAAGAAGAGAACGGCAGAGACCCTGATAATGGATGCTGCTTCCCTGTGACTCGTCTGTGCAGACATGCTCAAATGGTGGGGAGGACTTTACCTGTGATGGACTGGACCATAGCCACTGCTTTATGTAGGATTTTCTGTTCAAGGGCATTGGTGTTTCCATACCAGGCCATAATGTAGTCAGTCACTACACATCTGGAGAAATATGTTAAAGTTTTACATGTTGTGCAAAACCTTCGCAAACTCCTAAGGAAGTAGACGCTGCCATGCTTTTTTTGTAATTGCGCCATGTGCTGGGACCGGGACAGGTCCTCCAAAATAATCACAGTGAGAATTTTAAGTTACTGATCATCTGATGAGGACTGACCCACAGACCTCTGGTTTCCTCCTGAAGTCACTAATCATCTCCTTGGCCCTGCTGACATTGACACCCATTTCTCTTGATTTAACTTTACAAGAGGTGATAGTATTCAACCCCACCCCCCACAACTGTCAAGCATCCTTCAAAGATTCAAGTTTAGTCTGCAATTGTCACTTTGTTCATGAGATGGTCTTCTGGAGATCGTTCCAGGATCTCGTGACTTTCTTGGTCCCTAGACTTGAATGCCTTTGATCTGGCCTTCAATAGATTGTGGATCTCATGCTTCACCCAAAGCTTCTGATTGGGGAAGACACGGAATGATTTTGTGAGGACACACTTGTCTACAGCTGTTTTAACATAGTCTGTGGCAATCATTCATCCACAGACGAGCCCTTGAACACGGTCCAGTCCACCGGCTTGAAGCACTCCTGTAGCTGCTCCTCTGCCTCCCACCAGCAGGAGTCAATAGAAAAGAAGTGTCATTGAAACGCCTAGTTTCCTTGGCTGCGCAAGTCTAGGGATGACACTCTCAAACTCGTGAGATTGAGATGGCTCGTCCCACCCCAAACCCCAGTTTGTGTGGACAGTCTGCAATTTGCGACCCTGTTACATATTAGTGCCACGAAATAACAGACAGTACACTGCATAAGATTCATAAAGTAGCTAAAGGGGTTAGTAAAGAATAACAAAAAAAAGAGACCATTCTAATTAAACGGTCAAATGTGTACAAGTTGGAGCTCATCTGGAACTTCTGTCACTCGCGCTGGGCCCTCAGTCAATGTGAATGCCCTCACCACCTTCCGAACATCGCTCGCAATCTAGCTCGAACAAACGGATCTCCCACTGGATTGTTTGCTACGACCGGTTCTCCCCAGCGTCTTCTCTCTACATCTCCCGACGAACAAAAGCCCAAGACCTGATTGTCCCTCACCAAGAAAATCCCCCCGCTAATTGGATGGCACACATTCCACATCATCTTCAACAATAACCTAAATAGGCTAAAAGCAAAACAGAGCTGCTAAATGAAATACCTACAACATAACAGTAAAGATATGAAGCAGGGCATTACAGTATCAACAGTGTGCCTAGACAACCGAACTAGAGTTCTCTCCAACAAATAACATGGTAATTGACTGGTATGGATTTTACAAAAAACAAAATGTTATATGAGCAAACATGAGGAAATCTGCAGATGCTGGAAATTCAAACAACACACAGAGAATGCTGGTAGAACACAGCAGGCCAGGCAGCATCTATTAGGAGAAGCGCTGTCAATGTTTCGGGCTGAGACCCTTTGTCAGGACTAACTGAAAGGAAAGATAGTAAGAGATTTGAAAGTAGTGGGGGGAGGGGGAAATGCGAAATGATAGGAGAAGACCGGAGGGGGTGGGATGAAGCCAAGAGCTGGAAAGGTGTTTGGCAAAAGTTATACAGAGCTGGAGAAGGGAAAAGATAATGGGATGGGAGGCCTCAGGAGAAAGAAAGTGGGGGGGGGGGAGCACCAGAGGGAGATGGAGAACAGGCAAACAACTAAATATGTCAGGGATGGGGTGAGGAGGGGCATTAATGGAAGTTAGAAAAGTCAACGTTCATGCCATCAGGTTGGAGGCTACCCAGCTGGTATATAAGGTGTTGTTCCTCCAACCTGAGTGTGGATTCATTTTGACAATAGAGGAGGCCATGAATAGACATATCAGGATGGGAATGGGACATCGAATTAAAATGTGTGGCCACTGGGAGATCCTGCTTTCTCCGGTGGGCTGCGCATAGGTGTTCAGCGAAACGGTCTCCCAGTCTGCGTCAGGTCTCACCAATATATAAAAGGCCACACCGGGAGCACCGGACGCAGTATACCACACCAGCCGACTCATAGGTGCCTCACCTGGGGCCCTGAATGGTGGTGAGGGAGGAAGTGCAAGGGCAGGTGTAGCACTTGTTCTGCTTACGAGGATAAGTGTCAGGAGGGAGATCGGTGGGAAGGATGAGTGGACAAGGGAGTCGTGTAGGGAGTGATCCCTGCGGAAAGCAGAAAGGGTGGTGGGGGGAAAGATATGCTTGGTAGTGGGATCCCGTTGGAGGTGGCGGAAGTTACGGAAAATTATACTTTGGACCTGGAGGCTGGTGGGGTGGTAGGTGAGGACAAAGGGAACCCTATCCCGAGTGGGGTGGCGGGCAGATGAGGGCAGATATGCGGGAAATAGGAGAGATGCGTTTGAGACCAGAGTTGATGGTGGAAGAAGGGAAGCCCCTTTGTTTAATAAAGACATCTCCTTCATCCTGGAATGAAAAGCCTCATCCTAAGAGCAGGTGTGGCGGAGAAATTGTGAGAAGGGGATAGCATTTTTGCAAGAGACAGGGTGGGAAGAGGAATAGTCCAGGCAGCTGTGAGAGTCTGTAGGCTTATAGTAAATATCAGTAGATAAGCCGTCTCCAGAGATAGAGACAGAAAGACCAAGAAAGGGAGGGAGGTGTCAGAAATGGACCAGGTAAATTTGAGGGCAGGGTGAAAGTTGGAGGCAAAGTTAATGAAGTCAACGAGCTCAGCATGCGTGCAGGAGGCAGCGCCAATGCAGTCGCCGATGTAGCAAAGGAAAAGAGGGGGACAGATACCCGTATAGACTTGGAACATAGAATGTTCTACAAAGCCAACAAAAAGGCAGGCATAGCTGGGACCCATACGGGTGCCCATGGCTACACCCTTGGTTTGGAGGAAGTGGGAGGAGCCAAAGGAGAAATTATTGACAGTAAGAACTAATTCTGCTAAACGGAGGAGTGGTGGTAGAGGGGAATTGGTTAGGTCTGGAATCTAAAAAGAAACCAAGAGCTTTGAAACCATCCGGGTGGGGGATGGAAGTATATAGGGACTGGACGTCCATGGTGAAAATAAGGCGGTGGGGTACAGGGAACTTAAAATCATTGAAAAAATTCAAAGCACAAGAAGTGTCACGAACATAGGTGGGAAGAGATTGAACAAGGGGGGAATAAGACAGTGCCAAGGTATGCAGACACGAGTTCGGTGGGGCAGGAGCAAGCTAAGACAATAGGTCTACCTGGACAGGCAAGTTTGTGGATCTTGAGTAGGAGGTAGAAATGGGAAGTGCGGGGTGTGGGAACTATGAGGTTGGTGGCAGTGGAAGTGAGATCCCCAAAGCTGATAAGGTTGGTGATGGTATAGGAGACAATGGTCTGGTGCTCCTTAGTAGGGTCATGATCAAGGAGTAAATAAGAGGAGGTATCAGAGAGTTGTTGCTGTGCCTCGGCCAGGTAGAGATCATTACACCAGACAACATCAGCTCCCCCCACCCTTATAGTGAGGTTCGGATTGGTGTGGATGGAGTGGAGAGCAGAGTGTTCGGAAGGAGTGAGGTTGGAATTGGAACAGGGTGCAGTGAAGTCGAGATGGTGATGTCCCATCGGCAATTAGCAATAAAGAGATCCAGAGCAGGCAGAAGACCAGAGCGGGGTGTCCATGAAGAGGAGGAGGGTTGAAGACGGGAGAAGGGGTCATCGGTGGGGCTAGGAGAGCATGAAGAGGAGAAGGGTTATATGAAGTAGGTTAATGCTAATATAGAATAAGAAACAAAGGTAAAATATCACATTAGGAGAGTTTAGCATCACCAAAAAGGGAGTTTTATCCCTGGGACAATGATTGACACATATACACATACTTGCCATTCATACTGAAGTCATTAAAGCTGCTAACTGGCTGAAAACAAACTGCTGGAGGAACTCAGTGGGTTCGGTTGCATCTGTGGATGAAAGTAGTTGACATTTTGGTTCAATACCCTTCATGTGGTACCTTCAGCTGTCTAAATGGTTCATACAAAAATCAAACCATTGCCAACTGAATAGTGTAATAACAACTCAATATCAATAAGACCAAGGAACTGACTGTAGACTTCAGAAGAGAGAAACCAGAGGTTGAGCCAGTAGTCATCAGAGGATCAGAGGTAGCAAGGGTCCAAATTATCACTGTTTATAGGTCGTGAGGTTTGTTGTTTTACTGCAGCAGTATAGTGCAAAGACAAAATTACAGCAAGTTAAAATAATTAAGACCGAACAAAAGGAATAACAGGGACTATTCAATAATCTTTTGTCAGAGGGGAAAAAAAACCTTCAGAATTTTGAGTGTGGGTCTTCAGGCTCCTGTACCACCTCAATGGTAGAAACAAGAGAGCATGTCCCAAATGGTGAGGGTCTTTGTGGATGACACCACTTTCTTGAGGTACCAACTCTACCAAGTCTTAGAGTCCTTGGTTACAGAGAATCCAGTTCTCTGGAGTTCATCAGAACTTACTTAATACTTGGAATGCACAGTAACTTGGCAATGTTGTATTAACAGGTGAACAAAAGGAGGATCTATTGTAGATCAAAGTCTATATTTGCAAATGCAGGCACATTCTATCATACAAAAGGAAAAGCTTAGGCAAGGTAAGCTTCTGGTAAGTTTCTTCTGGATTCCAGGGCTGAAATGGCTAACACGAGAGGGCACAGTTTTACGGTGCTTGGAAGTAGATACAGAGGAGATGTCAGGGGAAAGTTGTTTTTGCTTTAAAAATGCAGAGAGTGGCAAGTGTGTGGAATGGGCTGCCGACAATGGTGGTGGAGGCAGATATGATAGGGTCTTTTAAGAGACTCCTGGATAGGTATATGACGCTTAAAAAAGGGCTATGGGTAACCCTAGCAAATTTTGAAACTACGAATATGTTTGGCACAGCATTCTGGGCTGAAGGGCCTGTATTGTGCTGTAGATTTTCTATGGTTCAATGGTTCATTCTTCATCAGTTAGTTCAGTGAGAATGGCTCCAGGGCCTGTGTTGTGTTCTTTGTATGAGATGTGGGAATTCTGGGAAACCTCCAGGCGACTGGAGGACCACATCTGTACCAGGTGAACTGAGCTGCAGCTCCTCAGCGAACTGGAGCTGCAGTTTGATCTTTCACTCATATGAGTGACTGAGGAGGTGATAGATAGGAGCTACAGGGAGGTAGTCATCGCCAAATTGCAGGAGGCAGGTAACTGGGTGACTGTCAGGAGGGGGAAAAGGAAAAGTGCAGATTTCTCCTCTGGCCATTTTCCTCAATAATATGTATATTGCTTTGGATACTGTTGAGAAGGACGACCTAGCGGGGGAAGAGTTGCTGTGGGCGGTTTTCTGGCACTGTGTCTGGTGCTGTGGCTCAGAAGGGAAGGAAGAGAAGAGGACTGCAGCAGAGATAGAAGATTCCTAGTTAGAGAGGTAGACACAAGATTCAATGGACGTGAATGAGACACCTGGGTGGTACTTTCCCACCCAGGTGCCAGGGTCAGATTTCTCGGATCAAGTCCATGGCATTCTAAAGTGGGAGGGTGAGCAGCCCGAAGCCTTGGCATATATTGGCACCAATCATACAGGTAGGAAAAGAGAAGAGGGCCTGAAGAAAGAAATTAAGGAGTTAGGTAGAAAGCTGAAAAGCAGGACTTTCAGGGTACGAATCCCTGGACTGTAGCCTGTGCCATGCACCAGAGGGCAAGAATAGCATGTTTTGGCAAATAAAGGTGTAGCTGAGGAACTGGTGCAGGGGGCTGGGTTTCAGATTTCTGCATCATTAGGATGAGAAATATGGGACACAATTGAATGTAGGCAGTATATGGAATAACATAGATGATCGTATAGCATAGTTAGAGATTGGTAGGTATGATGTTGTGGGCATCACTGGATCGTGGCTTAATGAAGATCACAATGGGAGCTTAACACTATCAAAGGGACAGACAGGTAGGCAGAGATGTGGGCTGGCTCTATTGATAAAAAAAAATCCTTAGAAAGAGATGACATGGAATCAGAAGTTGTGGAATCCTTTTGGGGAGAGTCAAGAGACTGCAAAGGTAAAAAGACCACAATGGGAAATATATACAGTACAGGCCTCCAAACAGCAGCCAGGACCTGGGCTACAAATTACAATGGGAGATAGATAAAGCATGTCAAAAGGGAATTATAGAGACAGGAATTGGTCAAAGTTGATCAGAAGGGGACACCAGCAGGGATGAAGGCAGCAGAGCAATGGCTGGAATTTCTGGGAGCAATTCAGAAGGTACAGGATAGACACATTCCAAAGTATTCTAAAGGCAGCATTATGCAACCATGGTTGACAAGGGAAGTCAAGAACATGAAAGTAAAATAGAAGGCATCCAATAGAGCCAAAATTATTAGGAAGTTAGAGGATTGGAAAGCTTTTAAAAACCAACAGAAGGCAACCAAAAAAAACCCTAAGGTAGGAAAGATGAAGTATGAAGAGAAGGTAGCCAATAATATTGAAGAGTTTACTAAAGTTTTTCAGAAATATAAGAGTTAAAGAGAGGCAAGGGTAGCTATCAGGCTACTGGAAAATAACACCGGGGAAATTGTAACAGGGGACAAAAGAAATGGCAGATGAACTACAAGTATTTTGCATCCATCATCACTGTGGAAGATACTAACAGCTTGCCAGAAATTCAAGAGTTTCAGGGGGCAGAAGTAAGAGTTGCTATTACTAGGGAGAAGGTGCTTGGGAAGCTAAAAGGTCTGACAGTAGAAAGGTCACTTAGACCAAATAGACTACACCCAGAATTCTGAAAGAGGTATCTAGGGAGATATGTATGCATTAGTAATGATCTTTCAAGAATCACTAGATTCTGGCATGCTTCGGGAGGACTGGAAAATTGCAAATATCACCCGCTCTTCAAGAAGGGAAGAGAGGCAGAAGATATTATAGACCAGTTAGCCTGACTTCAGTGGTTGGGAAGAAGTTGCAGATGATTGTTAAGGTTGAGGTCTCAGTGTACTTGAAGGCACAAAATAAAATAGGCCAAAGTCAGCATGGTTTCCTTAAGGAAAAAACCTGCCTGACAAATCTGTAGGTAATCTTCGAGGAAATAACAGGCAAGATAGACAAAGGAGAGTCAGTGGATGTTGTTTACTTAGTTCTTCAGGCCTTTGATAAGGTGCCACACAAGATAAAAGCATTTCCTGGTATTACAGGAAAGATGCCAGCATGGATAGAGGATTGGCTGATTTGCAGGAGGCAATGAGTGGGAATAAAGAGAACCATTTCTGGTTGTTTGCCAGTGACTAGCGATGTTACACAGGCACTGGTGTTGGCACTTCTTTTTATGTTTTAAATCAGTGATTTGGATTATGGAATTGCTGGCTCTGTGGGCAAATTTGCAGACAATGCAAAGACAAGGTGAGAAGCAGGTAGTGCTGAGGAAACAGGAAGGCTTCAAAAGTACTTGGACAGATTAGAATGGCAGATGGAATACAGTGTTGGGAAATGGTTGACCGTGCACTTTGGTAGAAGGAACAGAGGTGTAGACTATTTTCAACCAGGCAGAAAATTTAAAAATTGAGGAGCAAATGGACTTGGGAGTCATCATACAGAATTCCCTAAAGGTTAACTTGCAGGTTGAATCAGTGGTGAGGAAAGCTAATGCAGTGTTAGCATTCATTTCAAGAGGGCTAGAATAAAAAAAATCAAGAATGTAATGCTGAGGCTTTATAAAGGCACTGGTCCAGCCTCTGTTTAAGTATTGTGAAGAGTTTCGGGCCCCTTGTCTATGAAAGGATGTGCTGGCATTGTAGAGGGTTTAAGAGGATGATTCACCAGAATGATGATTTCTGGAATGAAAGAGAAGTACTTGATGGCTCTGAGTCTGGGCTTTGGTAAGGGGGGGTTGGGGGGGGGGGGAACTCACTGAAACCTATCAAATGTTGAAAGGCCTCAATAGAGTGGATGTGAAGATGATATTTCCTACAGTGGGGGAGTCCAGGACCAAGGGCACCCTCTCAGAACAGAAGGACGTCCAGTTAGAATGGAGACAAGGAGGAATTTCTTTAGCCAAAGTGTGGTGAATCTGTGGAATTCATTGCCACAGGCAGCTGTGGAGGCCAGCTCATTCGAAGTTTTAAAGGCAGAGGTTGATAGGTTGTTGATTAGTCAGGGCAATAAGGGATGCAAGGAGGAGGCAGGAGGATAGGGTTGAGAGGGAAAATAGATCGGTCATGATGAAATGGCACAGCAAACCTAATGGGCTAAATGGTTTCATTCTCCTGCTATATTTTATGGTCTTTAAAAGTTACCTTCGGCTGCTCTGGTCATTACAGTATCCAAGCAGCTACCTTCACCAAGTGCATCTTAAATTATGCTCATCCTAAATATGCTTTATTGGTGGTAATTTCTTTATTTTGTCACAAGATCAAGACTGAAGCTACTTGATAATTATTCAACTTGTACGCTGCACTTAAATTTTATGAAGACTCCACTCCCACAACCTCTTGCACTAAGTCACTGATGTTATTTTCTTCAACATCACCTTGCTCTGTAATATCTACAATATGTTGTAGATATCAGCTGTATCATCATGAGAACAAGTGCATAAAAGTATTATTCCACATTTCCCATATTGTTACTACCAGTCACCAACCTATCTGCAATAGGAACCATCATATCATAACAAGAATGGCAATAAAATTAAAAAGGTCCATTATCTCAGTCTCCTTATGTATTGAAAAATAGTTTTGGCCTAGGCAGCATCATCAACAAACCACGCAAAAACATGATAATGAAAGGTAATGAAGCAGGCTCTTTGCTCTGATTCACAGATGCAGTAACACATGGCCAACTACAGCGGAACGTCCATATTTGCCTCTCCCAAACCCCTTGATTTATCATTTCTAATTAGTGTTCAAGTCCTGAACAGGAATGTGCATACCTTGTAATCTGAGTTTTCAGTCATTAACAAATAACCATATTCAAATTTTGCTACCCGATGTTGCAAGCAGGACTGAACTACACATTACTTTTCACTTTGAAAAGGTCCATTACTTGAGCATGTCTACACACTGTTCAGGAATTATTCAATCGAAAATTACACCTGAAGAGCAAGCCGAATTGTAAATACTGTACTACAGTTCAGTTTTGCAACACGTTTCCCCATGTGTCACTTACAAAATTAATTATTAAACCCAAGGTTGATTCTAAATACCCCACCCATGCAACCTTCAGATGCAATGGAGGACAAAATGTTACAAATATGCTTAGAAGTAGGTGAAAAGTAAAACAGCTTGTATTTACCACTATGAAAATAGCCAATCCAAGTTAACACAAGAAATGACTTCATTATTAATAAAATGAACCACCTATTTGGCTATAAATCAATTACAAAGACAATTGCAAGAGCAGGCCTTTAACAGACAAAACAATGTCAAGATGTATCTGTAGCCATCATAAGCTGTATGGATTCACTTCATACACCATCCAACCAGCTTGCCTACATTACTTTTTCCCCGTTGAACCTAACAGTTTGAAAGAGTCCAGCTCTATTTATTCCATGCCCAGGAACCACAAGGAGCTCACTTTGGTGTGATACAAACCAGACCTGTAGCTTAAAAATCTTTTAGTTCTTCAAGGAACAACTGACTGCCTTCATCACCAATTATTACATTTGGTCTAATGCAAGAATATTACCATTGTTTTATGGTCAGAATATCAATCTCCTCTTGCAAATCTCCAAAATACAAATGAGCCTTGCATAGAAATGTGGATTACCTGCTCTCATTCCTTGACTAAACTGAGCAACACATTCACCAAACTTTCTAGTCACAGTATAACATTTTATATACAGGTAGTCCCCGAGTTACAGGCATCTGACTTACGGACAACTCGTACTTATGAATCGAGGACGGAGAACGCCATCCGCCATTTTAAGTCGGATCGCGACACTGTCCGCCATTTTAAGTTGTTGCTGTTGACACTGTGTTGAATGTTTAACTTTGTATTTGGCTTAAATTTTTCTTAGTAAGATTCACCCTGACCACCCACTCCCCCCCCCCCCCCCCACCGTTCCGGTTGGCTGATGGCGCAGTGAGATCAGCACCGGGCTCGAGAACGGAGGTTTCTGAGTTCAATCCAGTGACAGACTGCTCCCCTGCCAGGTTGCTGTCGATCCAGTGGCTCCTGTACTATCCTTGCCAGGTTGATGTCGAGCTCGCAACTCGACCTCGTAAAAAAAACTGCCACCTCCAGTTTAAATTCCCCATGTGGAATATTGTGGAGGATCCAATACCCAAACCCAGCACAGCCCCCACTTGTCCCATTTAGCCTGTCTCAGTGTGGTGGTCCTTAGGGCCCAGCGGACCTCGGGAGCCGCTGCCCACAGTGTTTCTGTTCCATTGACAGGAAGTGATCGCAATTGAAATTAAAGTGGAAATAATAAAGCGTTTGGAAAGAGGTGAAACACCATCGGTCTTTGGAAAAGTGTTAGGCTACAGTCGGTCAACGATCGGAACAATTTTAAAGGATAATAGATAAAGTGAGAATAATAGAGCATGTGAAAAGCCCTGCCCCGATGAAAGCTACAATTATTACTAAGCAATGCAGTGGTTTAATTATTGGAATACATACATTTCTTAAATGTTTTATATGCATAGAAAGGTAAAATATATACTAAGACAAATGTTTGACTAACTGACGCTAAATAATACTGGATGTACTTGTTCCAACTTATGTACAAATACAACTGAAAGGCAGACTTAGGAACGGAACTCGTACGTAACCCGGGGACTGCCTGCGTAATAAAATCAGTGCTGAAACACCATCCAAATCCCTATATCGTTAAATAAACTTTTCTCAGGCTTCTAGCTGGGTACAGATATTGATTATAACTTATGTTTTGATGACAAACTCTGCCATCTTCATTGGGTGATGCCCGGGCACGTCTAGACCAGTGGTGGTTATATCTCCATAGTCTATCCCTCCCAATTGGCAAGACCTCATACAATCAGGTTTCCACTGTCCCAACTTGTTTACCATCGAATTCCAGTTCCAACTTAGAGTGAGACCTTCACCTTTGTTGAAATTCTTTTCCTCTAGTTTTATTTCATGGCTTCTTTTATCAGGCGGTCCCAAAAGTCATTGGCACGGCAATGGATCTATTGCTTTTTGAAGCAGCAAGAAGCACTAGATCCTTTTTCACCCATGTTTTTCACCCATATTGCACTATGGGAGCTGGTGACACAGCAGGCATTTATTGCCCATCCCAAATTACCTTCACGTAGGTGAGCTTCTGCAACCCCTTCCAATAAAGATGCTCTAAAAATGCTACTGGTAGGAGGCCCAGGATTTGGACCCAGCAACGATGAAGGACCAGTGACATATTCCCAAATCAGGAGGGGAACGTACAGGCAATTGCCTTGGGGAAGTGCTATCACAGTAACCATCACACACATTGTAGTTGCTGTACATTGTTTGGGTGATGGGGTGACATTCAAGCAGCCTTGTCCTGGATGATATGGAGGCGAATTCATCCAGGCAAGTGAACAATATTCCATTATGCCTTTTTTGCCTTGTAGATGATAAAAAGACTATAATATGTGGTTTGCCTTGGTAGTTTCCACTATGCATTAATAAGTCCTTGGTTAACAAATTTTCTATATGTATTCATCATGTATTGCATTGCACTGCTGTCATAAACAAATTTCACAACATATGTCAGTGATCTCAAACCCGATTGTAATATGGATGGTGGGGCTCTACAATTACAACGTCAATGGTTATAGTTATCAGACTCTCTTTATCAAGATGGTCACTGCCTGGTACTTTAATGGCACAAGTTAACAACCTATGCCCATGTTTTTTGTAGGTATTGTTGCATGCACACTTCATTTGCTGAGAAGCTGCAAGTTAAATATGACATTGTGCCATCATCAGTGCTTCTGACCTTTATAATGGAAAGAAAATCACTGAAGCAGAGCTCAAGACAGATCGGCCCAAGTCACCACTCGATAAAACTCAACAGCCATAGTCATCTACCTTTGTGTGAGGAATTGAGTGCTTTGCCATTAATGCCTATTGACCTCAGTTTTACCTGACTACCTTACTGCCAGCGTACCTTCTAATTTTGATTCTGACTGGTGAATTACAAGCAGATTTAATAATTTCTCATTCTTGCACAAAACCACTGCAACCGCACAATTTTCATCTCCCCTCACTACATTATTCAAACAGTCTAAGATTTAAGAAAAACACACACAAAATTCTGGAGCTGGAGGAACTCAGCAGGCCAGGCAGCATCTATGGAACTGAATAAACAGTCAACGTTTCAGGCCGAAACCCTTCATTAGGACTGGAAAGGGAGGGAGAAAAAGAATGAGGTGGGAAGGGGAAGGAGGTGATTGGTGAAGCCAGGTGGGTGGAGAGGAAGAAGGGAGGATGAAGAAAGAAGCTGGGAGGTGATAAGTGGAAAAGGTAATGGGCTGGAGAAAGAATTTGATAGGAGAGGAGAGTGGATCATGGGAGAAAGGGAAGGAGGAAGGGTACCAAGGGGAGGCAACAGGCAGGTGAGAAGAAGCAAGAAACTAGAATGGGGAAAGTGAAGATGGAAGGGGGAGTGGAAAGCCACCAGCAGCTGGAGAAATTGGTGTTGGAGGTCAACTGGTCAGAATACGAGGTGTTGCTCCTCCAACCCGAGAATGGCAAAAGAGAAAACCACATCACTGATGTAGAGAAGCCTACATTAGCAGTGCTGGACATAGTAGTCAACCCAAACAGATCCGCAAGTGAACAGCTGCCTCACCTGGAAGGGCTTTTCAGGGCCTTGAATGGATGCGAGAAAGCAGGTGTAGCACTATTGCCCCTTGCAGGGATGTGGCAGGAGGGAGATTACTGAGGAATGAATGAACAAGGGAATCATAGAGGATGTGACCCCTATGGAGAACAAAATCTGGGGAAGGTGGTGGCGAGGGGAGAGCTAAAGATGTGTTTGGTGTTAGCCAAATTTTTTTTTAAAAAATCACCCATTCAAGATGGCTGAAGTTGCAGACAATGATGTGTTAGATGTGGAGGTGCATGGGGTGATAGGTGAGGGCAAGAGGAACTCTGGAACTCTATCACTTTTAAGGCTATAATGTTAAGATAAGTGAATGTAGATGTTTGGCAAATGGAGGAGATGCGGGTGAGGCGGCAACAATGGCGGAGAAAGGGAAATTCTGTACGTTGAAGGAGGACATCTCTAATATTCTGGAAAGGAGAGCCTTTGTCTGGGAGCAAATGCAGCAAAGACAAAAGAACTGATAAAATGAAATGGCATTTGCAGGAGACAGTGGGAAGAGGTATAGTCAAGATAGCCATGGGAATCAGTGGCTTTATAAAATATGTCAGACAGTTTGTCTCTGGTGATGGAGACGGAAAGAGATGTCAGACGTGGATCAAGTGAATTCAAGAGCAGGGAGGAAGTTGGAAGCAAAGCTGATGAAATTGCCCAGGTCAGCATGGGTGCAGGAAGTAGCACCAGTGCAGCCGTCAATGTAGCACATAGATTTGGGAGCATTACCAGAGAAGACTTGGTTGTGGACTGTTCCACATATAGGAGAACTGCTCAGGTCTATGTTGTGGAAGTGGACAGCTTTATGGCCTTCTTAATGAGGGATAGAAATGTATAGGTTCTGGACATCCATGGTGAAAATGAGGCAATCAGGGACAGAAAACTGAAACCTGTTGAGGAGATCAAGAGAAGATGAAATTTCACAAATGTACATAGGAATGGAATGGACTGAACCAAGTGGGATAAACAATGGGTCTACTTAGACAATTAGGCTTGTAGATCTTGGGTAGGAGGTAGAAACGAGTAGTGCAGGGTAAGGGAACTGAGGCTGGTGGCTATGGATAGGAGATCTTCAGAGTTGATGAGATGGTGATGGTGTCAGAGACAATGCCCTAATGTTCCTGAATAGGGTTCTTTCCAAGATCAAGAACTACCATTCAACCATAATGAAATTTCTTCAAAATAATTTTCCCAATACCAACCTTGTGTCCTATGGCCAACTTCAATAGTGAAAACAACGGCAAAATGTTTATTGCTCCAGAGTTCATTCATCTAGATACGGTGTACGTAATTGGTCTAGACAGCTGTTCTCCCCCACCATCAATAAATGCTAAATTCCTCTCCTAGTCTGTTGTCCTCTCCTAGTTTATTTTTAAATTATTAGTAGATTATCTGTGGAAAATTAGTAAATAATCTGGTTGAGAATTTTAAAAAGACCATCCATTTCCTGTCAAGCAATGACCTAATTGTTTATTTTGAACAAAGCAATGATAGAACTTGATGTGCAGTTTTCAATGTTCAAGGTCATGAACAATTTATAACCATAATGAATAATCAAAGTACACTTTGAAGCAACTACTATAACACAATTATTACACATTATAACCTGAAAGAGCAGCTATTCAATGATAGAAATGAATTTGTATTTTAACTGAAAAGGGAAAGAGACTTGCATTTCTGCTTCATCGTTTATCACTCCATAATGGTTAATGGCCATTGCAATGAAAGGAACTTCTTGCACTCAAAGGAAGACTATAATAAATTGAATTTAAATTTAGGAACTTCACTTTTGTCAGAGCTAGGCTGGAAAAACTGGTTATAACTCATACAAACTACACATTTCAAAAGAGACACATCACACAATATAAAGCACTCAATCATTCCCCATTATTAGTTCACCCCTTTCAAGCAGTTTCCAATTATATTGAATCAGTAGCTGCCCGTCCAAAAATCCCTTACATTCATAGCCTAATATCAGTGTAAGGAAGAACCTTAAGGTTGTTATAGCTGGGGGTGGTAATGGGGATAAGCTCCCATTACCTATTAAGTGCTTCAATGGCATGCATCTCAAATAGACTGTGACAGCCAAGTCCAGCTTCAAGCCTTCACGTGTGGCTTAGCTATGAAGCCTGGTTCACCTGTTGCTACTGACATGAGGTGGTAGGTTACTGGCACCTTAAAACAAGTGCTTCAGGCAGATTGGGCTCAGCAGCTGCGATTGGCAGCTCACCTAGAAGGAAAACTGAATGCAAACCTCTGCTGCCCTGTGGCTTTACCCCCAAAGAGGAAGACTTTGGGTGTAAATCCCAAGGAAAAATCTGGAGCTGGAGTCCCTAGGGCAGTTATGTTGAGTTTAACAAGAGACAACTAGACAGTTATATGGAGGAATTTAAGGTGGGGGGGGGGGGTTATATGGGAGGCAGGGTTTGAGGGTCGGCACAACATTGTGGGCCAAAGGGCCTGTAATGTGCTGTACTATTCTTTTTTTTATTCTATGTTCTACATTTAATGCTGACTGGCAACTCCTGCAACACAAATGTAACACGAATGCAGACAAATGTGAGGTAATTATATGGGAGTATGAATGAGGCTTGCACATACACCAGGTCCCAGGGAGCATTAAGATACAGAAACCACATAGCACTTCCACATATTCTTAAACACCGGCTATGCAGGAAGACAATGTGGATAGGAAGGGATATGGGATACTGGCTTTAATTGAGCTACAGAACACAAATTTTATAAATTTTGAGTCAGACCTCATCTGGAGTAGTATTGCAGATCCAGTCACCGAGGTACAGGAAGGATGCAATAGCACTGAAAACATGCAGAGGAGATTCATCAGGATGTTACGTAGGATGGAACACTTCAGCTTTGAGGGGAAACAGG
The DNA here is from genome assembly GCF_030144855.1 of Hypanus sabinus. Classification (NCBI taxonomy): domain Eukaryota; kingdom Metazoa; phylum Chordata; class Chondrichthyes; order Myliobatiformes; family Dasyatidae; genus Hypanus; species Hypanus sabinus. The sequence continues at coordinate 69,483,954 of NC_082711.1, read as the reverse complement.
AAAAGCTGGTCTGTTCTCCCTGAAGCAGAGAAGTCATGATTGAGGTATATAAAGTTATGAGGGGTATAGGTAGTATAGACTGCCAAAAGCTTTCCCCAATATCAGAGGTAGATAAAACTAGAAGACAAGGAGATAGAGACAGGGAAGAGATTCAGAGGAGACCAGAGTATCTTGTTCAGCCAGGAAGTGTTGAATACCTGGAATGCACTGCCTGAGAGTATGACTGAAATTGGGTTGCTGACATTGTTAAGTAGCTAGATAAACACTTGACATTGCTTGGGTATAGATGCCTATGGACCAGGTGCTGGGCCATGGTGTCCATCTAGAAAGGTACCACTGGTTGGCACGGACAAATTGGATTGACTCATTTCCATGATATACAATGTTACGATTCCACGATCAGCTCAGAAATATTATCAAACTAGATCTTCATAACAATCCACCCCATTACTTAAACAGACCTCCAACAATTCTTCAGTATACTTCATTAAATTTGGATACAAATTCCATTCCAAAATTTCTGTTCTTTATTTCAATATATTTACAAAACTCCATTGGACAGGAGTTGCTTCTCAATCATGATTGATTCTGAAATACATAAAGTGTTGCTGAAATTCTTTTAAGTTTCCTCTCATGAAATGCTGGTGAAAACACTGTTTTCAAGCTACATTGAAATAAAATGCTCATTTTCATAAACAGGAGAGAGAGGTTTAATAGAAGATAGTCTTGTCAAATCAATCTTGAACCCCAGAATGAGAGGAAGCCAAATTAAAACAGCAAATACAGGATCCACAGTTTTGACAAATCTATGGGAAACGAAAGAGTTAACAGTTCAGGTTGAACATCAAATCTGTTTTGCTTCCTATGGGTGTGGCCTGACAGAGTATTTCCAGGATCTTCTTTTAATTTAGGATTACCAGTATCTGCAACTCCTTATCTGATTTTCACTGACCAAAGCAGGCCACTCTTGAATGGCAATTATGGACTGGTACCTGTCATCTCCTCCAATCAATTTCCTTTCCAATGACTTCAAACACTAGCTAAATAACCATCTGAACCCAGAAGTTGAACTCAAACCTTTCTTGAGCAGATGCAAAGGAAGTTATTAAAATAGGCTGAAAGCTTCCATTTTGGTTGGGAAAACAATAGAGCTTTCTTTTACTGTGATAAAACACCAACACTAGGATCAATAGAAGACATCAGTCACTCCACTCCAAACTACAGGAGCGGTGAGGTGTTTGATGCTTAAATGATTTTGTTTTAAGTAGATTTCCCAAGACACTCACTGAAACATTGTACTGCAAAGCAAAAATGTCCAAAGGTAGCACTCTAGAGCAATGGTAATCAAGCAACTCAAAAATGGCCAAGAATCCCACAGCCAAGCCTGGAGCAAATCATAACTCCTACAAATTAATTGTCAGGAAACAACAGTTGAACCCAATTTTGCTATCTTTTTGACATCCTTAGTGTTGACAGAAAACTATTGATCTCACTCAAGAATACATTAAAACAGTGAGACAAAATGACAAAAGAACTGCAGTGATTGCATTGCCCAAGCAGATGGATGACCCAGAACAGCCACTGAATTGTGTAATAACTGGCACCCAAGACAGAGGACAATCTTGTCTGCATAAGCAACATAATCTTGGTTTTTTTAAAAAAAAAATCAAATTATGCTGAGGAATGCAAGCTGTTTCACTGATCAACACCTCCTTTCCTACTTGCACAAGCATGCCATTAAAGAACATGGCAGGACTTTATAGATTAAAATTAGAACTGAACTGTACAAAATTAACAGAGACTTGGTGTTTATGACTCTTTTAAGTGGTTCTTTTGCTGCAGTTTTCTACATTGCAATAATAAAAAAACTTTTAAAGCTGACTTCAGGCACTGGAAAACTGATTGTTAGAGTCACAAGGTTTCAAAATTTTCCAACTGCATTGGCTGGTAACCAACAGGGCAAAACTGAGCAATAATTTTCCTTGCGATTATTTGGAAAGACACTTTGTAAAATCTTTAATTATCCTCTGCTGTAAAATCGATTATTACCCTATTGACACTCAGTTCCAAGATACAGTACATTAGAACTCCCACTTCACGCATTACCTAAAAATGGTCACAGTTTACTAATGCAAGTTAACTGCAATTCAGGGCTGGCCAACACCTTAATCCACTTGCAGCTAATTTGCAACCCAGCTATAGCTAACTGCATCTGCTTTGATTAAACATATACATTTTTTTTGTATCAGTTAACTTGTATAATAAAAGGAGTGCTTTTGGTTTACTTACATGTTTAAAATAACATCACTGTACCTTGTCAGCAATTCCTATGATTGCAGTTAATCAATACTGATATTTTCCCCTATCCACAGGTATCAAAATACTGTGAAACTGTACAAATTATGACCTGTGCAAGTTTCCACTAGGTGGTCTAGTTGCTTCTCAAATCCTAGTAGCTGGCTACTGGAAATGTCACTGCAGGCAAGTGCCAAATGATTCAAAGGAGAAATTAACGTGCATGTGAGTGATTGGAGGAATACAGGGAAATGGGAGGGGGAGAAATGGGACTAATATAATTGTTGTCTGAAAGCAGCAGGTCCCAATGGGCTGAATAGTCTCCTGCATAAAAATAAGCCATAGACCCATAAAGGTCATTCATGGATACTCAAATCCACCATGGCTCCTCAATGCAAATAGTAGCAGTAAAAACAGTAAATGTTATGATACAAAGCACAACAATGCAGGAGATGCCTGGCTATATTCAAGGCCATTCCTGAGAACTGTCCATGAGACAATTTCGCATAAATCTCCAGTTCCTTAATTATCAGTAATGTTGGGACTATTTAAACTAATTAAATATAATCTATACCAAAGTTCAAACCTTGAAGTAAAAATATCAAAATACTGTTCACCATATAGAACACTGAGATTCATTTCCTTGCGGGCATACAAGAACCATATGAAATCAATGAAAGACAACTAACATGCAAAAAACACCCAAACTGTGCAAATACAAAATAAGAACAAAATAAATGAGCAATAAATATCAAGAACACAAGATGAAGAGTCCTTGAAAGTGATGGGACAAGTAAAGTTGAGTGAAGTTATCCCCACTCGTTCAAGGGCCTGATGGTGAAAGTCCTCAGGCTCCTGTACCTTCTTCCTGATGGCAGCAGTGAGAAGAGAAGATGGCCTGGGTAGTGTGGGTCACTGATGATGGATGCTGCTTTCCTGCGACAGCACTGTGTAGATATGTGCAATGGTGGAAAAGGCTTTGTGATGGACTGGGCTCATATCCACTACTTTTGGTAGGATTTTCCATTCAAGGGCATTGGTGTTTCTATACCAAGCTGTGTTACAACCGGTCAATCTATTCTCTACCACATATCTATAGATGTTTGTTAAAGTATTAGATTTCATGCCAAAATTTCGCAAACTCTTAAGTAGAGTCACTGCTTTCTTCATCTTGCACTTATAAGCTGGACTCAGGACAGATTCTCTGAAATTTAAAGTTGTTAACACCCTCCAACTTTGATCCCCTGATGAGGACTGGCTCATGAACTTCCAGTTTCCTTCTCCCAAAGTCAATAATCACCTCCTTGGTAGGAGGTTGTTGTTGTGTCACCACCCAGCCAGATTTTCAATCTCCCTCCTTTATGCTTATTCATCACTACCTTTGATTCAGCCCATGACAGTTGTGTCATCAACAAACGAATATGGCTCTGGAGCTTTCCTCCACAGTCATACTCTGTGTGCATAGCAAGTAGAGCAGGGGGCAAAACATACAGCCTTGTGGCACCCCTGTGCTGATTGAGAGTCATTAAGGAATACCACAAAACATTCAATTATTATTGAAAAATGCTTTAAGTGTAAGGAGAATTTGCATAGTAGGATCTCTAAGTCAATTCATTTGTAACCTGAGGAGCCCTATATTGCACTTCAACCTCAGAAGTTCTGAAGACTGCAACTCAGCAAGAAACACACGAAAAATGCTGGTGGAACGCAGCAGGCCAAGCAGCATCTATAGGAAGAAGCATTGTCGACATTTCAGGCTGAGACCCTTCGTCAGGACAAACTGAAAGGAAAGATAGTAAGAGATTTGAAAGTAGGAGGGGGAGGGGGGAATGCAGAATGATACGAGAAGACCAGAGGGGGTGGGATGAAGCTGTGAACTGGAAAGGTGATTGGCAAAAGGGATACAGAGCTAGAGAAGGGAAAGGATCATGGGACAGGAGGCCTAGGGAGAAATAAAGGGGGAGGGGAGCACCAGAGGGAGATGGAGAACAGGCAGAGTGATGGGCAGAAAGAAAGAAAAGAAGAGGGGGGAGAAAAACCAAATATATCAGGGATGGATGGGGTAGAAGAGGAGGAGGGGCATAAAGACTCAGCAAGAAGCTGCCTTTTCCCCAACCTGTTGCTTTATGCAAGACTACAGGTGTCTCATTGGTTGCAATGTTTTACATTTATTGTATGGGCTACCCACACATTACAGGGAAGTCATTATGAGGATAACACAGACACACCACTTGGGCATGTTTTAGCAGTTGAAAGAAGTTCAGATATTTGTTTTCTTCCCCAAATTTGTTGAGATTTGTGAATACTGTCAGGGTGAATTTCCATGACCTGATCTTTGATAACACAAGGGTCACCTGCACAAATTCAACTTTTTAAAATTTTTTTATCTGAACCAGCATAATTATTCAACTATACCAACTGCTTGCCCTGATGTTTTTGATTTGTTTACATTTCAATAATTTAAATGTAAAAAAAATCAAAACACATCAGGAGTTAAATCTCATCTCAACTGCAAGAATGGGTGATTATGTTTGTTTTGGAAAAATATTTTTGTTTGGAGAACAACCAAAGAAAAGTTTGCTTTTGCCTCAACTGAATAAAAGATTATTTACATGTAAACATGTCAACTCTGCATTAAGCTAAGAATATTAATCAAAGTGCTGCAATCTACAGAATGATTAGAAATCTTCCCGGTGCCTGTTCCTTTCTCTGTAATGTTGACAATTTCAGTTACTTGCTGTAGTTGTAACAAAAAGCAAGTAATAAAAATGTTAACAACAACACACACAAAAAGCTGGTGGAACACAGTAGGCCAGGCAGCATCGACGTTTCGAGCCGAGACCCTTCGTCAGGACTAACCGAAAGGAAAGATAGTAAGAGATTTGAAAGTAATGGGGGGAGGGGGAAATGCGGAATGATACGAGAAGACCAGAGGGTGGGATGAAACTAAGAGCTAGAAGGGTGATTGGCGAAAGTGATACAGAGCTGGAGAAGGGAAAGGATCATGGGATGGGAAGCCTCAGGAGAAAGAAAGGGGGGGAGGGGAGCACCAGAGGGAGATGGAGAACAGGCAAACAACTAAATATGTCAGGGATGGGGTAAGAAGGGGAGGAGGGGCATTAACGGAAGTTAGAGAAGTCAATGTTCATGCCATCAGGTTGGAGGCTACCCAGCCGGTATATAAGGTGTTGTTCAGTTTGGAATCATTTTGACAATAGAGGAGGCCATGGATAGACATATCAGAATGGGAATAGGACATGGAATTAAAATGGGTGGTCACAGGGAGATCCTGCTTTTTCAGGCAGACCGAGCGTAGGTGTTCAGCGAAATGGTCTCCCAGTCTGCGTTGGGTCTCACCAATATATAAAAGGCCACACCGGGAGCACTGGACGCAGTATACCACACCAGCTTACTCACAGGTGAAGTGTCGCCTCACCTGGAAGGACTGTCTGGGGCCCTGAATGGTGGTGAGGGAGGAAGTGTAAGGGCAGGTGTAGCACTTGTTCCATTTACAAGGATAAGTGCCAGGAGGGAGATCGGTGGGAAGGGATGGGGGGGGGGGGGGGGAGACAGGGACGAGTGGACAAGGGAGTCACGGAGGGAGCGATCCCTACGAAAAGCAGAAGGGGGGGAGGGAAAAATGTGTTTGGTAGTGTGATTCCGTTGGAGGCAGCGGAAGTTACGGAGAATTATACATTGGACCTGGAGGCTGGTGAGGTGGTAGGTAAGGACAAGGGGAACCCTATCCCGAGTGGGGTGGCGGGTGGATGGTGTGAGGGCATATGTGCGGGAAATGGAAAGGATGCATTTGAGAGCAGAGTTGATGGTGGACAAAGGGAAGCCCCTTTGTTTAAAAAAGAAAGGCATCTCCTTCGTCCTGGAATGAAAAGCCTCACCCTGAGAGCAGATGCTGCGGAGACAGAGGAATTGTGAGAAGGGGATAGCCTTTTTGCAAGAGACAGGGTGGGAAGAGGAATAGTCCAGGTAGCTGTGAGAGTCTGTAGGCTTATGGTAGATATAATAAAAATGTTCAAGGCCATTAATAAAAGTAAGTACTTTGAAAGATGCAGAGCAAAATAACTGCGTAGTGCACAAATAAAACAATTGTGGTTGGCTACATAGAACAGTCCTTTTCCAACCCACATCCCTGCACTATTTCTCTGCTACACTGGCAATTGCATTAGTGCTGCTTCCTGCACTTTTGCAGAACCGGTCAACGTTATTAACTTTGCCACCAACTTCCACCATTCAGGAGCAGAGATGGAATTCCCCCGGTTCCCACCTAGCTTCCACATCCAGCATATCATCTCTGCCCTCTGCACCATCCAGGTTAACAGCCCTTCCAGATGAGAGAGATTCTCACGTACCTCCTCCAACCTGATCTATTGGCTCATCTAAAATGGCGAGACCGGTCAGTGACGAGGTGGCTCTTTGTCAGCGCACCAAAGCCTGGACAATAATGGCCATCTCAAGCTTCTGCTGGCATGGTATTTCTACTCCCCTTCCCAATCCCACACTTACTTGTCTGTCCTCGGCCGTATCCACTGCAAAGGCAAGTGCAAACACAAACCAGAAGAACATTTTGTTTTCCATTTGGGCAGACTTTAGCCAGATGGTATGAACACTCACTTAAAAAAAATAACATACACCCAGACCACCCAGGGTCTCTCTCCCCCTTAGTTCACCTTCTCTATTCGTTTGTCTCTCAAGCTCATTACCTACCCCCATCCGGTTCAATCTGCCCTTTACCCACTCCCCAGGGTTTCCTCTCCCTTGGCACCCCTCCCTACCCTGGTTCCACTGGCCTTCATCTCTCTCTTATCTGTTTCATTACTAGAAGCAAATATCTCAGAGCTACCCAGTACTCACTGGAAGGAGAGTAATACATAACTTTTTTAAAAAATACAGTGAACCAATCCTTCACAACATTAAAACTGGGTGCATCTGAGGCTCTGCGATTATATTTCAGCAAATGCAAAGCAAAACCAGTACACAACTGTATACTGTACTGTGTAAGATTTGGACAGCCACACTGAGGTCCAAAAAAAAACTCACATCTTGTTTCATTTCATAGCTTGTTCAATGAATGACAGTGAAAATCTATTCCATTTATCTTTCACCTTCATCCTAACAATGTTTCTCAAGGTACTGCTCAGGAATGTGAACAAACAAAAAGAATCATGTCAGGATATTTATCATCCTGTCATTTCAGGCTTTGGCAGTATCAGCAATCATTTCATACGTGCAGGTGCTTTCCTGTCAAGCCTTGAGAATATGGGAGATGCCAAGAGTTTGCCAAATAGAGATTTTAAGGAGCACCACATCTGTGTGCTTTTCTGGTCACTTTTCTACAGAAAAGGTATCAGTAAGCTTGAAAAAGTTCAGAGAAAATTTACAAGGATGTTACCAGGACTTGAAGGGAAAGTTTGAATAGGTTTGGACTTTATTCCCTGGAGTACAAGAGAATGAGGGAAGATCTTATAGAGGTACATAAAATTGAGGGGTACAGATTGGGTGAATGCTTGCAGGCTTTTCCCCTTCAGGATGGTGAGACTAGAACTGGAGTCATAGGCTTACAGTGACAGGTGAAATATTTACAGGGAATCTGAGAGTGAACTTCACTCAGAGGTTGGCATAAGTGTGGAATAAGCTGCCAGTGGAATTGTTCGATGTGGATTTAATTTAACATTCAAGTTTGAATATGTATATGAATGAGAGGTGTATGCAGGTGGGACTAGGCAGAAGACCAGGCTGACATAGGCTAGATGGGCCCAAGGGCTGGCTTCTACACTGTAGTAATCCATACTTTTACTTTATCTTGTGAGATGCATGACAGAGACAAACAATGCCTAATGCAGCTCCTCTTCCATCCATAAACCTGTTTAAAGTAGCACTCATCCAGGCACACACAATAGAAGGATCTTACTAATAAGTAGAGAAAACCTGTAGCTGGGAAAGTTGTCAAAAAGCTACCAAAACTATTAAGTGCACTTACTTCTGATGGCAAACAATGCAACCAAGTAGCACCATGCAAAATGCCAAAGCCAGTGATGAAATAAATTCTTTTGTGTAGGGTAGGCAGAGGGAATATTGCTGGCTCAAACAACAAGGTGGCTCTCAATTAATTACATTTCTAAATAACTTTATGGCCATTAGCACTCATCTAAAGTACTAGAAGAGATAAACAACATTTGATTTAAATGTTTTATCTGAAATAAGCAACACAATACTCTAAAGCACTGCATTAAAATGACACCAAGAACACCTACTCAAATTCTTGAATGGACAAGGCAAAGGGCACCGTGGTCCATAGAAGAGACCTGGGAGCGAGAATGAAGAGTGATTGACTATTGTTGAATGCAGAGCTAATTCTAATCACCTCGATCTTAAAGCAAGATGCAAATCAGAACCGAAATATTCTTTGGAATTGCTTCCCACAACATTTTGTTATTCTTTTAAAATCCTTAAACATCTGTTTGCCCAAACTTTTGATACTTCCCACATTACAGGCTCTGCAGGAAAGCACCCACAGATTTGAAATAATTGCTGGTGCTGCCAAAACCTGTAACAACAGGATGATAAACAGCCCGGCACTTCATTTTTGTTCGATCACACTTCAGAGCAGCATCTTGGGAAATTTTGCTGTGAAGGTGAAAGATAGATAACTGGAACACATTAACACTGTTGCTCATTGAACAAGCTGTGAAGTGAAGAATACAATTAGTGGATTCTGATTAATTGGGCCAGCCACTTATTTGGGACAACTCTTAAAAAAATAACTAATAGCTGGGATTCTCTTTGTTTATTTGGGATACTATGATACTTAATTGGGACAGGAAGCTGTTGCCAAACAGTTTCTAACTAGCAAAAATCTAGTGACTTGTGTGGCTATTAGACACTCAGCCATGCTGAGATCAAATAATTTTTAAAGAGTGCCAGTTGTGTGTATTTGTATTTAAAAAGCAGTGATTTTTATTGGCAAGAAATAAGCAGCAAGACAATTCAAAAGTGGTTTCCTGTGTTGTTTGAAGTATTCAGGCTTGGAGATGCCAGAAACAGATGAGAGGGAAAATGAAACAATTTCACATCTTCATCAAGCTAGGACTTACAAAGAATCTGAAGGTATGGACAATCTACATAAATTTTACAATGAAAGTAAAGCTATGGAGGATACAATCATCAAAAGCATTGTATGAAGGAAGTCCAGTATAAACACTAGGTGCCTGTGCTATTTTCTTCATTTACAGTCAATCAAAACATGGCAGAGTACATTGAATGAATTCCTGTCAACTATTAGGAACTAATACAGTTTTATAGTACTGCAGTAGGACCAGTAGTTTTTAATTTGCTGTTTTTCATTCAGATACACAACTTGCTATTCAGTTAAATGGTAGTTTGTTTTCTTTAACTATACCTTTTTAACTTTCCATGAAACTGACTAATTGGGGAAGCCACCAAATTGGGCCAAAATGCACTGAATTCACTGGAACAAAATAACTGGAATTCACTGTATTATCAAACTAATAATGGCTAATCAGCCTAGACCAGGGGTGGGCAAACTTTTTGACTTGTGGGCCACAAAGGGTTCTAAAATTTGACAGGGGAGCCAGACCAGGAGCAGATGGACGGAGTCTTTTGGTAATACACCTCATAAGAGAAAATAAAATATCATGGGATATGTAGAAAACATGTGCTTTAATTTCAATTGAAAATGAACAAATGCATTACAACAAAATATCTGTCTTTGAAGTCCCATGGTATTTAGCTATTTATTGAAATGACTTTTAAAACACTGAAAATTAAATGAATAAAATACAGCTTTTTTAATAGTAACATTTATTATTTTAAAGCACTGAAAATTCTGTTATCCTTCAAGATATTATCATCATCACTTTCCTCCTGACTGTCTTTATTTCAAAAATGGTAGGAGATGCAGGTCTATTTGTCCTGCTCCTTCTTATTCAATTGTCCCCCGTGCCAAAACTCAACAACGACCAGCACAAAGACAGAACACTGACAGCGCGCCAGTATGCGGAGCGCGTTATTTGATCTGGAGCGCATTTTTTATTTTGAGAACGTACGTGCACCTGCGCACTACTCATGTCCATCACTTAACAGAAATGACATGTAACATGTAAGGCTTATTGAAAAAATATTTTCAAATGCATTTTTTTACATAACACAACGAAGAAACTTATTTTTAATTTCAGTGGGAACAGTGTTTTTGGTCTCCCTTTTTAGCCAGCGCATCAAAGTCTGGATTTAGTTTTGTTGTGGCAATTCTCAGGATGGATCTAGGTGTTGGTCAGTTAACTTGGATCTGTGGCTGGCTTTGTTGATGTTCATGATGCTGAACGCCTGTTCACACAAATAGGTCGAGCCGAACAAAGAGTAAAGCGCAAATGTGGAGTAATACGCTGCACCTCAACAAAGGTCAATGTATATAGAGTGCGTCATCTATTGGGAAAACGCCAGAATTGCGGGGAAAAAACGTTAACAAGGTTTATTAATATAATTTCATCAAGTTCTGCGGGCCGGATTAAAAAGCTTAACGGGCCGCATATGGCCCGGGGGTCGTAGTCTGCCCATGCCTGGCCTAGACACTCTGCTCAGGAGTTGCCTTTTGGTGGCAAGATCTAGGACAGGGGTCAGCAACCATTTTGCCTCTGTGGGCCGGATTGCGTATTAATGAGTGGATGGTGGGCCAGATAAATGCCATTAAAAACTTGAAATATGGGAATTATCTATTTAAATACTGTACATCTAGTGCTGTTTTGCCTCAAATTAATGAATAATGCATGCTAGAAAATTATTTGTGCCTAAGGTTGCCTACCCCGATCTAGGATAAGACAAAGGGGGGGGTCACAGGCAAGCAAACACTGCCTGATGTGCTCACTGGACTACTGAAACCTGAAATCTGGAGCAGAAGACAATACAGCCAATGCCCCGTGATTCAGGGATAGCACAGGTCTGCACGCTGGACATTTATGATCAGTAAGAGGGCCTGCATGTGGATGAGAAATAGAAGTTTGCCAAAGGTAGCAACCCCTTGTAGCCAAAAGCTAACAACACAAACTAACGAACAAAAAACTTTACCAAAATTTCTATTCCAGCAGGTCCTGGGGGACCAAGGGGTTCAAGCAGTAAACTTTTCAAAAAGGCTCCACACAGAGAGGAGAAATACCTGCTGGTGCAAATACACATAGGCTTCTCTGAGCTCCTTAGCTGACAAAGTCTGTCAGTAAAAGTGGTATCAGTATAATATATTCTGGGGGTAAAATTAACCAAATATTAATGAACTTTAAGGGATCTGGAGTTGTGACAGGTTTTACCCCAATTAAACAGGGTCAGGCCAAACGAAGTATTGATTATGCACAATAGCTGTGGTTTTAAGGTTGTCCCCCTTGAAAGAATATGTTACATCTTTAAGGATTGGCAATCTGGGGGTTGGGTTTTGGTGTCCTCTATGCCATTTTCTGGATGGGTGATATGTTCAGTTTTTGTGCGACAGAAGGGTTGAGGATTTGAGGGGAGTTGATGTTTTTGTTGGTGTTTTTTCTGTGCTAGTAACCCATTAGTGTTTTTGCTGTCCCCCCCCCCACTTGTGTGGGCGATATGCCAGTTGTGTTTTCAAAAAAAAAAACAACGGGGGTGGGTTGGGGTTTGATGTTCTAGTTGCCGTTTTCCATGTGGGTGATCTGTTAGTTTTTGAGCGAGGGAGGGGGTAGGGGGTTGCAAGTTTCTGTTTTTTTTGTGCAGGGGAGAGTTAATAGCATGTCTTTCATCGATTTCCATGCTCTTTCCTGTTTCGTGGCTATCTGGAGAAGACAAATGTCAGTTGTATATTGCATACATAATTTGACAATAAAATGAACCCAGCACCTTTGGCTCTATGGATTGTAACAATGTTTGCAAAAGGCTTCAAAGACAACTTATGAAGATCCTTTGAAGCAATACGCTTGAACTTCTTCCCATCATTTAAATTTATGCTTCGCTGCTTATATAATTTATTTTTCTACCTGTCTATTACAGCAGAGAGAGGCCTTTCAATCCATTGATTCCTTTGCAGCTCCCGAAAGTGCAGTGCTCTCCCATTTTACACGTCCCTGCAACTTAGTCTTGATCACATGGTCATCAACTCTAAAGGAATTCTTTTGTTATCTACCTACACCACAGGTCAATTTATAGTGACCAATCAACATGCCCATACATCTTTGGAAGCATGATTAATAGCTACATTAACTGATGCCCTCCAAAATATCTTAAGGACTTTCAGCCAGCACCAAGAGTTTGTGTAAACATTAAATACAGATCAGGCTGAATAGTGGAAGTTCAATCACGCATGCAAGTTACATGAGGAAATGGGGCTGGTGGGAATCTCTGCTATGGTTTCCAATGTGACTCATCATCCCATGTGTGGCTGCGCAAAGCAGGGAAATGTTTCAATTGCAGAAAGCAAGGACAAATCCTGTGCCTAGGACTAAACAAAATTCAGCAGCCCAAACAAGCAAACTCAAGTAGCACCCTGTGAGGAATGCAGCATTCACTTTTTAATCAGTCACACAACTGTGATAGAGGCAATGCTTTCAAATTCAAAGATTAATAATTAAAACACCTGTACAAGTGTTTTACAAGTGTACACCTGTTGATAAAACAACAGACTGCTTCATCATGGGAAGAGAAACATTTGACCAAAACCACAGGGCAGTTCCGTTAGTGAATAATTTAATATTGAGAATATACTCTGATAAGATTCCACATGTACAAGGACAAATGGAACATGCAGGACACTATAATGGGCCAAAGATCAAGCTACTGTTTATGCTTATGATTGAAAAAGGATCTAGTGTTTTCCCGGTGTGTATGATGACTAAACTCTGCGTATGATGTCCGAATCATCCCTGATGAAGATGGCAGAGTCTGTCATTGCAACGGTTATAATTAATACCTGTGCCTGGCTGGACGCCCAAGAAGTTTAATCATACTTATGTCTATTGAGAAACCAATTTCATGAGGAAGGTTGAAAGTGTGAAGAGTGGATTGATAGTCAAGGTAAATATTACAACTTTGCTTAAAGCTGCTTCTGGCATAATATGAAGATGTATTTAACAAATAACTCAAGAGGTCACACATAACAAACCAAACTGCCAAGCCATCTACAGTAAACAGACCCAAATGATGAAAAAGCTGGTGGAAGAGCTAAACAAACCAAAAGGCTCTGAGACACTAGCAAGTGGCAGGATGATGTACATAGTGGTGATAGCTTGGGCAGGCAAGACCATCCATCTCTAATGAGATTAAAGTGCCTTAATAATGTGATGAAAGACAAAATTCATTTTCAAGGCTGATTTGGCAGAGGACAAAATTAGATGTGACTTGTGCCCAAGTCTAACTAATGCAGATATAGGAAGCCAACACAATTTCAAATTAACACCCACCAAGCTACAGCAGGGAATAAAGTAATTTCCAAAATTACTGAGGCTGAGATGACCATAAGATATAGGAGCAGAAGCAGGCCATTCGGCCCATCAAGTCCACTCCGCAGGATATTGAAAATTGTCTGTGCAATCAAGGCAAACCCAAGGGGAAACCCCTTTGAATAAAGGAGAAAGTGCTCAGAAGACCTCATCAACATAGCATCAAGTTTAAGAAAGGCAGCTATTCTTTCACACTGAAGAAAGTGATTTAGGCCTATAATTTAATGTTGTGAGCTGTTAAAAGGTTCAGACCATCGTCATCGGCACTGCAAAATGTGACTGAGCTCTGGGACTCCAAGGTAATGATCCTCCACGATGCCAAATCTCTAACCAACCTTGCGACCATTGAAACCACTTTGTTAATTAAAAAGATACTGAGATGATAGGAAGAGAAAAATAATCCGCTAGAACACACGCCTTTTTCATTGTAAAGTGTCATTACTGAATCCCTTTTTGGTACATCAGAACATAAACTAAATGCTAAACCTTACTTGATGCATTTCTAAACATAAAGGTCAGGTGAAGATTAGCCACTGTGACCATAAGCAGCTCTATTTATGTGCCATGCATGTAAAGTACAGGAAAGACAAATCCAAAAGAGAAAGTTTCAACCTGTAAGGTAGAGCTTGTGTACCAAGATCTTCTTACAGGTTGGAGGTAAGCGTACATGATCCAAGATATTATGCTGTGAAGATAGGGGGGAAAAAATTTTGAAGAGTCCCCCCATAGTTTACAAGTTTCTTTGCATTCTTCTCCTGGAAATTATACACAAATTCAAAGTGCATACATGTCACCATATATTACCCTGAGATTCACACCAGAATCAATAAAAAAGTGAACAGAAGACACAAAAAAAAACAATGTTGACAGACTACAAACTGGGCAAATACAAAGAAAATAAAGCAATAAATATCAAAAACACAAGATGACGAGACCTTGAAAGTGAGTCCAAGATATGGGTACAGTTTCAGTATTGGGGTGAGTGAAGCTATCCCCTCTAGTTCAAGAGCCTTATGGTTGAAGGTAATAACTGTTCCTGAACTGTTGTGGGTCCTGAGGCTCTTGTGCCTCCTTCCTGATGACAGCAGTGAGAAGAGAGTATTGCCTGGGTGGTGAGGGCCCTTGAAGATGGATGCTGATTTCCTGCAACAGCACTCCTTCTAGGTGTGCTCAATGGTGGGGCGGGCTTTACCAAGATTTTCTTACAGGAAATGCAGAAGACATGGTTAAAGGTGCTCCCAAAGAGAACCCACAAACATTCACGAATAAACAGCATTCAATATTTTTGGTTAAGAGTCCATGTGAGTCAATATCATAAGAGCCCAAGAAAGGAAGATATTCCAGCCACAGCTAGTGAACATGCAAGTTGAACAGAATTAACACCAAGTCACAGAGAAGACAAAAACATGTGCTGCAATGAATCAGTTCTTGAAAAAGAAAATCAACATAGTATGCACCAGTGATCCAAGACTACAAGTTATTTTCTTAAGGAAACTAGCATTTCAATAGGCGGTTTGGTAGCATAGCAGCTGGTGTAACCCTGTTATATTGCCAGTAGTCTGTGTTCAATTCGGCTACTGTCTGTAAGGACTTTGTGCACTGTCCCAATGACTGAATGGGTTTCCTCCCATGTTCCCAAGCCACATGGGCTAGTAGATCACATGGGCATAATTGGGCACTGGGTGCTTGTTTGGCCAGATGGGCCTGTTACCATTCTGTATCTCTAAATTTAAAAGACTAACAACTTCTTCAGCTGCAAAAACCTTGCTATAAAGTTCCAGACACAGAAGGTGAAGACTCAACAAATAAACTACATGTACTTTGACTTCGCTGCTGATTTGGATTCAGCACTTTTGAAGACACAGTGAAACATTTCCAAAATAGGTTAGTGTGCAACTTGGGAGGGGAAACGGTTTGAGAAAAAACATCAATGAAACCAAAATATTCTTGTGCACTTTCTCCAATAATGAAAGGAAACCATCTGATTTACTATCTCTGACAATCTAGGTCATTTACTTATTTTATTTAGATCTGCTTCAGGAATCTTCAAAGCAGACAGTTTATATCGAAAGCTTCATAATTTATGGAGAGCTTTCAGACAAGTGACAGAATCCCCTTATCTCCATGACATGCTTGCACTGAAGTACTGTAAAGAAGTATGAAGATCTTAATACACTTCATTCTGACAAATCTTTATATCTTAAGCATAGAGTGTGCAGCTAAATTGCTGAACTGTGGCAAAACAACTCAGTTAAATAGACTGGTGGGAATCTGAAACACAGTTTCTTTGCTGCCCCAAGTGGACTGACTCACTGCAGATCATCAATCTAATGTTTAAATACACAAAGCTGGAGTTCTTCTTGGGAAAGGATGCAGCTCAGGGTGAGTAGTTCAATCACACTGAACAGACATTAAAAACAAATAATCTTGAATTTAATAATCTGATTCAAAAATGCTATAAATTGGGCTCAGTTTATATCAATACTGAAATATAAAAATCTGAGTTTATTCATATCAATAGTGTTGACTTCATCTTCCCCATTAAATAAGTAATAAGTCCTTCAGACTTCCCTTTCCATGTAAATATTTTCTTAGTTAATTCCTCATTTCTCAAAAACTTCATAAAGACTTCACTTAATCAAATTCTTTGAATGGGAGGTTAATTGCAGCAATATTTCTAATGACAAAATTGGTGAATATTCTGCATGAAATTTATTCCTCTTTACAAAACAAATAACCTTTAGTGCCAGAACATTATAGTTTACATCTATTAGACAGAAATATCAGACTATTTCTGGTAATTTTCTCTTATTGCATCTGGATTTAACCAATGGGAGTAGGTCAATTTGGGAACTACGTCCTTGCTAAACACTGCAGCTTGTGTACCAGAACGTATCAATTTGTATTTTTTTTCCATTTAATAAGCAACGATTAAATACAGATGAAAGTACCTAATCCCCAAACGTAGTTTTAAAGCTTCCATTGCGCAATAGCGTAGCCAGTCCATTTTCTTAAATTACTTCACAAATAAATGTGAAATAACGTAGAACTTTAGTAAAGACGCAAGTCAGAGCACAAAATTCACAATGCAACATCAATTAAAGAATCTTTCATAAGCTTTGTGAGGCATTACAGCAGCCTCAATAGTAGCACAGTACCAGCTTCCTTTGGACTTTCTAAAATCATCTGGTTATATCGATAAGGGAAAGTACAGCTCTAAATATTTTTAAATGCAAACTACTAGATACCAAAGCACCGAATACTTCCTCTTCTAGAATCCAACAGTCACAACTCATTTATAATAATGAGTGTTGCAGAACTTATACTTATATGTACTGAAAAGCAGTGAACAAACTTTCAAAACTCACAACAGGTCATCAGAACATGTTGAGCATCTGCTTCGGACACAAATTTCCACTGCAACTTCGTCCAACATCAAAAGGATAAAAGTTAGCCGCCTAAAGTAATTCAACCGAGTCTCTTAGCCCTCGGCAGTATGGATCATTATTAAAGACTGTCAGCCTTCAAAAGGTGCTAAAGAGTTTCGTTTTTATTTATATCTTTTTAGAGAACTCCTCGTTATATCGAATGGAGATGTGGGGTAACCATGGCTATTTCAATTTGAGAGGACACCCTTAACTGCTTGGACGTAAATCACAATGCGCGGCCTCGCTCAGTCACAATGTACAACAAATTTACTCTTTTTTAATAGAAAAGGGGATCTCTCTCTGGCCCCACATGCGGCCTCCCCCACCCCCCGGTGTCTGTCCCCTAGTCCGAAGCCCTCTCACTGCCAACCGTGCCCAACTTACCTCCCGAGCTCCTTGCCCACCAGCGTGTAGCAGTTGTTGAAGCTGTCGCTACAGATTCGGGTCTGGATGTCGGACACCAGCCCGCTTCGTGGGTGGGTCATGGCGGCTGCAGTCAGCGCGGGTGAGAGACGAGCAACACCGGTGTCCCGACACGAACGCCGCACTCATCCACCGCCGAGTGAGCGGCTCTGGCCGGGCAGCGGCCAGACTACACCCCCTCCCCCAGCCCCGCCGCCGTCACCATGGAGACGCCGCTGATTGACAGCACCGGACGAGCGCATGCTGCCGTTTCCATTTAAAACACCAATGAAACAATCCTATGAAAGAGCCGTTCAGGTGAAGGTTAGCTAATTCAATGTTTATTTTTACCCTCGTACAACTTCCACCAGCGTTTATGGAATAATCTCATTACGATATTAAAAATACACTATCCTGCGCGGAAGTGGAGACACGGACACAGGATACTGAGGCAACAGAGCAGAAAAAATTGCGTTTCTGTGGAGACTTTCACAGCTTCAGGTCATTCCGAAGCTTTTCGGCCAGAGAAGATTTTTAAAATTTTTGTCGAAGCTGCTGCTGCTTGCGCGGGGGAGGGGGTAGAGGGGGCTTTGGGGTTCGAATGTTATTCTGTGGTTCATTCTTTTGGGATTATTCTGTTTGTCGTGGATGTCGGCAAAGAGTAAGAATTTCAGGTTGTATACTATATACATTCTCTGATAATAAATGGAATCATTTGAACCATTTAAACTGTCATAATGCAGAGAAATGTTATGCAGTCTATACTCACTAAATAAAGAAACAATGGGGCCAATAATGTAGCACATGGAAACTGTAGATATCAAGGTTCTTAATTAATATTTTGCAGTTGCCTTCACGAGAAAGGGAATAGTGATGACACTGTAGTTTAGTTTGAAATATTAGATGGGATAAACATATTAATAAGAGATTTGTTAAGGATTCACTGTCCTTGAAAACTGATAAATCACCAAGCCCAAATGAAATGCATTTCTGGCCGCCATAAAATAACTGTGGAGATACTACAATATTTCAGTGCACTTTGGCGACTGAATTGGTGCTGAAGATCTGGGGTGTTGATAACATCAAACCTTTTTTAAAGGATGTAGCGATGAAACCAAGAAATTGCAGTCTAGTTGGTTTAACATCAATCGATGGCAAGTTATTGGAATCCATTCTTAATGTCAGTACAAAAGTTCATTTAGAAAGATAAATTAAACAGGAACAGTATTGGGGGAAATCTGCTTTGAGAAGAAAACAAGATCAATAACAGCAGTGTTAAATGTAATCTACATGCTTTAAACAAAATACTCAAAGTCCATGCGATCTGGGGGTCGGCCAAATTGAATCCAAAATTGTTTCAGTGGCAGGAAGCAAATGGCAATGTTTAATGGCTGCTTTTATGAACAGAAGGCTGTTAAAAGTGGGTTTCCTGAGGGCTTGACTACTCAGTCACTTACTTTTTATTGTATATATTGATTTCAATCTAAATGTAGCATGCAAAAATTATCTATAGTTGATAGTGAGGAGGAAAGCTGTAGATTGCAAGCAGATGGCCTGGTCATGACCTGCACCAGTTAGAGAATTTGTTAATGGAATCTAATCCATCAATAATAAACCATATTATTAAGACTGCATTCTTTCATTGAAGGAACATTGCAAGAGTTTGATTTCTTATCTCAGAATGCAGAAAAATTGATACACACTTTTGTTTTTAGCTGATTAGACTATTGTAATGTACTCTTTTCAGGACTGCCTAAGAAAGACATAAATCAGCTGCTGTTTGTTCAAAATACAGCAGCAAGAATCGTAACAAAAAAAATAAAGAAAATCTGAGCACATTTAACCTGTTTTGTCATTACACTGGTTGCCTGTGTCCTTCACAATCAATTTTGAAATACTCTTACATTATATATAAGGCTCTGAATAATCACTCCTCCATATATTTTGGGGTGTCTATCCCCTTACATCGCTAATGATAATCTAAAATCTCTAAATATTGGTTTTCTTAGTGTTCCTAAAGCCGAACATATAAGAAATGGTTATGCGCCCTTTTGCTCTTATGCACCAAAAACCTGGAATACTAGTACTGTGGAGTGTTTCAAAATGCTTCTTAAAAACTACTTTTTTAAAAAATACTCCTAGTTATAGGATTACTTAATGTCTGTTGATGTTGATTGCACTTATATAATTTGGTATATTCAATTACATTTTATTTTATGCATTCTATGATTTTTAAATTTTGTCTCATATTTTATGACTATATTAGATATGAAAGGTGCTATATAAATAAAGTTATTACTAATCCAGAAAAGGATGGATTAGGCAAAGGATCACAAGCTAGGTTAAATAATACTGAGTTGTGTGGAAGACGTCAGTAACCTTGGAGTGCTTGAACACAGATCTGTAAGGAAAACAGGAGATGTCAGTAACTTTGTTTAAAACACATGGGGATGCTATCTTTCATTAGCTGAGGAACATTATATAAGTACATGGAAGTTTAGATAAAATTATATAATTTACTGGTTAGATCATTGTTTGAATATGGGATACAATATTAGGTCATGAAAATGTAGGGAAGTTATGACTGCTTTGGAAAAGGTAGGGGGAAAATTGTAGCAGTGAAGAAGAATTGGATGAGATTGTGTTGTTTTCTGTGCAACACCTTTCCTGCAAAATGTGGGAAGTCAGGGGACCTCACAGTCTCCCTAATGACTGCAACTAAGTACAGTGCAGTGGGGTCTGGAAAGTGCAATGAGATCAAGGAATAGAAGCTGGTGTTGGATAAACTCAGGATCTTCTATAAAGCTGAAAGTTTCATAGATGAGACCTTACCTGAGGTAGTGGTTCCCAGAATATGGGCTTAAGTTAGATGGGTGACCACCAGGAAAAGTAAGTAGAGTAGGCAATCAATACAGAGTTCCCTTGTGGTGATTCCCCTGACTAACAGATATAACTTTTTGAACGCTATTGAGGCAGATGCTCTTTCCAGGGCTGACAGCAGTACTCCGGTCTCTCACACCGTGATTGACTCTGAGCTCCAGGTTGAAAGGGTACAGTCAGACAGGGCAGAAGTAATGGGAGATTCAATAGTGAGGGGAGACAGACAGGAGATTCTGTGGGTGCGGAGGAGACATCAGAATGTTGTGTTGCCTCATGAGTGCCAGGCTTAAGGATATATTGGAGTAGCTGCAGAAAATTGTTGAGCGGAAGGGCAACATTCAGAGGTTATTGTACGGCACAAATTGGTACAAATGACATAGATAAATTGAGGGATAAGTTTCAGCAGAATGAATATAGAGGGTTAGGTAAGGAAACAGAAGCTCGAAGGTAGTGATCTCCAGATTGGTTTCAGTGCCACATACTAGCAAGGTCAGAAATAGAAAGACAGGCTAGCTGAATTTGTGGCTGAGGGGCCTGTGCAGGAGGCAAGGAATCAGGTTGTTAGACCATTGAGATCCTTCCTTGGGGAGAGGCAACTTGTACAAGAGCAACAAATTGCATTTTAAACAGAGGAGAACCAGAGGGGAAAGAAAATATGTGTTGAATTTAGGTTGACAAGGGGGTGGGACTCTGAGCAGGACCAAGTCAAGGGACAAAACAGTAGCCAGCAAGAGCACATTCAGTCATCAAGATAGCCAAGGTCATAATAATGGCAGGGAAAGGAATTCCTAGTTGTACTATAATTATTTCAATGCACAAAGTTGAACTGATAAGGCAGACGAGTTCAGAGCATGGATTGGCTGAGAGGATAGGATGTTATAGCCATAATAGAACCATGGCTAAAAGAAGGGCAGGACTGACAATTCAATATTCCAAGGTAAATATGCTACAGGTATGACAGAGGTATGGGTAAGTAAGGAGAAGGTAGAGCCTTTTTGGTAATAGAGGACACCACAACAGTACTTAGAGATGACATTCTTGGAGGATTGGTCAGTGAGCCCTTATGGGTAGAACTTAGAAACAGGAAGGTGAGGGTCATTCAAGTGAGGCTGGATCATAGATCCCCAAATAGTCAGTGGGAACTTTAGGAACAGGTATGTAGAGAAAATTCTCAAGAGTTGTAGGTATAATAGGGTTGTATTAGTTGAAGGAAAAGTGTTTGAATGAAGTTCGGAACTCAGTGCCTGAAAAGTTGGAGGAAACGTAAGAAATAAAGGCAAGAGCAGGCCTGCTCCATCATTCAATAAGACCTTTTACCTCAGTACTGCACAGATGTCTAACATCAAGAACCCCACGTGCAACGCAGAGAGGGAGCAAATGAACAAGCATGAGAGTGGATGGGAGAGTAGATATGAACAAAAGATATTATGAATAAAGTGAAGTAAGATCACTGCATTTGTCACATGGGAATGCTATCTAAAGGCAGAAACCAACATCATGATTAAACATTTACTTGCACATGTTCTTGAAGAACCATGTCTTGATTTGGACCAGGTTTGGAAGGTGAGATTAAACTGGAGGTTTCTGTTTTGACAGGTTGTGACACAGTTGGTTGACAGGTCTCATTCAATCTTGTCAGTTTTCTTTTATCCTCTGATTCTAATGTAACAATAACCTGTTAATCTGTTTTGGAGCTGTAGATTGAAGGATTGAAAGAGGTTAGTAAATCAAGGAGATTTTTCCTGCTTTTCCCCAAAGTGGCATGGTAGCATAGTGGTTAGCACAACACTTTACATTACAGGTGACCCTGGTTCAATTCCTGCTGTGGCCTGTAAGGAGTTTCTACATTTTCCCCGTGATCGTTTGGGTTTCCTCTGGGTGCTCCGGTTTCCTCCCAGGGTCCAAATTGTAAATTAGGGGTGGATTACATCAAGGGATTACAAGGCAGTGTGCCTCAAAGGGCCTATTTATCTCAATAAATGAAAAAATAAGTAACACCAATGGATGTTTACTATCAATTGAGTGTACAGTTCAGTGTCTCATCCAACACTGCAACTTTCTTTCAATGCTGTCCTGGAGCATTACCCTAGATCTTCATGCACTCCCCGCTGGGCAAAGGGTGAATCCAGAACTATTAAGCTATACCTATTAGAAAAAAAAATGAACAGGTTGGAGATCTTTTAATAAAGTGAGAGATTGGGTAATATCTATAAACAGAAAGGGAAATAAACCCACCAATTATTAACCAGTCAGTTTTTATCATTGGTAGAGACTCTTCTAGAGCCAATAATTGGGTCAAACTTAGCTGGCAATGGGGAAAATATAGTTCAATGATAACTTGTGCTTGACTAAATATATTAAGTTCTTCGATGAGTTAAAGGACTGTAGGCCAAGTGTAATTATGAATGTGGATTTACAACCATCACTTGCTAACTAGCAACATAATAGTCTTGACAGGGATCAAGATGGAAGTCTTCTCAAATCAGATTTCTAGTTGAGGTGTTTCTAGACAAGAAACAGAGCAGTAATTAAAATGTGGCAAACACTTTGCTAAACTTACCTATCATTTCATAGCTTTAACAATCAGTTGATTATGTATCAATGGGCAGAATATAAAGAAATACTGTTTAATTGGTTTCATAATTACTGAAGATCACTTACATGAAATACAACAATTATCTTCCTTTATTATGCAAATAATTAAACCTAGTTATTGTGGCTCTTCATAGATAACATAAAAATCAGTGATGTGTCAACGTGCTTCTATCTTAATACCTCTACAGAAAATCAATTTAGAAAAAAAATAGTTTGAAAAAATTCACAAGTAAGAATATCGGGATTAAAGAGATCAAAAATATCTGATCAAGTTACATTTGTCAATATTAGTAGCTTTTCCAAAATTTTTTAATACTCTTGGTTTCTCTCTAACTGCAATAAATTGATATTTCAAGACTGTTTGACATTATTTCTTTTAAAACACATTGCCAGAAAGATGTATTCAATGTATTCTTTCAACTGATAAAATTTACGCTGGGATTAATGAAAGTTAATGAAAAGCTCGATCACAATACATTGAAGCACATAGCACAGAAACAAGCCCCCCCACCACATTGATGCCAACCATCCACTATCCATCCACATCAGCACTTGGTCTTTTTGGGTCCTCATCCAGATATCTTTTTAAATGCTGTATGGGTACCTACCTTCACCACTTTCTCAGGCAGTGTGTACAAAAAAAAGCATCTACTTTATGGGTGAAACTACTTTTTTTGCACATTTTCTCAGCTTAAACTTGCATAATCTATTTTTAGATATTTCTGTAATTAAGAAATGTTTCTCAATAGCCACCCTATGTACGTCTCTCATAATTATGTATATATCTACCAGGTTGCCCCTCAGCTTCCTTCACACCAAGGAAAACAGACCTGGCCTAGTCAGTCTCTCCTCATGATTAAAACATTCTGCCCCAGACAACATCCTGGCAAACCTCCTCTCCAGTGTAACCACGTCCTTCCTACAGAGCGGCAACTAGAACTCCAGCTTTGACCTAACTAAAGGTTTGTCAATTTGCACCATTACCTAATGGCTCTGTTATTCTATGCCCTCACTAATGAAAGTCTTCTTCACCATCTTACCTTCTGCAGCCGTTTTTGATGGTTTAGGTTGTAAATGCCTAGTGATAGAGCAAGTCATGCTGTTGCCTCACAGTGCCAGTGCCTGGATTTCAATCCTGGCTTCCTATGCTACTTGTCTACAATTTGCATGTTCTTGCTGTAATCTCAGGGATTTCCTGTGGGTGCTCCAGTTTTCTCCCATGCCCCAAAACAAGTAGGGTGAATTAGATACAGGGGAAATTAGTAGAGGAATTGATTGATCTGAGCTAGCATTGACTCAATGGGCTGAATATCGTCATATATCATAATCAAATCTGAACCCATACTTGATGTTTCCAGCATGGCTTTTGTCTGCACATTGAAATAGATTAAAGTAATGAATAACAATCGAGGAACAACTACTTTTTCAAGGAAAGCATGTGTCTAAACATCCCCCTCCCCAACAACATTGAAAATCACTCTTTTGAAATTGCCACTGTATGTTTACTGCAATAATGAAAATGTGCAGTGCGTTTGAAGGGGCCTCCTCTCAGATGTGGCATAAAGGTCACATCTGCTCGTTCATGTTAATGTAAAATTTCCATTGGCTTAATTTTAACATAGAACAGGAGAGTTTTCAGGCTTATCGGATTATCTGGTCATCTTTTATCATTTTGGGAAATTGGTGTGCACAGACTGCTGCATTTTCTACTTTAAACAATGACCAAATCTCAAAAACGCTTCACTGAAGGTGAAGAAAGATGCAATCAATAGAAATGCAAGGTTCTCTCTTTCCCTGCAGTTTGTATCATCAGGGGATTGTCCGATTGCAGTTTCATCTTTAGGACTGCAAGATTCTGGCCAAGACACAAAACCATGCAAAATTACCCTAATGAAATCTCCTGCAATTGAACTACAGTTAGAATGATAGGTAGAGGTTATGTTTTTTCAGAAACCAAAACAGCAGGACTTACTTCAGCAAGTGAATGGAACTGCGACATTGTGGTTCTATTAAGGTATTTTTCTTCACAGAGGTGAAATGATTACAAAAGATGGTAATCAAAGCAACAGGCTCAATGCAGAGAATGAACAATAAATATCAATGGAGCATTCATAAAGATCCTACTTCAGTATCAAAAGCAATGATAGCTAGAACAAATTTCTCTCCCTGCACCTCTCGAATTTTAAAACCAGAAGTAGGCTCTTCAGGGACAAAGTCAGAAGACACTCTTTCCACAAGATGTTTGAAGAAATGCTCCAAAACCAAGTTGGTAGGTCCAGTTAAGACATACACGCAGTGGCCACTTTATTAGGTACACCTGCTTATTAACACATACCTAATCAGCCAATCATATGGGAGCAACTCAAAGCATAAAACATTCAGGCACAGTCAAGAGGCTTAGTTGTTGGTTGGGCCATCAAAATAGGGAAGAAATGTGATCTGCGTGACTTTGAGCATAGGATGATTTTTGGTGCCAGACAGGATAGTTTGAGTATTTCAGGAATTTGATCTGGGATTTTCACACAGAACAGTCACTAGAGTTGACATAGAATGGAGCAAGAAACAAAAGATATCAAGGGAGTGGCAGTTCTGTGGGCAAAAATGGCTTGTTAAACAGAGAGGCCAGACTGGTTCAAGCTGACAGGATGGCGACAGTAACTCAAATAACTACGTGTTACAAAAGTGGTGTGCAGAATAGCATCTCTGAATACACACTTTGAACCTTGAACTGGAGGGGCCATAGCAGCATTAGACCAAGGACTTACACTCAGTGGACACTTAATTGTGTACAGGAGGTACTTAATAAAGTGGCTGCTGAGTTCATATTTGCCATGATTTAATTGAATAGTCGAAATGCTACAAGAAGCTCTTGTGGCTGAATGGCCTACTCCTTTTCCAATGATACAGAGTATGCTGTGAATGTAGTATTTTAAGAATATTTTCATAGCATAAAATAATAAATGCTGAATGTAGATAAGTAATAGTTAAAGAATTCTCAATTAAACCCAAAAACATTGGTTGATAAACAAAAATCCAATCTGGTACTAGATTCCAGATATGAAAAAAATCACAAGCTATCTGAAGCCCTAAATTCAGCCTACAGAGCACCACTACTATAATTCACTATATTTGTTATTGGAATTTCTCACAATTTCTCCAATAGTTAATAGTTTCAAAAGATCATATTTTCCATTTATTATCCATAGACATTTGGTATATGTGTGTCAAATAAGCCAATTAATTATTGGTTTTCATTCTTCCAAGAGTAACATTCAAATTCAGTTGTGACGGAAATGTCGTCTCATTCAATGAATGACACCATTGGCTAAAATTTCTTTTACCAGCCATCCATTCATTTGATTTGTACATATTTAAAATGGTGTCTTTTTTCCAAATTCTAAAATACATCTTTATTTTAAATTATATTAAAATTAACTGCATTTTACTGTGCAAACACGAGGAAATCTGCAGAGACTGGAAATTCAAACAGCACACACAAAATGCTGGCGGAACACAGCAGGCCAGGCAGAATCTATAAGAAGAAGCACTGTCGACGTTTTAGGCCGAGACCCTTCGTCAGGACTCAAATGAAATGTTGACAGTGCTTCTCCTTATAGATGCTGCCTGGCCTGCTGGGTTCCACCAGCGTTTTGTATACATTTTACTGTGGCTGTATTAAAATGCAAAATTTTATTAAGATTTACATTCTATTTCAGCATTCTTATGCACATTAACGTTAGTTGATTTTTATTATTTTGCATATGAAATGGAATGTTTATGTATGCTTTACCAGTATCTATTGTTCATTCTCTTTTCCATGTCACTTTTTCTTCCTTGG
Source organism: Hypanus sabinus (assembly GCF_030144855.1). NCBI lineage: Eukaryota > Metazoa > Chordata > Chondrichthyes > Myliobatiformes > Dasyatidae > Hypanus > Hypanus sabinus. The sequence continues at coordinate 69,457,039 of NC_082711.1, read as the reverse complement.
TGAAGTACAAATGACACATGTAACATTTTTTATCCTCCACTTTCAGTTTACATAGTTTGCAACTGAAAAGCTATTTACAATTATGGACTTATTTAATGATTTGTTCCTTAGAAAAAAATGGAAAGATCAGTTGAAATATTGCCATGAAGGATAACAAAACAACATCAAATTAAAGATGCCATTCTATACAGCAAAATTTCCCAACTAAAAACAATGGCTCTGTTGATAATAATAAAACCTCTTCAAATTAAAAGTTTGACACTGCTTACAGAACATAATAGAATAGAGTGAACCAATTAATATCCACTGGCTACATTGGTGCCATTACTTGATGAAATTCTGGCTTTCTGCGACATACCAAATTTACATTTGAAAATAGGATGTGGTGGTGTGGTGCTAGGAAAATATACCAAGTGTATTTATTTTCCATGGAAGCTAATACAAAAAAAAACAGAACACAGGATTTTTGAACATTGCACCATAACTCTACTGCAGTTTTAAAACAATAAATTTAAGTCAAATCTGCAATGAATCACAATGACCTTGTTATGTCTCGACTTAACATTGACAACTATCATCATATAGCCAACTGATTTTGGATAATCTGAGGAGAAACTGCATAACAAGACTACCATAAATATTGTGGCATAACAAATTAGTTTTATTGACATTCTTATACAGCAGCATGATTGTACAGGAAGTGCAGCCTGAGTATCATGTGACTTTCGAACCAGCCAATCAGCTAATTATTATGTAGTTGTCTGATAGTGAAGTTCCATAAAATATTCCACAGATCAAAGATAGACCCTCTTTCATGATTTTGTAACTGAATGTGATTACAATCAATGATTCTTACACATTAATTTGTGAAGATGTGTTAATGAGGTTACATTAGTTGACTTTAACATAAATGGTCCTGTCAAGAAAGAAAATGGCTTTAATTGCATGAGATTGTCTATAATCCATTTGTTTAGGAGAAAATGTTTATTTACAAAAATAAAAAAATGAATCCAAGCAGGAAAGTAGTTACAATGGTTCAACATCAATGTTTTCTTCCTTTCTTGAAATCAAGAGGTGTCTATAATACTTCACATTTGAGGCATCTTCTTTGCACATGCTCATTTTGTGCTTCTCACGTCGTAAAGACAAGGATGCCCTTGCTTATGCAGTAGTGCAACTCATCATGAGAAGTGAGCACTTCTTTCACTCAAGACCAAAGGTACTGGTTTCTTCCACTGCTGTGAGTAGCTTTTCATACAGCATAGAATACGATGGGTATGAGGGAAGATCCAAGCGGTTGAAACATGTGTGTGCCCTGCAGTGGTACAGAAAAATAATCAACATTATTAATATAACCTCACTTTTCATCTAGTAGCATATTCAGGGATAATTCAAGCTTACATCCTATTCTTCCAAAAATCAGTATTGTTTAAGTATAACATCATTGCCATTGGCATTAACCTTCATATGATGAGAATCTAAGGCAGGAGCAAATGGATCAAAGATGCTGGAAAACCAAGACAAACTTATAGCTGCACATAATGTCACAAAACACTGTAACAAAGAAATTTTATAGAAGTTCCACTTGATTCAGCAAGGGGAATCAGATATACCAAGTTTCTGCTGATTACAGAATCTCTTATTTGCGAAGATGTATTAATGAGGTTACATTAGTTGACTTTAACATAAATGGTCATAATTGGGGTCAATCATGGAGTGGAATCATGACTACAGGTTGCAAAGTCTGTAATGTTAGCAATAGATGCAGTAATCGAAGTGGGACATGCTTTTAACCATATGCACTGTTAGTGGAGAGTCACTTTAGAGCCATATATGGCAGAAGAGAATTAAAGATTATCAATCATGGCATCAATTACAGGTACTTCTGCATATACAATCTGCCCTCCATCTCTGGCAACACCTGCCAGCAGGCACACTGACACACACAATCCTGGTGTAGTGAGTCCAGAATTTCAGCCTCTGAATTTTCCTGAAGGCAGTTTCTAAAATATTTTGACACCAACATAATTTTAACACTTTAAATCATTGAATACAGTATTTTGAAAACAATGACTACAGTTTTTGTATTTGTTTATGAATTCTTCCATTTGCTGTGAATTTTCTCCTCTTGCCTTTTCCACTCCTTTAAGCTTTACTCCTTGCTTGGGGTTTCATTCCCTATTTCTTGGGTACCATCCAACCAAACTTGGTTTGCATGTAAACCATCTGAAGCAGGACTGGAAAATCTGTTCTTGGCTTGTATTCTGAGTGTGCTCAACAGCAATGTGTGCACATTGAACTCTGCTTCAAAAATCCAGTTCACTGATTTCAATCATCAGTGGCAAACAGATGGTAATGTGTTTTGTCATTCAGTATTTAATTGTAGGAAGATGAGATTCATCTGAGACTAAATATAGGACAAACACTCTCACAGCAGAGACGATCAGTCGGAAGGTGGAACGAAAAGACATTTGTTAGGTATGTAGAAGCTAACTGGAATTGTGTATGTATGTGAGGATGAATGTGTGTTTGTGGAAGTGTGTGAGAGAAAGAAATCGAGAAAAGAAGCATTACAGACTTGGCAGCATTCATTGGTATGACTAATGACCAATGATTGCTGAAAAATCTGTCATGCTTTTTTTTCCATCCTTCTTTCTTTCTCTCAACACTTTCACAAATTTTGTGTAACATTCCTTATTAAGTTTGATTTTGCAGACTAGTTATTAGCAATCACCGAGTTCTCACTTTGGTTTCCACACATTACGTATGAAAGAAGAGTACATAGATTAGATATCTAATGCAAGGAGTTCATGCTAAAGAGGCAACCTTTAACCATATGCCCACTGATACTCGTGCCTTTCCATCTATAATTACTTAACGACATAGCTGAAATACACAGGGACTGCAATTCCTAAAGCAATAGTTTCATCAGGAGACAGGTGCAGATAAAGCTGACATTCATCTGACTAAAACCTCAGCATAATTTTAACAGAGCTCAGGCATCATGATCTCCATTTAGCTACTCAGTGCTGGATGACACAGCCAGTTGTGGCTCAGGTGGTACTGTTCTTGCTGCTGAGTCAATTATCCATGTTCAAACTTCACTGCAAGGGTAAAAGACTCTGGGCACAACATTTCAGATTGACACGCAAGCCCAGTTCTGAGGGAGCACTGATTATTCTTGACTAGTACATTAGTTATTTGGATTCATCTCACAGTGGAAAATGAAAACTATTCTCCCACTGAGAGGTCTGAAAACTAACAAATGGGAATTATTTCCTGAAACTAATATATGGATAGCAACATTGAATAAGACCATAATAAAAAATTGAAAGAGAAACCCTTTAAGAATAATTAACATATTACTCCTTCTGACTGCAGAAGAATTTGAAATATTTTGGATATGCCTTTTTGTTCCTTCTCCCACGATAAAAGCTTTCCCATCGTGAGATAAAGAATTATACAGGTTATAGTTGTGAGCCTGATGAGTCTATTAATTGTAAAGTAATGTTAGTGTTCCGGTTATGTATTTCACTAAGATTTAGTTAAAGACTAAGCCTTTTCCAATGGGCCACTGCTCAGGGCACTTTATTAGTATGAACACCTAGACATGTCATCCATTCTGCTTCCTCCCTTCAAGTTAAGGTTAGTACAAAGAAATTGTAACCTTTTGCCCTGGTATCATACAGTAATGATATGTGCATTACTAATGTGCAGTAATAATGTGCATGAGCATGTACATTATTCCATGTACATGCTCATGCAACACCTAAATGCTAATGGAAACAAACAGAATTCTAATTTAGGTGTGTTGGGGAAGTGGTTAAGGGCTTCAATATTTCACCATTGCCATAAAAGACAGAGTACATAAAAGATTACAGTCTCATAATAGCGTACCCTTTTCAGGGGCTGTTAGTTATTTGTCTATCATGGCTAATAGTTATTCCTTAAACAAGGTGAATATAATTACAAGAATGCCTGATTATTACAATTGTTTATGGGAGCTGCTGTTTGAAAATCGACTATTGCATTTTATACTTTGATATCATTGACACAACGATTACACTTTGGAGAACGTAACACAAAAAAGGAGCACCAATTGGACATGTGCTGCTTGTACCTCCGGCACCATTCAATAAGAACATAAAACATAGAGAATTACAACACATAACAAGCTCTTTGACCAGTGATATTGTGCCAACCTTTAAATCTAGTTTAAGATTAATCTAATCCTTCCCTCTTACATAGCCCTCCATTTTTCCATCATGAATGTGCCTATCTAAGAGATTCTTAAATGCCCTGAATGGGTCTGCCTCTACCACTACTCTGGCAGGGCATTCCATGCATCCTCCATTCTCTGTGTGGAAAACTTATCCCTGGTAGACTGTAGATCTGATCTTTAAATTCAGTTATATTTTCTTGTCTAATCCTGACCAACATTTATGATCCTATGGTCCAAATACACCTACATTAGTCTGGAATACACTTACTGGTGTTGAGGGAGAGAATTCCAAGGATTGGTATGTTAAACTTCCGTGAGAGAGACGTTCCTTCTCACTTCAGTCCTAACTGGGTCTTGTGAGAGAGATGTTCTTTCTAAACTCAGTCCTAAGTGGCTGGCCCATTATCATTTGACAACACTCTACTTCTAGATATCCCCAGCTCCTCAAAATTGGATGCTTTCATGACTTCGCCTCTCTCTACTATAGCTCTGGCAAGTTTATGCCATTTTATTCAATCATCCCTCACATTTTAGGTCTCTCATCTCAAGAAAAAAGAAACTGGTAAACCTCAGGGCACTGACTTTAAAGAACAAAACTGTATGCAGTGATCCAGATGAAAGCTCACCAAATCCTGCATATTGTAGCAAGACTTCATCTGCCTTGTTCTCCATCCTCCTGCAACATTCCATTTGCCTCCTTAATTACTAGTTTTACCAGTATGGCAGCTTTCTACATTTCAAGATCACTTTGATCTCTGTGAACACAACACTTAAAAGTTTCACGCCATCTGCTCTTCTGTTTTTCCTAACACAGTGGTAATCTTATATTTGCCTCAGTTATACTGCATCTGCCATCTTTTTGCCCACTCACATAAATTGTTTCTCTAAAGACTTTGTTCTATTCGTAATTCACTCTTCTTATCTTTGTATTGTATGTGATAGTGGATAATTTCTATTCATTTATTTATTCTAATGTATTACCCTTAACCCCAAGCAGCCTGAACTGACTCAATAACTTTTTTATCTGATACCTTATTTAGTGTATTATGGAAATTGAAATGCACCACATTATCTGTTCCTTGCAAAACTGTTGGAAACATTCTGACACCAGGAATGACTCTACAAAAAGGAAACTCTCATTTTCCACTTATTAATATGATATTCCCTCTGGGGTGAAAATATATATTATACATCAATACATCATCAGTTATCTATGTGTCAAATGCCATCAGTAGTGGTTTGAAATCAATCAGTAGCTCTGGTAATTTTCGTAGTAATACGGAACTGAGCATTTGGGATTGTGTCCCTGAACTAAATGCCACAAGACAATTGCCTTGTTTGTGAACTGATAATTCTCTTCAATATATCAAAACTTGTCTTCACTTAGACCTACTTGCTTGAATGCAGGGCTGAATTTTAATGGATATCAGATTCCATATTTTTCCCAGCCTGTCTTAAATTCCTCTTTTTCCTCCAAATCCCCAACAGCCATTGACAGTCTAATGGAATAGCTTTGTGTAGAAATATGGTCACTGGAAGCACTGAGGAAGCAGCTGTTGTCAGCAGCTGTGCTACGAGAAATATTTCTTTGAAAGCAAGTCTTTTATTTCTAAAATACACAGATAACAGTAGAAAAAAGGAATATAAAAAGATTATGTATTAAAAAAGCCCAAAGATGAACATTTCCAATGCTATCTCAACATTCAATCACATTACTAAGAACGCACTCTCTCAAGACCAGAAAATAGAAGTACAGGAAAACACACTTAATTGGGCAAGAATCCCATGTGCACAACAGGGGAAATCGTCTTAGTAGAGTTAGATTATATTCCATGTGGAGGAGGAAACAAGTAAACTGATAACGTTTAAAGCAGGGAACAGGATTTGACTGGACAAATAATTCACTTTGGAAATTATCTTTCTGGTAGTGAATGGTGGCAGTGAAATCCAGAAAACGAGGGTGAAGCTTTGAATTACAACCAAGCAGATTAAATTGTGAACATCACTGATGCATAACTTAAATATGAAATTGCTACTTGAAAAGCTAAGACTCATAGAGATGTACAGCATGGATAAAGGCCTTCAGCTTCTGTATCTCCTACCTGATGGTAACAGTGAGAAAAGGGCATGCCCTGGATGTTGGAGGTCTTTAATAATTGACGCTGCCTTTCTGAGACACTGCTGCCTAATGATGTCCTGGGTACTTTGTAGGCCAGTGCCCAAGGTGGAGCTGACTAGATTTACAACCTTCTGCAGCTTCTTTCGGTCCTGTGCAGTAGCCCCTCCATACCAGACAGTGATGCAGCCTGTCAGAATGCTCCCCAAGATACAACTATAGAAGTTTTTGAGTGTACTTGTTGACATGCCAAATCTCTTCAAACTCCTAATAAAGTAATAAAGTATAATAAAGTCTTGTTATGACTACATAAATATGTCGGGACCAGGTTAGATCCTCAGATATCTTGACACCCAGGAACTTGAAGCAGCTCACTCTCTCCACTTCTGATCCCTCTATGAGGATTGGTATGTGTTCCTTCGTCTTAACCTTCCTGAAGTCCACAATCAGCTCTTTCGTCTTACTGACATTGAGTGCCAGGTTGTTGCTCTAGCACCACTCCACTAGTTGGCATATCTCACTCCTATATGCCCTCTCGTCACCACCTGATATTCTACCAACAATGGTTGTGTCATCAGCAAATTTGTAGATGGTATTTGAGCTATGCCTAGCCACACAGTCATATGTATACAGGGAGTAGAGCTGAGGTGCTCCAGTATTGATAATCAGTGAGGAGGATATGTTATCACCAATCTGCACAGACTGTGGTCTTCCAGTTAGGAAGTCGAGGATCCAATTGCAGAGAGAGGTACAGTGGCCCAGGTTCTGCAATTTCTCAAACAGGATTGTGGGAATGATGGTATTAAATGCTGAGTTATAGTCGATGAACAGCATCCTGATGTAGGTATTTGTGTTGTCCAGTTGGTCTAAAGCTGTTTGGAGAGCATTGAGATTGCATCTGCCGTTGACCTATTGTGGTGATAGGCAAATTGCAATAGGTCCAGGTACTTGCTGAGGCAAGAGTTCAGTAACCAACCTCTCAAAGCATTTCATCACTGTCGATATGAGTGCTACTTGGCAATAGTCATTAAGGCAACCCACATTATTCTTCGTTGGCACTGATATAATTGTTGCCTTTTTGAAGCAAGTGGGAACTTCTGACCGTAGCAGTAAGGGGTTGAAAATGTTCTTGAATACTCTGCTAATTGGTTGGCACAGGTTTTCAGAGCCTTACCAGGTACTCCATCAGGACCTTCTGCCTTAAGAGGGTTCACCCTCTTTAAAGACAGTCTAACATCAGCCTCTGAGACAGAGATCACAGGGTCATCAGGTACAGCAGGGATCTTCACAGCTGTAGTTGTGTTCTCCCTTTCAAAGCATGCAAAATATGTATTGCACTGAATACTGAAAAGAGCAAACAACAACGGTTAAAGAATGTTAAGTGACATGTAGACAGAGTGGATCATCAGAGACCGTTTCCCAGGGCGGAAATGGCTAACCTCAGGGGGGATGGGGGGTTGTCAGAGGCAAGTGTTTTACACAGAGAGTGTTGGTGAATGGAATGGCCAGCCAGGGGTGGTAGGAGTGGACATATTAGGGACATTTAAGATAAGCATATGGATGATAGAAAATAAAGAGGGTTTTGAGGAGAGAAGAATCTTGGAGTAGGTTAAAAGCTCAGCACAACAATGTGTGATGGACTGTGCTGCAATGTTCTATGTTCTAAATATTTAATTGAAACTATGCTGATGCTGCATAATGAAACTTGTAAACTCCCTTTGGATACCTGCATTGAGATAGATTGAGTAACTGGGCAGACTATGTAGCATCTCCCTCAAGGTGTTTAGGAATGACCCTAGCAAAATTCCGAAGGAACCTCTTATTCATACTGTGGCAGATGTCACTGGGGAAATTGATAAAAAGGAAATTATTACATGGAAGATTTGGCAGGAGAGGAGAAAAATATTTTTCAACACTTATGATCTTGATTGTGTTGTCTTAAAAGAAGGTGGAGAAAGGTTTAACAATGGCATTCCAATAAGGAAAGCATATTAAAGAAAAGTAACACCTCTCTGCCATAAAGGCACTACAGTCGGACAAAAAGAGCCTTGGTTAGTCATCATAAGTTGGTGAATTGACCATTGGGACAGACATAAATATATACAAATCTTTGTTATTAATACTGAAAGTTAGAGATGAAGGGAAGGATGTTCTAGTCTCCGCTGTTGCTTTAAGATTACTGCAATGTCTCAACCACAAGCATTTAATCATAGATTAAGGACTTCAGTTCTTTTCATCATTTACTGAAAGTGCCAAGACAGGACTTCTGCACAGCTACCAATGATTCAATTAATGGCCCATTGTCAACGCAAGTAGGCAGAGGGAGACCAGTCCTACAGCCTACATCCTTGTAACAAGAGACAAGGATGAGAAAACTTTGGATGAGCAGGTGATGTTATACATCACCAGTAAATTACCTCTAAAGTAGGAATGGCTTTGTGATATCGGAAGGTATACAGTTCTTTCTACGAGTCTAAAGCATGAACACAGGGGCCCATATTTAAGTGTTCCCAGAGAAAAATGACATGACATTTGACATTAGGGATGAGGAGGAAAAGACAGAGTTATAGAGTAGGTAACTAAGGGGGGGGGGGGGGAAGATTGAGTGATCAGGAGAATACAGTAGATGGAATCAGCACTATTCTAGGAAAAGATGGATGAAGTGTATGAGCATGACAGAGATAAGTGAGTCAACAGGAAACAATTCCATGAGGCTCAGTGTCTAGCTTACTAATGGCATTAGCAAATCTAGCATTACACTTTTATTCTCCTACGTTATGCCTAGCAGTCAAAAACAAAGCATTCCATATGCTTTTTAATGACTTAATTGACAAGTCCTGTTACATTTAGGAATTGGGTACCTGTAAGTTGAGGTCCCTCTGTTCCTCCACATCTCTCAAAATACTCCCATGTGCCATATGCACCTTTGTATTCTTACACCTCCTTAAATACATTATTTCACACTTCTCCCGATTAAATCCCAGATGCCTCTTTCCTGCCTGATTGAGCAGACCATTTATATCTTCCTGCAGTTGAAAACCTTCCACCTCAGCTGTAATAAGCTCTTTGGGCCATTGAAGATTTCTGAACAGCTGGCAGTCATTTCTGGAACTGCATGGTCAGCTTCCTTTATAAAAGTTAGAATGTCCCTTTAAATAACTAGAAAAAAAAACAAAATGGTGGGGGGAGGGTAGTAGTGATAAGCTCCCACTACCTATTAAGTGCTCCCAGTGATGTGCATCTCACACAGCCTCTGACAACCACGTCCAGTTCCTGGCCTTCACATGTGGCTTAGCTACTAAGGCCGGCGGAACCATTTTTACCTACAGGCCAAGGCAGAAGGGGCTCACCAGCTGTGGTTGGCAGCTCATCTAGGAGAAGCAAAACTCTGATCTCAAACCTTCACTGCCTTGTGGCTACACCCACTCATGGGGAAGGCTTCTGGAGTAAACCCTGAGGAAAGAGCCGGAGTTCCTAAGGCAATCCAACATTGAGGTCAATACTGACTGGCAACTCCTGTGATGCCACTAGTGCCAAACTGTATCAGTCTCTGCTGTTCCTTTGGATTAATCAACTGTGCAGAGGGTGATCCTACTGCATGGGCAACAGCTTGCTCTCCCGATTGTACTGCCCTGGCTTGCATACGACAGCTATTATGCAACATCCATGGTTGACCCCAACCAATGGAGGGCCTTGATCAGCACAAAGTGCACGAGTTAGAATGAGACTGTTCCACCAGGGCTGTTGTGTGAAACTTTGGCTCTAACTTATTTTGTTACAGGTGCAAATGTGCACTACATTCATAATAGCATCTCTGAGTTTAGAGAGTTTCTGGGTAAGGGTCAATCACCCTAACGTATATCACAATATGACAATATTGAACCTAGAAATGATAAATAGCACAACTGACTTGAGGGAAAATGGGTGATGGGTTTTTTTAAAGGAAAAAACATGCTGCATGAACTAATTCCTATACTATCAGGGCTATCTCCCTTCCAAAACCACCTTCTTTTCCACTTTCCATGCTGATGAAGGGTTTTGGCCCAAAGTATCAAAAGTTCCTTTTCTCCCACAGATGTTGCTCAACCTGCTGAATTCCTCCAGCAGATTGTTTGGCACTACAGAATTCAGCACCTGTAGCTTCATGTCTCTTATTCCATTTTACCGATTTATTCTAAAATGTCAAGTTGACTACAAAGTTCAGTAACTAACCTTGGCCATACCTTTCAACATCTCTACAATGACAATTTTCCTTTGTCCTGTTATTTCACCTATTTTGTTTTGAGTTTTTCCCCTTTCTGTTACCTTCAACATTAATGTCTGTTATCTTGTTGCTTTCAGAGCCTTCCTTATTTTTAATAACAGATCTGCCATTTTTGGTACTATTTTTGATTTACCATTTCCTGAATTCTTCTGTCCAATTAAATAATTTAAAGACTTACTGATTATTAATTTGTCAAGCATTGACTTCAACCTGATTTAATTGGAGATTAAACAGAATAGTTTTCTCTTTCCGCAGTACACAAGATAATAAAACATATTAATTGTCCTTACTGAATGGTGTCCTCCAATCCAGAGTCCATTTATCTTGATTCACTAGAGGTAGTACCTCAACAGTAGGACCATAAAAGGTTCATCAAGTAATTTCCGGTGTAAGTAATTTTTTCCATATCATCAACTCAAGATCAGTCCCATTCCTCTTATTCTTGTGATTCCTGATGTGAATCTCCTTTCTTCTAATCTTGTTATGTTTTCACAGGGTAGCCCATTAAGTTTCCATCTTGTGGAGCAAAAGAAGGAAATGCAATCCTCCATTGCAAAGCAGTGTCTTCATACCCGTATCATGGGGGTTAATGCCCCCAAGAGCCTTTTCATGTATTAGATGCTCTAAAGGTACCATTTGTTTAAAAGCACAGTCTTTGGAATATGGAACTCCAATTCATTCTGGCAAGATTTGCTTCTTCCCAACTCACTGGTCAGACATATCTCAATTTACATTTTCCATCTGGCTTGCTTATTCTTTATTTCATGACCCGGTAGACTCACTTTTGGTGACCCTTACTTTTCCACCCTATAGTTAAATGTCTCTGGGCATGTGCGTAAGAAAGGAAGAATGAATATTAATGCATTTGCCCTGATTTGATGGTACAACTGGATGTAAAGGAGCATGTTTCTTTACCTTCTCTTTCTTCAGGATGAGAAGTTTGTGTGCATAGAGGAGCTAAATGTATATTAACAAACAAATTAGGACTCTAGTTCATAATTCTGAAAGGTGCTGGAGGAAACAATAAAATAATGGGGGAGAGAATCCGAATGTCTTTTCAACTCACTCCTGCATCTTTTTTCTCACTCCTTGTAGTGTGACCTTCCCCAGAAGCTCCAATTCGGAGATCTCGCTCATGTTGAAGCTGGTGGAAATGGTCTATTATTTGTGAGGGCAGTGTTTCTCCACTGGTGTGAGCAATTGTTTTCTCCATGAAAATATTACAACTAACTGATAGGCCCAAGGCCATTTCTGAAAACAAATCAATTTAAGCAGAACTGGACAGGCATAAAGTAAAAGAAAATAGCTAATTGTAGATCATATTCAAAGTCTTTATCTCCTTAATTCATACTAGAGTCCTTATCTGTCAATAAAACCAATATAGTTATCATTTCACAAGCTTTCCAGTTGGTAATTATGAAACATGATAACCTTGTAATTTTATGTTTATAATATCATAACTTAAATGCACATCACACTGACATCTACACCTCCACGTATTATCTAATTTATTAAAAAGCTGATAACTGATACCCAAGTTCTTCTTTGAATGATTGACAATGCAAATTGCTGTACTCTTTCGTTTTCTTCAAAAAAAAGTTAACTCCAGTCCTGTTAATCAAATCAATCAGATATCTGGAGCACTTCCAGAGTTCTCATTTTCCTGAAGACACAGAGACTGTAGAACATAGAGTGGTATGGCATGGGAAAGGCCATTCAGCACATGATGTTAGGCCAATTTTGATATATATTTTCCTGTATATCGTCCACATCTCTCTGTTCCCTCTATATTCATGTGTCAATCTAAAAACCTCAAACTCCACCAAACTGCCTGCTTCCACTACTAGGCATGGAACCTATCCAAATACCTACCACTCTCTGAATAAAAATCTTGTTCCTCAGGTCACCTTCAGACTCCCCACCTCTGACCATAAAAGCATATCCCCTGGTGTTTGACATTTCTATCCTGGGGAAAAGATTCAGACTGTCTGCTGTAACCGTACTTCTCATACAGGTCATGTACAAGAGAAAATCTGCAGATGCTGGAAATCCAAGCAACACACACAAAATGCTGGAGGAACTCAGCAGGCCAGGCAGCATCGACTGTATTTTTTTTCCCAAAGATGCTGCCTGGCCTGCTGAGCTCCTCCAGCATTTTGTGTGTGTTGATTCTCATACAGCCTCTGTATGAGAGGGAGAACAACGCACGTTTGTCCAACCTTTGAATAAATTGATAAACAGTCCCGAAGAAAGGTTTCAGCTTGAAACGTTGACTGTTTATTCAGTTCCACAGATATTGCCTGACCTGCTGAGTTCCTCCAGCATCCTGTGTGTGTTGCTTTGGATTTCCACCATCTGCAGAACTCTTTGTGTTTATAATCTCCTTATTTGCGTCTTTCAATATTCTGGGACATATGTGATAGTGTAGTTACAGGAATCCAGAACAGATGGGGATCTCAGTCAATATTCCGGGTTAAGCCCCTTCACCTGGACATATCCATCTAGAAAGTCACCTTTCCATTTCCTCTGCAGATGCTGCCTGACCAGATGAGCTCTGCCAGCAATTTGTTTTTGATTCTCATTTTGTTTATTCTGCCTTGCTTTCATGTCTCATTTTTACCTGCTTCGTGTCACACATCATTAAGTATTCTTGGTTGAGCAAGGGGCTTCTTAGTCTCCTGCATAAGAGTGCAATTTCTTTTTGGGATCAAGTGATAGGCCAGTTTGCAAAGCAACAAATAAGTGATAGTCCCCTGTGTGTCAACTATTCTCCAGAATTCAGAAGTCTCCTAAAGTACTTCTGTATTATTGTTGCTCCGTAATCTCAAGAGCAGATCTAAGTGCAGCTGAAGCTACAAATTCCTTGATTTAGTTGATGTCCCCCCCCCCCCAACTTCCCATCTCGTCTGGTCTTCTCACCCACAGCTATGATTTCCCTTCTGTCAGCATTGTTATTACACAGCTTAGTGCACTTATGTCTTGACACAAAATTAGTTGCATGATTTAAGCCTGTTGAGTCAATCCCATACAACAGTTGGCTTGCATCATGCAGTTAATTTGTGTCAAGACACAAATAGATCTGCACAAGTGAATTATTCTATACAATAATATTGGAGAATATATTACAGATTACCCTCTGTATACTCTAGTCAAACTATAAAGTGACCAGTTCACAGAATTAATGCAGAAGTTAGGTTGCCTTTCCAAGACATGAAGATTTGAAAGTCGCTTGAAGCGCAGCCTATGACTTGAAGCATGTTTTGCTTTGATCTGAATCTACCAACACTTTACTGTCTGAAATAGCTGCTGACGATTCAGTTGAGTCGTTCTTTTTCTCAGGCTTTTTGAGAACTTCCTATTTTTTATAATTGTATTTGCCCTGATGTAGCATAGCTACCAGTTCTTGGTTATGATATAAAGCCCTGAATTTGCATTGGCAGTTCTAATGAAAAGAATCTGACAATAAAGCCGGGACTATGTACATGTCCATTTAAACTGAGTGACTCAAAAGCTGTTGTCAACAATTCCTACTCTTCCACAGGTTTTAACATTGGAGTATTCTCTAGTGTAATCTAGAGAGATGATAAAAGCTTTGACTATTTACAAATTGTTCTCCTTATTCAAAATCATGAAATGTTACAACTCAGTTAAAATAAGCCACAAATACTCCTTAACAATCTCTCTGGCCCAAAAAAAAACTGCTCTTACATACACATCCCTATGTCAGATTCCATTGTTTTCTCAAAATATTATTTTCAAATGCTGTTGTAATCTTGTGTTATTATACTTATCTTTATTTTGCTTCCTAGTAGGTCTAAGAATTAGTCTTCCTGACTGTGTTTTTTTTTCACTCTCCAGGACATAGTGTTACCGAGCACCACAAAATTCCCTTTGGCTGAACCTAGACAACAGCCAGAATCTCATAGAGATCACAAGGTTTGTGAAACAAAAGATTCTGCAGATGCTGGAAATCCAGAGAAACATACACAAAATGATGGAGGAACTCAGCAAGACAGGCAGCATCTATGAAAGGGAATAAACTGTTGTTGTTTGGGGTTGATACCTTTAATCAGGACTAGAAAGCAAGGGGGTAAAAGCCAGAGAAAGAAGGTGGGGTGGGAGGGGGAGTAGTATAAGCTGGCAGGTAATAGATGAGTCCAGGAGAGGTGGAAGCTGGGTGGGTGGGTTGGGCTGGTGAATGAAGTAAGAAGCCAGGAGGTGATAAAGGGCTGAAGTATAGGAATCTAATAGGAGAGAAGAGTGGACCATAGAAGATAAGGAAGGAGGAGGGCAATCAGAGGGAGGTGAATGGCAGGTGAAGAGGAGGGGTGAGAGGGGATCCAGAATGGGGAATGGGAAAAGGAAAGGGGGGTAATTACCTGAATTTAGAGAAATGAATGTTAATGCCATCATTTTTGAGGCCACCAGATGGAATATGAAGTTTAGGATGGTGATGAATATGGGGTTTGTCGTAACTTTCTTTGTGATTGGTGGCAGTGCTATTGCTCATTGCTGACCACAAAATCTGGGCCATGGGTTGTACAGTTAACACAGTGAAGTCTTTGACAATTTTCATTCAACGAATTGTTAGAGTGATTTTAGGGTTCAGGTCATTTACATTTAAATTGCTTTGGCTACCAGTCTTCTGTTCCTTGACAATGTATTGTGGATTCAGTTTGGAACAGTGAGTTCCTAAAAGCTGTGGATCCCAGTCCAGACACTGCTGGCATCTGTGGGATGGATACGAATCACAAGATGTGAAGTCTGTATGAGGCTTCAAAAGAAAGCATTGCCTATACTTTGTAAATATTGTCTTTAAGGGTCTTTTAAGATACTTTTAGATAGGTACATGAAGCTTAGAAAAATAGAGGGCTATGGGTAACCCTAGTAATTTCTAAGGTAGGGACATGTTTGGCACAACTTTGTGGGTCAAACGGCCTGTATTGTGCTGTAAGTTTTCTATGTTTCTATATAGAATTGTGCTTTGTGTTTAGCAAATAAACATTCAGCCCCACACTGGGCAAGCAGACCTTTCCACCGAAAGTGTCTCTGTACGATGCCTGCTGTGCCTTGTTTTGTTGAATAAAGAAGCTGCTTTGTATCTACCAGTAACTCTCTCTGGTGATTTCATTCACTCAACAACACTTATGAAGTGATTTTTAAAAATATATTAGAATGATAAAGTCAAAGGTCTTAGGCTTGGGGAGAGAAGGCACATTATAGTCCACCTGCAGAGAGCTGCTTTGTTGCAGACCAGCTCATTTTCTGATTTGCACCAAAATCTGGCTGGAAACCTAAAAGGCAGAATCATTATGATATATCTGAGGACAGCCCCTGAGCCTGGTGTAGGCTCTGTTTTTGTCTTCAAGAAGATACTAAGACAGCAGAGATAGAAAATTGTTTACTTTTACTTTCTAAAAAAGATTTTTCCAGTAATCTTTGGCCTTTCCAATATCCTCATCACAACGTCTGATACAAAGAAGTGGGCAACTCAGGTGCAAAATACAATTTTAAAGTTCAAAGTATATATATGTCAATATATACAACCTTGAGATTAATTTTCTGTAGGCAATCATATTAAACACAAAAAACACAATAGAATCAATGAAAGACTACATCTAACAGGATGGGCCAACAACCAATGTGCAAAAGAAAACAAACTGCAAAAAAAAAAGAAAAAGAGGAATAATAATAATAATAATAATAATAATAATAAAAAACAATTAAGCAACAAATATCAAGAACAGGAGATGAAGAGTTCTTGAAAGTGAGTCCAAAGGTTGTGGGAACAGTTCAGTGATGAGATGAGTAAAGTTGAGTGAAGTTATTCACTCTGGTTGAGAGATAATAACTGTTCCTGAACCTGGTGGTGCGGGTCCTGAGGCTCTCGTACCTTCATCCTGATAGCAGCAGCAAGAAGAGAGTATGGCGTGAATGGTGAGAGTCCTTGATGATTGATGCTGCTTTCCTGCAACAATGTACCATGTAGATGTGCTCAATGGTGGGGAGGTCTTGAGCATGATGGATTAGGCCATATCCAATATTTTTTGTAGGCTTGTCTGTTCAAGGGCATTGGTGTTTCCATACCAGGCTCTAATGCAACCAGTCAGCATACTCTCCACCACACAAATATAGAAAGTTATCAAACTTTTAGATGTCACGCCTAATCTTTGTAAACTTCTAAGAAAGCAGAGGCGCTGCCATGCTATCTTCATAATTGCACTTGCATGCTAGACTTGGACAGTTCCTCCAAAAAGGTAACACTGAGGAATTTAAAGTCGCTGACCCTCTCCACCCTCTGATCCTCCAATGATCACTGGCTCATGTACCTCCAGTTTCCTCCTCCTGAAGTTAACAATCATCTCCTAGGTCTTTCTGAGACTGTGTGGGAGATTGTTGCTGTGCCACCCATAGCCAAATTTTCAATTTCCCTTCTACACGCTGATTGATCACCACCTTTGATTCGGTCATTGACCGTGGTGTCATCAGCAAACTTAATTATGGCATTGGAGCTGTGATCAGCCCCACAGTCATGTGTATAAAGCGAGTGGAACAGGGGGCTAAACACACAGCCTTGTGGTGCACCTGTGCTGATGGAGATTGTGGAGGAGATGTTCTGTGGTTCTCTTAGTTTCAGAAATGACCATGGTTGTTGAACGTTTAACAATTAATGCATGTATACAAAATGTTTAAAGATTATGCATTTTGCATCATCCATTTAAGCAGTTCTATTAAATTCTAGCTATTTAGAAATGCTGGTGCTTTAAATGAGGATTTATCAGTTATCAAAACTAAAAGGCATTATTTTCCTAATGGTCATCCTTAGTTATTAGCATCCAGTGTTGCAGAAATTACACTTTCCATGTATGAAGGACTATACATCCTGTGCATTATCTCAATTAGTTGTTACACAGGAATTAATACAGGTTTCCCCCACTATTCGAAGGTAGAGAGTTCCTATGAAATGGTTCGTGAGCCGGAATGTCGCAAAGTGAAGAAGCAGTTACCATTTACTTATATGGGAAAAATTTGTGAGCTTTTGCAGACCCAAAAATTAACCTACCAAATCATGCCCAGTAACACACAAAACCTAAAATAATAGTAATATACAGTAAAAGCAGGAATGATCTGATAAATACACAGCCTATATAAAGTAGGAATACTTTTCTGCAATCATTGCAGCACTGTCCACCACAACGAAAGTCTCATGCAAGCGCTCTCGGCAGAAACACTCTTTCCAGTAACCTTTAGGCTATGAAGCTGCCAAATCAGACCAAATAACACATAAAAATACACAGCCTATATAAAGTAGAAAAATGTACGTCCAGTGTAGTTTCACTTACTGGAATCGGGAAGACAGCGAGCACACTGATGATGGTGTGTTAGGCTGAGTTATTGGGGTTGGGGTGGTGGGACACTGGGGTGTCATCTCATCGTCATCTGTTTCCATCAGGGCAGGCAGGTCATCTTCTTCTATGTCTGCCTGCCTCGATGTCAAAGGTCGAGAGTCGTCGTCTGCTGTGGCTGATGTGGAAGGCTTTAAAAATGACAGTAGGCTTGACTGCTTAGCCTCACACATTTTTCTATCATACAGTTCTTTGTAAGCACTCAAACCATACTGTGAATATACCCTAAACCTAAGTACCCTTTCAAAATTAAAGTCATACTTTTCTGCACAATTGCTTCACGTTCAGTTCCTGGACGATTTCACTTTCGGGCCATTCGCTACTGCGTTCGGTTTCAATTGTTATCCTTTCCTCTTCATCAGCTCTTCATCTGTCAGCTCTTGGTCATGGGATGCCAAAATCTCTTCAACATCATCTTCGTCAACTTGCACAAACCCTTAGCCAAACTCACTATATCCTTACTTTGTTCACCACGATCAAAATGCTTAACTATGTCTAGTTTTATGCTAAGTATAACACGCTTACGTGCACTTTTAGGCTTTTCTGATATCTTAGAAGTCACCTTGCTAACGGATGCACAAAATAAATCGACATAAAGCACAGATGCTCACAGGCATGTGTTTAAGCAATGCCAGCTAGAATGCAGTTCCGGGGGAGGGGCTTGGCTGCTCGGGACGTGCGCTGACTTTTTTGGTAACAGTGAAAACACCTTCTGTTAGTGAAAACAGGTAACTAATGTAGGTCTTTCGTTACAGAGGGATGTCGTAAAGTGAACGTTCAAAAAACGGGGGACACCTGTATATTTATCAACTATTGTCGAAGTGGATTCTATTGCTGCTCATATATATTTCAGGAAAATAAAACAGCCAACGTATGTTCAATATAATTTCTGGGCACAATTCTTCCTTGTAGGAAGTGAGGAGAGAGGAACAAAAAAAATGAGTTATGCACATCATACCACCCAGCGAAGAAACACAATACAGCACTGATTCAGGAGATCAAGAAATCAGCAAGTGTTATCACCTCATTCCTGCAGAACATTTTGATGTATAAAGCAACAGGATTATTGCTACACACTGAAGTAACTGTAAAAAATTATTCCCTAAAATATACCTTGGCAGTGATGTTACTTTTCCCCATTTCTCAATACAGAATCGCCTGAGTCCATTGCTCCCTCTCAGTGCAGCAAAGCCTTCATAAGGGATGCTGGATGTCCCCGTCACAAACTGGTAAAGAAAGGGAAAACTGTCTTGTAAATAAATATACCAGCTACTATTTAATTTACAGTGTCTCATCATGTAATGAACTGCTTAATTCGAGGAGCTCATTACCACTTGTAAATCTGAACAACGTAACTCTCTGATAACATCCTGCATAGATTTAGACTAACCCAGAACATTGTCTCAGGTAAATATTTCACGTTGCTTCTGAAAACAATCATTTGAAATTATTTTAAAGAGCTTTCATCAGTTATTCTGTAGTAATTTTGTAAATCAGAAATGGCTATTTACGATATTAATTAACAACACCTCAGGCGTTCTAATTGGATGCTTCTACTGCTTGCTTTAACAGAGGTGTTAACTAGACAAACACAGCCATTTTGGGATTTATAAGAAATGTGAAGCAAATGGACTTAAACCATACTGTTAGGACTAGCATCCAAGCTTCTGAGCCACGTGAGATCAATACCAAGCTCTCTTATTGTGTACCTGTAAAAGCCGGAGACGCTGCTCATTGTTGAAGTGCTCCACAGCCGTCCAGAACCACTTTATTACAATGTGACCATCGTGATAACCTGTGCATTAAATGCAAGACCATATTCATGACTGTATGTTTATTAATTGGCTGGGTTTCTGGCACATCTGAACTCTTAACAAGAGTCTTCACAATAATTTCCATCTAGATTCAGTAAGACAGATTACTCCAGAAAATAATTGATAAATTACTCTCAATCTTGATAATAGCAAAAAACCAAATAAATAAATATATTTGAATGTTATAGTGGGAGGAGAATTCTTAGAGAAGGTTGGAAACAGAAATTATTTCACACAAAATTGGCATTTATTTTGCAGATAACAGGATCGCATAAGCAACACTGAGGAAAATGATCAGTTTAAATGACTGGGGGCAATCCACTCTTTCTAAATGGCACCACAGCATCTTTATCGTCGATCTGAATCAACAGCAGAGACAAAATAAGGTTTTAGATCATGGAAAAATATGACTTTCTGACAATTCAGCTTTCTCAGTATCGCACGCATTGTCAGCCAAATTAAGTGTTCAAGAATACATTTTGGGTTCAAATCCTTTTTTAATTAGAGATGAGTGACATTGAAGGAAATGACATTCCATCTAATTTGAAATTAGATATGGGGACTGGATTAGCAGTTGATTATAACAAACCTTTTTATCTGTAGGAAGTGGATGGTAATTTGGTACATGGTGATAGGCTTAAGGTCACCTTTTTCGCTCTCTGTTATATAATGACCCTTCCAGAAAATGTTGGAGAGTCTCAAAGTGGATTTTGGAGATAAATCCTTTAGACAGGATCTGATGAAAAATGGTATTAATGAGAAAGGAAGTACACACATCAGTGTGAGCTGTCGTTCAGTGACACAGATAATAGAGCTGCTACCTCACGACTCTAGTGCCTGGGATTCAATCCCGACCTCATTTTCAGAAAACATTTTCTGAGTTTTGCCTGTCTTCCCACTGCTTGAAATACATAAGAGAAACAGAACTTATGGAGGGCATGAACATCAGTGGGGAGTTAGAAGGAAGTGGCTGCTGAGGTGTAGTGACAAGCAATTAGACAACAGTTAAATGTTCAGAACATTTGCCTAACCTTGTTAAGTATGTTAATCAGGTACAAAATGCACCTTAAACTGAGCGGAGTACGTACTATGAATATTGTACTAAATTTTTCCAGATCTGTTGGGAACTAACTAGTCCTGAAAGCTGCTGAGAAAATACAAGTAAACCACACATCTCATTCCTCAGTGAACCTTCATGAACCCAGCACAGCCCGACGTTTATCCCAGGACCTCAGAGCCATTAATCTTCTTCCAGGGCCTTGGGCAGCAAGCTGTATCAAGGTGTGTGAGTGCTATCCCTAGTGCAGTTCTTTTAGATAATCATCTACTAAGTCGGAATAGGCAGAGGGCCACAACTGCACTGTTGTGTAACGAGAAGTGAATTTTAATTCAGGGTGGCAACGGGACAAACCGATTGTCCAGCATGTAATTCAGCTATCTGCAGTGTCCCAAGGACTGAGAAAGAGGGAAGCACTCACCACTTCGATACTCAGTGTTATTGCGCCAGTCATTCAGATCAATCTCTGCCGTGCCTGCAATAACCAGTTCCAGCTCTCGGGCGTCAAACACTGATACCAGCCTTGAATCTACCACCTGTAAAGCAAGTCAACTGTTAATCTGTTGGAAGTTCAGCAACAGGTTTACAACAGATATGACAACAGTTTATCTGTAGAGAATTATCTCACATTGTGAATCAAAATAGAACTGGAAAAATACAGACAGACGGACATACTTTATTGATCCTGAGGGAAATCGGGTTTTATTACAGCCGCACCAAGAATAGTGAAGAAATATAGCAATATAAAACCATAAATAATTAAATAATAAGTTAATCATGCCAAGTGGATGTAGCTTTTGTAAGTATAAGATGAATAGTTTTATAAATGTAATACTTAGAATTTGATTTACTGAATCAGAGAATTTGGGAGTATAGATAGAGGCTGCTTGACTATCACTCATGGCATTTCTTTGAATAGTCCAGTCTATGTATATATACATTAATACTTTTTTTCATATATTTACCAATTTTGCTTTAAAACTTCTTCATGAGAATGGTGGCAACAGACCAGCTATATTATAGACTAATAGCCCAGAGGCCTGAGTTCAAACCCAAGCACAGCTGCTGAGAATTTTAATTCCAATTAGTAATCTGGAAATTGGGGGGGAAAAATCCCCGGCATCATTAAACACTCCACATCCTTTACTAATGTCCCTTGAAGGTATTTATTTATCTGGCCAGAATGTGACTCTAGACTCAAGGATGTGGCTAATTTTGAAATGGCCGGTGAAGACATTGTTGTGGAAAAGAATAAAGTCATCCAGCATCAAGCAAAGAAATGAATTTGAATGGATCAGAGTCACTCCTAGCCCAGTCGATTTTGACATATCCTCCAAATTGACAAGTAAATTGGCCTCTAGATTGGGATAGCTGTCAGGAAATTAGTCACGATTAGATAGATTAGTCAGGAAACAGTCTGAGATAGTCTTCGTCATACAATCAAACCTTACAAACTCCCCGCACTGGGTATTTTCTGTCCCATTGGCAGGACACACCATCAGAGGAGCTACCAAACTAGGAGAGCCAACCTTTACATTGGTAAATTGGTTTAGTATTGTCATAGGTACTGAGGTAGAGTGAAAAACTCTGTTTCGTGTGCCATCCACACAACTCATTTCATCGCATCAGATCATTGAGGTAGAACAAAAGGCAGAGAAATTGTAATGTAGCTAGATAATAAGGTCCAAGGCCATAATAAGATAGACTGTGTGGGCAAGAGCCCATTTTTATCATACAAGGTGACTGTCTGGTAGTCTGGATAGAAGTTATTCTTCAGCCTGATGGTAGGTGCTTTCAGGCTTTGGTATTTTCTGCCCAATGGTGGGGGGTGGGGGACAGAAGGGAGAATGCTGAAGTCATTTGGGTGTTTACTGTTTTACTGAGGTAGCCAGAAGTGTGGACAGAGTCCATGGAGGGGAGGTTGGACACTGTGATATGCTGAGCTGTAGAAGGCAGCACCAAAAACAAATTGCCTAGCTGGTGAAGCTACAATGCAAGATATTAATCAGAATATACAGCACACAATTGGTAGAAATAACTAATCTCATAACCAGCAGATGGAAGGTCAAATAGGTGGGAACTTCCAAAAGAGATGGTCCCCATCACAGAGGATTAACTTTGACCGAGAATTCAAAGGACCAAGTACCCATTACATTTATTCAATAGTAAAAGTAATGGTAGTTCCAGGAATGTTTGCTTTTGTTCTCATAAACAGATTAATTTGAATATATTTTCTAATTCTAGATTTCAATTGCATGACATTATGTCAAAGAAAAACAGCGAATTTATACAGTATAGCTGCATGCTTTGTATCAGAAATTCATTTATGACTCATAGCATCCATTAGTCATAAACCTGCATTTGTCATAACTTCTATCAGGATCACTGAGTACTCAGTATTAGAATTCTGATTTGGAACTGTAAGATGAGCAATCATTCTATTTTAACAACTACATTCTCACTCAGAAATTCAGACCCCGTCAACATCAGATCATTTGTTCCAGTGGTAAACTAAATGTCTAAAGTTCCAAAACTTGACTCAATTCCTAAATGTGATCTGTATCCAGTGACTTCTCCTGAAAGTCTTCACTGGGCAAGATCAGTCTCAGCTATTACATTAAGTAGTTTGTCAACCCTTGCTATTGCCGGTTATACTTTAAGAACTTGGTCAGTCCATAAGATTTCCCCGGCCAAAGAACAAAAGTTTTCAAAAATTCAGAGAATAGCAAGGGGATGTAATGACTGGAGGTTGGGGTATTGGGAGAGAGTGGCCTGTTGTTGGTCAGATGGTGGATCCAGTTGGAAGTAGAAACTCAATTGAAAGTTAATTCTTAAGGAATTTCTCCAATCATTTACTAAAGCAAAATGAAAAATACATTAATGCCAAGGAATCTGAAATCAGGAAACTCTCAGTAAGTTCAATAGCCTGTATGGAGAGAATGTTGTGTTTTACTGATTGAGCTCATGTACATTTTCAATTTTCTGAAGGCTTCAATCTACCTCATAGAAACCACGAACCAAGGCTTCAGTCTGCTGAACAACACCCCTTTCCACTCTCCATTTCACCATCCGCTCGATATATTCCTTTTTGTTTTTCTCTGATACTTGAATATTGGCTCCTCCTGACTTCAGTTCTCGTTCAGTGACCTATGAGTAAAAGTAGCAAAAGTACTATTTAAACTCAGAAGTGCAAATATTGAGGGGAGGAAAAGCTTTTGAATTTATATTCAAAGAATAAAAATTGGTATTTTATTATTAAGGGTTTGCACAGACTTAATAAATAAGGTTCATATATCCTGCTCCTTGGATAATCAGCTTCCTTTTCCTCTTTAAGCAATAAAGAAACTTAAGATATTTTCCATAGTCATAGAGTTACAGTAGTCTGCCCCAGGATTTCAGGAAGATCTTCACAAAACCTTTCAGAGAATATGAATATGTTTGCTGCACAACAAAATGGAATTATCCCATTAGGCAGAAAGCAAACTAACAGCATATTTTACAATCTAAGTTTTCCCATTTCAGCAGGATCTCCACTCTGCATTGAGATCTGACCTCAACCTCAGTAATGTCCAAATCTGGTGGTTCCTTAAATATTGCAGAAGCTCAGTTGACATCACATGGTAAGTCTCCAAATGAGAGAGGGAATGATCGATGTACTGGAGTGAAAAATCACAACCATGACAATGGAAGCAGTCTCTGTGTAGTCTGTGATACATACTTTTTTAAATCTAAATGTTTTTAGTCCGTCTTTCCCACCTGCACATTTCATTGATCTGATTACAAAAAAGTGTATTAGTCTCTCCCTGCAAATTTTATAATCCTGCAGCCTGGAATTACTTATCTAGTTGCAATCCAGAAATCATGCCTGAAAATATATCTATTCAGTTGAGTTTGAAATTCCTGCAAATCAATACAAACATGAAAACAGAAAATCAACGATTACTGTTCAGATGCTGTATTCACACCATGAGTACATTTCTTCTTTTAAAAATGAAAATTAAAATTTCAACCATTAATCATTGAAAGTGGCACCCATCAACTAGAGTAAATGATGAAGAAGTTTCAAAGAAATTCTAAGAACTTCATTTAGAAACGACTGGATACACAAACATAAGGAGAACACCAACTTGGTTCATTTTTGTACAGTCAGTTTCAATTAGGAAAAATCAAAAGCAGAATAGCCAGATTTTGTAAATCTGAAACAGAAACCAAAAGCATTGGAAGCAGTTAGGTAGTATCTGATGAAAGAGAATTAGATCTAACATTGTAGGTCACAGGCGCTTTATTGGAACTGGGGAAAGTTAAAGAGAAACACATTTTAAAATGCAGTAGAGACGCAAGAGACTGCAGATGATGGAAACTGGGGAAACAAACAACTGGAAGAACTTTGTGAATCAAGCAGAATCTGTGGGAGGAAAGGAACTGTTAATGTTTCAGTCTGAACCCCTGCATCAGGAGCAGTATCAACATCAGGTCCTGATGCAGGGGTTCGAATCAACACAGTTGACAATTCCAGATGTTGTCTGACTCGCTGAGTTCTTTCAACAGATTGACATGAGGAAATCTGCAGATGCTGGAAATTCAAGTAAAACACACAAAATGCTGGTGGAACACAGCAGGTCAGTCAGCATCTATAGGGAGAAGCGCTGTCGACATTTCAGGCCGAGACCATTCGTCAGGACTAACTGAAAGGAAAGATAGTAAGAGATTTGAAAGTAGGAGGGGGAGGGGGAAATGCGGAATGATAGGAGAAGACCGGAGGGGGTGGGATGAAGCTGAGAGCTGGAAAGGTGATTGGCAAAAGTGATACAGAGCTGGATAAGGGAAAGGATCATAGGACGGGAGGCCTAGGGAGAAAGAAAGGGAGAGGGGAGCACCAGAGGGAGATGGAGAACAGGTAGAGTGATGGGCAGAAAGAGAGAAAAAAAAAGGAGGGGGGGGGGAAATCTAAATATATCAGGGATGGGGTAAGAAGGGGAGGAGGGGCATTAACGGAAGTTAGAGAAGTCAGATTGTTTGTTTTAACGTGAAGAGAAAGGTAGTAAGATAGCTTTGTAGTAGATTGGGAAGCAGGGAGAGGAATGACGCTTAAAGTGGCCTTACTTGGGACTTGACCCCTAACTGAAATGATTATTTTTGGCAATTAAATGATTTCCAGCTATATTACACAAAGTTTGCATTTTGACTGCCCTAAACACATTTATTTAATGTCTTTTTAAAATTAGATTAAAATTAGTTTGAATAAAAATAAGGGAAAATAGCTCGTCAAATTAGGTCAGTTTGTGCTCAGATCTTAGTGTAACTAAAGTAAGACATTTATGAACATGTAGTCATATAAGTTTTTAAAAAGTTTTTCTTGTACCTTGAGCAAGTGCCAGAAATCTGTATGAGGAAATCAAGAATTGGTAACACAGGTTCAATGATGTCAATGACCTTTTTTCAAGTTGTGTTTGAAAAACTGCTCCAAATCTGAAAGGAGTCTCACAGTTTTAGGAATCTTGGCTCGAAGAAGTCATATTAAGAAATGGGTTATTAATACATGTGAGGGTACATTCAGACTGAGTGGTCAATAAGTGATGGTCATGTATCAAGAAGATTTTTGGCACAGCGTGCATAACTCAGTTGCTCAATATGTCACATTTGTTTATGTGATATCCCAGATCCAAGTGCACAGCCTCAGAATAAACAAATGTCCCTTTAAATATGAGATGAGGAGTTATTTCTTCAGCCCAAGGATTGTGAATCTGTGGAATAAGTTGCTAGCAAGGGCTGTGGAGGCCAAGTTGTGGGAAATATTTAAGGCACAGATTGAAAGATTCTTGATCAGAAAGTGGTTAAACATCATGGGAAGAATGGGGTTGTAAAATAATTAATCCATGATTGAATAGTGGAGCAAAGTCATTGGGCTGAATGTGCTAATTCCATTCCTGTATCTTATGTGTGTTTGATTTAACCCAGTCTGCATGCAATTGAGAGAGGAATTACTCATGAAATATTAACTGAGCAACATGGATCCAAAGGTTATCCTTCCAGATCAGTACTGAAATCATTCAATCATACAAAATGTTGAGTTCTTCAGTTACACAACATTTCCTTGCACCAAAAGGAATTCCTCCAATACCAGGGAGTGGGAATGCAGCATTTGTTTCTGGGCTGCGTTCCACCCTTCTTGCCTTAAATCTGCCAAATATTTAGCAGGAAGCAGTTTGGAAGCTTGTTCCAGAACGTCTGATAATAAATTTGGAGCAAAATCCCACAGATGCCCGAAGACAAAAGGCAACTGTGTTAAACAGTGACTTTCAGGGAGCCAATGGACATTTTGTTGGTGGGCATAACACTGGCAAATTCATCAAAGGAACACTTAAATAAATTAACTTTATCACTTCGGCTTTCAAATATCAACCTTTGTGTTTACCCGGTCTTGCTATTGCTGTAGGAGAAAATGCACAAACCTGTCCAAACACCTCCTCATTAACTGTAAAGGTGAGGTCAAGGATATCTGTAATGTCATTATCTTTCATCCATTGTAGACTTTGATGGAACTCTTCATCCAGGTATTCCAGGTCACTTAAGTCACATGGTCTGAAAGGGAATAACAAATGTTTAATATAAATTTGCAATATGCATCTTCAGTCAGGCAAGTTCATCATATCAGCTGTGAATTAGAGTTTAGAATGAAAGGGAATGTCTGAATATTGACCAGTCCACCAACTCAGAACAGTCCTATAAGCTTCCCTTGACTATATCTTTTTGGTTGGGTTCGGGCAGGTGGGGCTCATCAGCCTTGGACGGCAGCCCGCCTAAAAGGAAAACTCAGATTTTAAACCTCTGCTTTGTGGCCATACCCACCCACAAGAAAGGCTTTGGGGAGTAAACCCCAAGGAAGAAATCCAGAGCCGGGGTCCCCAAGGCAGTTTGATGTTGTTTACAACTTCACTCTGGTAACCTCTGTGACAACACTGGTGCCGAGCTGTATCGGCGCTTGCCCTTCCCTTGGACTGCATTAGTGACGTGGAGAGGGGGAACCTGCTGCATGGCAACAGCCAGTTCTTCAAATCTTCCCACCCAGGCTTGCGCCCTGGAGAGGACACAGTCCACCAGAGGCACAAACCCATGATCCCCCAGGATCGACGCCTGTCTACTACCTTTTTGGTCCTCACCACTGGTAATGCAGTCTTCAGTCCTTGCCAGAATGCTGGGAGTAGAAGCACAACCAGGTGATTGGACTTTCTAAAGTGTGGGTGAGGGATTGCATGGGAAGTATTCTTGATGGTGATATGGTGTTGGCTCCTCTGGCTACATGGGTGATATGTTGCTGGTCATTATTCAGAGACTTCTTCAAGTTGGCCTGCTTCAAATCCCCTGCAATAATAGGGAAACTAGAGTGTGGTGTTTCATGACTGCTGATTGCAGTGCTCAGCTCCGTCAGTGCCTGTCTGACATTGCCCTGAGGTGGAATGTACACCACTATTAAGATGACGAAGGAAAACTCCCTCGGCAGATAAAAAATCTGTGACAGAGTTCTGCTGGTTTCATCAATTACTGCAGCTGATAACTTTGATAAACGCTTTATCAAGAATACGCGACTGTAAGTACTCTGAAAGTATTTCCATGTTAAGTGATTATTTTTTGATCTTTATAGCCATAGTTCATTGTCTTAAATTTTATTTACATATATCATAAACCCTATTTCCAGTTGTTGAAAGCAAATTTAAAAAATGTAAATAATTTAAGCAAATATATTTATCAATAATGAAGATGTGTAGACATACTTTATGTGTTAATGCTGAATTAATTACTGTATGTCTTATTTATTAAATTGATAGTAAACTTTGTAATATTATGTGGAAGTATCTTGACCACTTTCTGAAATTTAAATGATTAATTCATGTTCAAAGGTACCTCAACAAACTGCAATAATAGCAAAATATCTCAAGATTTATTTTCTGAAATCTTCAGAATCCATAAAGAAATAATCAGGAATAGACTCTTTAATGATTTAACTTTTCTAAGAAATGTTGTAGCCTGCATTAACTCTTTAGCGAATAAGAGGAGGCTATGTTTAAATCTTTAAAATGTTCTTTTATGGTATATCTATGTGGTAGAGTAGATAGTTTTGGTAATATTTTAAAAGTGCTTTTGCAGATTATTTAGTACCCTATTATATTAATAAATGAATGTAGTAATTAGTCAAGACTTTGATGCAATAAACTGATGGTTGTGGTGAGTGAAGTCAGCTTCACACAACCCTAGAACATCTGGACAGCAAAGATGCACTCATCATGATGCTTTTTGTCGACTACAGCTCAGCATTTAATACTATTGTGCCCTCAGAACTAATCAATAAGCTTCAAGACCTTGGCATCAAAACCTCCTTGTGAATTGGATCCTCACTTGCAGACCCCAGTCAGGTCGGATTGGCAACAAGATCTTCTCCACGATCTCTATCAGCACAGGAGCACCCGAAGGCTCTGTGCTCTACTTGCTTTTCACTTATGCTATACACATATACACTTATTCCAAGTGCAGTGCCAGTGCTATCTTCAAGTTTGCTGATGACACCACTGTCATAGGCCAAATCAAAGGTGGTGATAAATTAGCATTGAAAATCTGGCTGAGTGGTGCCTTAACAACAACCTCTTACTCAATGTCAGTGAGACCAAAGAGCTGGTTTTTGACTTCAGGAGAAGGAAACCAGAGGTCCATGAGCCAGTCCTCATCGGGGGATCTAAGATGTGGCAGGTCAGTAATTTTAAATTCCTTGGTATTATTTCAGTGGACCTGTCCTGGGCCCAGCACATATGTGCAATTTTGAAGAAAGCATTGCAGGGCCTCTACCTCCTTGGGAGTTTGTTAAATTTCGGTGTGTCATCTAAAACTTTGACAAGCTTTTATAGATGTGAAGTGGAGAGTATATTGACTGGCTTCATCACAGCCTGGTAAGGAAACACCAATGCACAGGAATGGAAAAATTCTACAATGAGTAGTGATAATGGCCCAGTTCATCAAGAGTTAAGCTCTCCCCACCATTGAGCACATCTACATGAAATGCTGTCGCAGGAAGCAGCATCTATCATTAGGGACCCCCACTCTCTTCTCACTGTTGCCATCAGGAAGAAAATACAGGAGCCTCAGGACTCTCACCACTTGGTTTAGTAACAGTTACTACCCCTCAACCTTCAGACTCTTGAACCAAAGGGGAAAACTTCACTGAACCTTACTTGCCCCATCATTGAAATGTTCCTACAACCAATGGACTCATTTCAAGGACTTTTCATCTTATGTTCTCAATATTTATTGCTCATTAATTAATTAATTAATTAATTGGCTAATTGATTAATTATTCTTTCTATTTGTATTTGCACAGCTTGTTGCCTTTTGCAGTTTGTACGCTCAACTGGTGTGGTCTTTCATGATTCTATTATGGTCATTGGATTTATTCAGTATGCCCGCAAGAAAATCAATCTTGGGGTGTGTGTGGCGACATCAATGTACTTTGATAATAAATTTTGTTTGAACTTTGAGCGAGTTATGAAGTGAATAAATACAATATGCTAAAAATAGAGCAGGTAAACTAATTGCTTCATTGTACTTTAAAACCAACCTTTATATTGGCATATTTATACTCTTGCAATATTTGCATGAGATGTGAATAAATGGAAGAAGTAGACATTATGAGACTGAAAATCCAACAGATTTGATCCAATGGAGGGAACGTGGCAGAGTATTTTATTAATCCATCAATCCCCAATCCGCATTCCACGTCACACTGTGGATAAGTGCATAGTCTAAGGGCGGGATGAGCCCGAGGAACACAGCAGAACCTACACAGTACCAGCCTGATCTTCTTAAGGATGGAGTGATCCACAGACACTCTGCCACAGGTGGAACCAATATTCCAGGCACATTTAGTTTATTCCTATTGGCGTCACTTCACATGAATCTTTTGAGGAGCCTGAAGCATTTCCAAAAGACTCAACTATCAACTTGCAACTGAATAGAAGATACACCTATGCCTCCAGCTCCCAACTGAAAGTTCAAAGTAAAATTTATTATCAGAGTACCTACATGTCATCACACACAGCCCTGAGATTCTTTTTCTGCTGTCATCTAAGCAAATCTATAGAAGAGTAACTGTAAACTGTAAACAAACTGTGCAAATGCAGCTATAAATAAATAGTGATAAATAACAAGCTTGAAACAATAATACAACAGAGCCCTTAAATGAGTGTAGCTCTCCCCTTTAGTTCAAGGGCCTATTGATTGAGGGGTAGTAACTGTTCTTGAACCTGGTGGTTCGAGTCCTGAGGCACCTGTACCTTCTTCCTGATGGCAGCAGTGAGAAAAGAGAATGGCCTAGGTGGTGAGGATCTTTGATGATGGATGCTGTTTTTCTATAGCAATATTTCATGTAGATAGTTGGGATGGTATTACCTGTGATGTACTGGGCTGAATCCACTACCTTTTGTTGGACTTCCCACTCAAATGCATTAGAGTTCCCGTACTAGGCCACAATGCAGCCAGTCAGTACACTTTCCACCATACATCTAAAGAAGCTTGTGGAGGTTTTCAATGACATGCCGAGCCTCCACAGATTCGTGAAGAAGCAGAGGCATCACCACGCTTTCTTCACAATAGTATTTATATGATGGGTCCAGGACAGGTCCTCTGATTTGCAGGTCCCCAGTAATTTAAAGTTGCTGACCCTCTCCACCTCTGATCCTCTGATGATTACTGGCTCCTGGACCCTTGGATTCCCTTTCCTGGAGTCTACAATCAACTTCTTGGTCTTATTGAACAACAATGACAGAATCACAGGCGTGAGGGCAAAGAATGAGATATTGGGGATTAAAACTCTACCTTTTCTAGTCGTTCTCTGGGGTTCTCCCATTTCTGCTATGATCTGACTTTCTACATATTTCTGCGGTGTTATGGCAAAAGTGTCCCAGATAACAGATGTAAAGAGAATCATTAATAAAACAAAACTAATTTCTTTGTATTTCATTGTTCTTGCATCACTTTATTCTGCTTGCATATTTATTTCACATATCTTCCAAAGGCTACTGGAACAAGCAGCATCTCAGCAATTGGAAAAACGAAAGGTTTTGGCAGAAAAGTGGTCTCAGAGCTCCCACTGGAGTCCTTAGTGGCAGGAGCTGTTGCCATTGCTCCTGAACAGACTGACAAAAGAATCAATTTACTCCACCCAGTTTGCCTCATAACGCTACCTGAAATCCAACAGGTCTTTGGTTTTTCTAAATAGGGAGACATTTGCCGAATGGTTCATTACTCTGATAGAAAAACCCGGTATTAAAATTCTCACATAGTTAGATGAAGTAGCTTGCACTAATTTCATCAGAGAAGATTTTATGGTACTCAGAAATACAACTGAGGAACACTTCCGCTATAAATAGTGTGTTGTCAGTTTGTACACATATCTTCAACTGGTGCTGTTGATTTCAATATGCTAAGGATGATTCATCAATTCAAGACACTTCATCTGAGATGATGAAAAGGCCATTATAATTTTACTGACTAAGGGCTACATACCATTGCAAAATCAGAAATTGTACTACAGTTGCCTAAATCAACAAAATAATTTCTGAAGTTCAAATGCTGGGCAGAAATATGGACACAAAAAGTCACTGAATTCTTATTGCACTTTAATACAATTGAGTTTTGTACTGTTTTTAGGCGGGTCTCCCTGTTTCATATAAAATGGGTTTCATTGGAAATGTTGATATTCTCATATGGGCTGTTACCCTTCTCTTCTCCCCACCCCCCACTTTCCACAGGAATTGCTCCCTCTGCGATTCCCTTGTCCATTTGTCCCTCTCCATTAATCCCCCTCCTGGCATACACCTGCTTCTTCACCTCCATTCAGGGCTCCAAACAGGTCAGGCAACACTTCACCTGTGAATCAGCTGGATTCATCTGATGCGTCCAGTGCTCCCAATGCAGCCTCCTCTATGTTAGTGAGACCTATTGTAAACTGGGAGACCGCTTCGTCGACCCCCTCAGCTCCACTCGTCAGAAGTGGAACTTTCCTGTGGCCAAACATTTTAATTACAATTCCCATTCCTGTTCCAACATGTCAGCCCATGGCCTCTTCTTGTGCCGAGATGAGGTGGAAGAGCAACAACTTATGCTCTGTCTGCGCAGCCTCCCTCAATGTTGGCAAGACGAAGGAGCTGGTTATGGACTACAGGAGGAATGGAGACAGACTAACCTCCATTGACATCAATGGAAACACGAGGAAATCTGCAGATGCTGGAAATTCAAACAACAACACACACAAAATGCTGGTGGAACACAGCAGGCCAGGCAGCATCTATAGGGAGAAGCACTGTCGATGTTTCAGGCTGAGACACTTCGTCAGGACTAACAGAAAGGAAAGGTATTAAGAGATATGAAAGTAGGAGGGGGAGGGGAAAATGCGAAATGATAGGAGAAGATCGGAAGGGGTGGGGTGAAGCTGAGAGCCGGAAAGGTGATAGGCAAAAGGGTTACAGAGCTGGAGAAGGGAAAGGATCATGGGACGGGAGGCCTAGGGAGAAAGAAAGGGGGAGGGGAGCACCAGAGGGAGATGGAGAACAGGCAGAGTGATGGGCAGAAAGAGAGAAAGAAAAAAAAGGGGGTGAAAACTAAATATATCAGGGATGGGGTAAGAAGGGGAGGAGGGGCATTAACGGAAGTTAGAGAAGTCAATGTTCATGCCATCAGGTTGGAGGCTACCCAGCCAGTATATAAGCTGTTGTTCCTCCAACCTGAGTTTGGATTCATTTTGACAATAGAGGAGGCCATGAATAGACATATCAGGATGGGAATGGGACGTGGAATTAAAATGTGTGGTCACTGGGAGATCCTGCTTTCTCTGGTGGGCAGAGCGTAGGTGTTCAGCGAAACAGTCTCCCAGTCTGTGTTGGATCTTACCAATATATAAAAAGCCACACCGGGAGCACCGGACGCAGTATACCACACCAGCCGACTCACAGGTGAAGTGTCGCCTCACCTGGAAGGACTGTCTGGGGTCCTGAATGGTGGTAAGGGAGGAAGTGTAAGGGCAGGTGTAGCACTTGTTCCGCTTACGAGGATAAGTGCCAGGAGGGGGATCGGTGGGAAGGGATGGGGGGGACGAGTGGACAAGTCAGTCGCGTAGGAAGCGATCCCTGCGGAAAGCAGAAAGGCTGGGGAGGGAAAGATGTGCTTGGTAGTGGGATCCTGTTGAAGGTAGCGGAAGTTACAGAGAATTATGCGTTAGACCCGGAGGCTGGTGGGGTGGTAGGTGAGGACAAGGGGAACCCTACCCCGAGTGGGGTGGTGGGTGGATGGGGTGAGGGCAGATGTGCAGGAAATGGGAGAGATGCATTTGAGAGCAGAGTTGATGGTGGAAGAAGGGAAGCCCATTTTTTTAAAAAAGGAAGACATCTCCTTTGTCTTGGAATGAAAAGCCTCATCCTGAGAGCAGATGCGGCGGAGATGGAGGAATTGTGAGAAGGGGATAGCCTTTTTGCAAGAGACAGGGTGGGAACAGGAATAGTCCAGGTAGTTGTGAGAGTCTGTAGGCTTATAGTAGATCTCTTACTATCTTTCCTTTCAGTTAGTCCTGACGAAGAGTCTCGGCCCAAAACGTCGACAGTGCTTCTCCTTATAGATGCTGCCTGGTCTGCTGTGTTCTACCAGCATTTTGTGTGTGTGTGACATCAATGGATCTGGGGTTTAGAGGGTGAACAGCTTTAAGTTCTTCAGTGTACATATCACCGAGGATCTCACGTGGTCTGTACATACCGGCTGTGTGGTGAAAAAAGCACAACAGTGCCTCTTTCACCTCATATGGTTAAACAAGTTTGGTATGGGCCCCCAAATCCTAAGAACTTTCTACAGGAACACAATTGAGAGCATCCTGACTGGTATGGGAACTATACTTCCCTCCTTCGCAGGACTCTGCAGAGTGTAGTGTGGACAGCCCAGCGTATCTGTAGATGTGAACTTCCCACTACTCAGGACATTTACAAAGGCAGGTGGGTAAAAAGGGCCTGAAGATTCATTGGGGACCTTAGTCACCCCAATCACTAATTGTTCCAGCTGCTACCATCCAGGAAATGGTACTGCAGCATAAAAGCCCAGGACCACAGGCTCCAGGACAACTTCTTCCACCAGGCCATCAGACTGCTTAATTCATGCTGACACAACAGTATTCCTGTTACACTGACTATCCTGTTGTACATAATATTTATTATAAATTACTATAAATTGCACATTGAGACAGAGATGTAACGTAAAGATTTTTACTCCTCATGTGTATGAAGGATGCAAGAAATAAAGTCAATTCAATTCAATCCAACCCGATGGCATGAATGTCGATTTCTCCTTCTGGTAAAAAAAATGCCTCACCCCTCCCCTTCTCTTCTATTCCCCACTTTAGCCTTTTACCTCTTCTCATTTGCCTACCACTTCCCCCTGGGTCCCCTCCTTCTTCCCTTTCTCCCATGGTCTACTCTCCTCTCCTATCAGGTTCCTTCTTCTCCAGCCCTCTACCTTTCCTACCGACCTGGCTTCACTGGTGACTTTCTAGCTGCCCTCCTTCCCCTCACCTCACCTTTTCATTCTGGCATCTTTCTCCTTCCTTTCCAGCCCTGAAGAAGGGTCTTGGCCAGAATTGTTGACTGCTTATTAATTTCCATAGATGCTACCTAACCTACTGAGTTTGCCCCAGCACTTTGCGTATGCGTATGCTTTCAATGGGAGGAAATAGAAGCCACAAACTATTGCATTAATTTATGTTTTTAATTAATTAAGCTTAAACAATTTATTCTTCTACCTTTCAAATCTTTTAACACTTTTAAAAGATTTTGAATGTTACTGAACATTTGTGGATATCTGGGCCATTCAGAAACAGTCAAGAGTATCTTACAGCTGAGACAGTTTAGCCTACGCTGGAGGGTATGGCTTAGCCAGCTGTTCAAAACTTCTCATTGGACTTGTTTTGCCATGAGGGACCCATGGTTATCGGGATCACTCTATAAATACAGACTTCATTTGGCCAGCAGTATTACGCCAGGAATAATAATAGTCACTTTATATATGAGTAATTACTCAACTCGTACAAATGCACAGAAATCACTGAGCAGCTATTCAACAGTATCATGTTCCATAACCAAAAGGGATTATTCATGAGGGCAATTTGTACATCAGGTATTGATTACAGTAAATTAATTAAATCGAAACCAAGTGGCATATGTGACAACAAGGTGAGATCAATGCCTTTTATGCTTGCTTTAACTGACACCTTCACAAACTCCCACAGTTGCCGTCGACACTGTGATTTCAGTCTCTGAGGTCGACTTGAGAGCATCCTTCAGGAAGCTGAACCCACAGAAAGCATCTGGCTGGCCCAGGTGGGGCACCTGGCTGAATTCCAAAGACTGCTGCAAGTCAACTGGCTGGAGTGTTCACTGAGATCTTTAACCTCTCGCTTTGGCAGTCTGAGGTACCCACCTGCTTCAAGCAGGTTTCAATCACAAAGAATGTGCTAATCTGCCTCAATGACCATCACCCAATAGAATTTACACTGGGATGAACTGATTTGAGAGGTTGTTTCAGAAACATATCTACTCCTGCCTGAGAAGTGATGGATTGGCTCCAACCTGCCTACCGTCACAACAGATCAACAGTAGATGCTGCTATATTGGCTCTTCACTCATCCCTGAGACATCTGGACAGTGAAGATGCAAACATCAGGATGCTTTATACTTAAGACTGTGTGGCTAATCACAGCTCCAGTTCCATATTCAAACTTTCTGATGATATTATTGTTGTTTGCCAAATCACCACCGTTGTAACAAATTGGCATATAGGAGGGAGATTGAAAATCTGGCTGAGTGGTGCCATAATAATAACCTCTCACTCAACATTAGTAAGACCGAAGAGCTGATCATTGATACAGGGGGAGGAAACTAGAGGCCCATGAGTCAGTCCTCATCGGGGATCAAAGGTGGAGAGGGTCAGCAATTTAAAATTCCCGTGTTATCATTCTAGAGGATTTGTCCTGAGGCCAGCATGTATGTACCATTATCAAGAAGGCACAGCAGCACCTCTGCTTTCTTAGAAGTCTGTGCAGATTTAGTAAGTCATTTAAAACTTTGACAAACTTCTATAGATGACAGTGGAGAGCATCCTGACTGGTTGCATTGCCACCTGGTGTGGAATCACCATTGTCCATGAATGAAATAGCCTACAAAACATAGCAGATACAGCCCAGTTCATCACAGGAAAATCCTTCCCACCATTGAGCTTATCTATTAGGTGCGCTACCTCAAGAAGAAGCATCTATCATCAAGGACCTTACCAGAAAGTCAATGCTCTCTCCTCACTGCTGTCATTGTGAAAGGTCTTTTAGGTTCCTCACCGTCAGGTTCAAGAACAGTTATTACCCTTCAATCATCAGGTTCCTGAACCAGTGTGGATAACTTCACTCACTTCAACAAAGTACGGACTCACTGTCAAGAAATCTACAAGTCACATTCTCAGAATTATCTGTTGCTCATTTATGATTAATCTTATTTGTTTTCTTTTGTATTTGTACTGTTTGCTTTTTGTAAATTGTTTGTCCGTTTTTGTTTCTGTGGAGTTTTTCAGAATCAGAATCAGAATCAGGTTTAATATCACTGGCATGTGTCATGAAATTTGTTAACTTAGGCAACAAACGAAATCTCCTCAAACTCCAAATGAAATATAACCACTGTCTTGCCTTCTTTTTTGCTGTACCAATATGTTGGGATCAGGTTATATCCTCAGAGATATTGACACCCGGGAACTTGAATTTGCTCGCTCTCTCTGCTTCTGAGCCCTTTGTGAGAATTAGCTCATGTTTCCTCATCCGACCTTCTGAAGTCCTCAATCTTTGGTCTTACTAAAGTTGAGTGCAAAGCTGTTGCTGCGACACCATTCAACTAGCTGGCATATCTTGCTCCTGTATGCCCTCTTGTCTCCATCTAAGATTCTGTCAACAATGGTTGTATCATCAGCAAAGTTAGAGATAGAATTTGAGCTATGCCTAGCCACACAGTGACAGTATAGAGAGAGTAGAGCAGTGGGCTAAGCACACACCCCTCAGGGCTCCAATGTCGATCATCAGCGAGGAGGAGATGTTACTGTATTACCAATCTGCACAGACTGTGGTCTTCTGCTTAGGAAGTTGAGGATCCAATTGCACAGGGAGGTACAGAGGCCCAGGTTCTGTAGCTTGTTAATCAAGGCTGTGGGAATAATGGTGTTAAACGCTGAGCTATAGTCAACCAACAGCATCTTGATATAGGTGTTTGTATTGTCCAGCTGATACAAGGCCATCTGAAGAGCCACTGAGATTGTGTCTGCCGTAGACCTATTGTGGTGATAGGCAAATTGCAGTAGGTCCAGGCCCTTGCTAAGTTGATTCTAGCCATGACCTGCCTCTCAAAGCATTTCATCACCATAGATGTGAATGCTAGTCATTAAGAAAGCTCACCCTACTTTTCTACGGCCCTGGTACAATTGTTGGCCTTTTGAAGCAGGTGGAAATTTCTGACCATAGCATTGATTCTATTGTGTTTCTTTGTATCTACCGTGAATGCCCACAAGAAAATGAAACTTGGGGTAGAATATGGTGACATATACATACTTTAACAAGACATTTTAAAAAACAAAAAGATTTAAACGAATATGCAAATATAGAATGGAAGTTGGATGTGAAGCTCACTCGTAGCCTTTACAAAAATGATTCTTCCCCTTGTGCTATGTCATTGTCACTTGATCATTCTGTTGTTTCTGTTCACAGTCACAGCAGAACTCCAGGAGAACTACATCAATCACTATTCCTGCTCTTATGCACTACCCACAGATCTCAGTTTAAAATGCATTGGTGTAGACTTTGATCAGTGTAGTGTCTGGGTCACAGAGCAACACAATATGGAAGCAGCTCTTTGACCTAATTGGCCCATGCTGACAAAGATGCCCCATCCAAGATAGTCCCATTTTACTAGAATTTTCCCTGTAATCTTCTAAACCTTTCCAATCCTTGTACCTGTCCAACTGCTTTTTAAAAGTTGTTCATATACTAGCCTCAACCACTCTGCTGACTCGACCCACATAGATCCATTCTTAGTGCAAAAATATAGCACCCCCCCCCCTCCCCAAGATCCTATTAAAACTTTCTGCCCTCACCTTCAAATTTAGGCCTTCTAGCTTTTGATTTTCCATCCCTGGGAAATTCACTCTATTTATCTCTTGTTTTTATAGTCCTCTATAAGATCACTGCTCAGTCTCCTGCACTCCATGGAATAAATTCCTAGCTACCCTCTCCTTATAATTCAGTGTCTGCAGTCCTGTATGCATCCTTGTAAATCTCACAAAATGCTGGAGAAAATCAAGTCAGGCAGCATCTATGGGAAGGATTAGGGCATATATGTTTCAAGCCAAGACCCTTCACCAGGATGGGAAAGGATGGAGGAAGAAGCTATAATAAGAATGTTGGGGGAGGGGAAGAAGTGCAAGCTGGAAGGTTATAGGCAAAGCCTTCCAGTTTGGGATTGGAATTAAAATGTTTGGCCACCGGGAAATCCTGCTCATTGCGGATGGAGCAGAGGTGTTTGACAAAGCGGCCCCTCATCTACATCGGTTTCCAATGATGCAGTGAAGGCCGGACTGGGTGCAGCAGATGACCCTGACATACTCACAGGTGAAGTAGTGCTTCACCTGGAAGGAATGTTTGGAGCATGAACATTGATTTCTCTAACTTCTGGTAATTTAATTCTCCTCCCTTTTCTCTCTTCTTCCATTCCCTATTTTGGTATCTGCCAATCACCTCCCTCTGGTGCCCTTTCTCACATGGTCCCCTCTCCGCTCCTATCAGATTCCTTCTTCTTCAGCCCTTAATGTTAGCCACTTATCACCTCCTCATTTCATCCTCCTCCCCCACCCACCTACCCTCCCCAACTCCTGGCTCCACCAATCACGAAGTTTTTTCTGCTTCCCCTCGCTCCACTTTCTTATACCGGCTTCTTCCCCTTCCTTTCCAGTCCTGATGAAGGATTCTGGCACAAAATGTAGGCTTTCTATTCCTTTCCATACATGCTGTCTGAGCTTCTGAGTTCCTCCAGCATGTTGTGTGAGTTGCTCTGCATTTCCAGCATCTGCAGAATCTCATGTTTGTCCTTATAAATATTTTCTGCACTGGTTCAGCACAGCCTATTGTGACATTCGTTGTCTGACTGAATAAGAATGGCTATTTTGGTGGACCAACAAAAATAATAAATAGTTACAAATTGTATAAATAAGAAAAAAGCACTGTGCATCACATTTACCAGATTTTCGGTTCTGAGGAGACATTGTCTCTTTGATTGTCTATAACTAAATGGCTCAAAATCAACTGGTTAGATGATATTTTTAAGTTTTAAAGTCTTAATGGCTTACTGTTATGTAGTGGATTACTTATTCAACTACACTTTCACTGTCACACATTTTTGAAACTAGAGGTTTAGTAATCTTCAAAGTGAGGACTTGTTTAATTTATGCAAATTGCCATTGACTGCTTTTTTTCTGTTCTTAGTAAAATACAATTTTGGCAAAAGGATATTGTAATAATTATTACGCAAGTACATGAAAACCCAGATATCATTTTGCTTCCACATTAATCTCTGTC
Source organism: Hypanus sabinus (assembly GCF_030144855.1). NCBI lineage: Eukaryota > Metazoa > Chordata > Chondrichthyes > Myliobatiformes > Dasyatidae > Hypanus > Hypanus sabinus. The sequence continues at coordinate 69,416,482 of NC_082711.1, read as the reverse complement.
CTATGTCTTCTATGATAATGTATTCATTAACATCCACTCACTTTTGAAACATTTTTTGAATAGTTTAAAAATCCAAAATACTTCACTGCAGGCAATTTGTTAAACCACCATGGATTATAATCCTGAGTCTTCAAGGCTTTGATTGTTAAAATCATACAGATTTTTCCATTTAGTTGTTGAAAGTGATATTATAATAGTTCAACATCCCTGCAACATGAATGTAATTTAATGGATAGTTCTTACTAACTTTACCATTTCAAACTCTTGCGAAGCTACAATTGTAACTGTTTTTCATAAAAACCATTCAGCAATTGCAATTCTTTACAATATTCAATGACATAGCCCAGCAAAACATTATGGATCGAGAGAACTCCATGGATAAAACTGAGGAACAAAGCTGACTGACCACTGTAGGGTCTGCAATGTTAGCTTTTGATTGTACATGCTGTGGGATTCTGGTTAGCCTCAACTAAAGGAAAGATTATGATTTAAAGCTAATAAAGCATTTATTAAAGAGCTAAAATTACATAAAATGGCCACAGAACCTCATTCCAAAGTATATTAGAATGATTTTGCTTCTGAAGCTATATCTAAACAGTTATGATACATAAATCAGCCAAATTTGTGCAGAATCTTGGAGTTCTACACTTACAGCCGTAGTAGTGCCTTGTAGAAAGGCCGAGTGAAGAAGGCATCCAACAGGTACTGGTGAATTAGGGCAAGGCCCAGAATACGACCACTGAATCGAAACCTGAAAGGAAGAGTAACTACTGTGAGGTTATTAAGGAACCATTTAAAGTTGCATTTGTTAATGTTGGGTTATTCATTTATACCTCCTACAACCTGAAAGATGTCCAAATTGGGACAGTCCCGTTATGGAAGATGGTTTACATCCAATCATCAATACTGAGCAGAGCAATAGTGAACAGTCTAATAACCCTTGTAAGAGCAGTACACTTGAGCAAAAAAATCAGTACCAAGATGACAAAAGCTGATTTACTTTCCATCTGGTTTTCCTGAAAACAGCTGCCATGTAACATCAAAAAAGTACATGGGATAAAATAACCGCTAAATGTCTATGTAGTCCAAGGAATTTTGTGGAAAATTTAACAAATATTGAGCCACATAGGAGACATCTAGGGAGCCAGAGGGGCTTCAGAAAGGAATTCCAGGGCTTATGAAGAACAATGCCAATTCAGAATGATTTATACAGTAGATGTAAAAAAAAATTGGAGGAACAGAGACTTTCAGAGAGCTGTAAGACTACAAAGAGACGAAAGAGTGAAACTATGTTAAGGAAATGAAAGCAAGGATGTGAGTTTTAAAATCAAAGTGCTTCTGGCCTGAGAACTGATGGAGGTCAGTGGGCTCAGGGGTTTGTGTGAACAGACGATTGAGTTAGGTTTCAGATTTAAGAGTTTTAATTAGTTTATGATTACAGAGGAGGGAAGGTGGAAGGTAAAACACTGGAATGGATATGTGGTGGCAAGCTCACTTCGTCTCATGTTTAGACTCTTATTGCACAAATATGTAAATAGGGAAGTGGTCCCAACGCTTAGCCGTATTTCTGAAATATTCTTCTTTGATTGCTCTCGAAGCTAAGTAAAATAATTGAAATTGATACGCTTCACATTCAGTTACTGGAACTGAGCAAGTAGCTGGACATAAGCATACGGAGCAAACTGGAATGACTGGACTGTAATATTTAAAAGAAAAATCCAACTTCTGAATTTTAATGAATACCTAGTTGGAATATTGGTATCACTGAGTATGTGAAATTCAGAAAGATCCTGAAAAATGTTAAACAAAGACACGAGAGACTGAATTTGCTGTAGTATGGAACAGTGAAGAATCTGCTGGTGGAACTCAGCAGACAGAGCAGCACCTCTGGAGAGGACTGGGAACTGAGGATTTAAACCCTGTATTATATGAAAAATGTTATCCTTCTTATTGCTGTACATAAAGATAAAACACCAATTTTACACACCAATTGATAATAAAGCACCAGTAAATGCTCAGCCCTAACTCCATCTCATTGTTATTTGAGATGTGGCCAATCATCGTTGTGGATGGTATCTCAAATAACGATGAGCCAGTCCATGAAGGAAATGGAAAGCTTAGTAACACTGGGTGATGACAGCCTTTCCCTCAATGCAAAGAGCTGGTCATGGACTTCAGGAAGGGGTACAGTGCACATGCTCCTGCCTATCTCAATGGTGTTGAGGTTGAGAGGGTTGAGGACTCCGAGCTCCTAGGAGTGACTATCACCAAGAATCTATTGTAGTCTAACCACATAGAATCCAAGGCCAAGAAAGCTCACAAGCGCCTGAACTTCCTCAGGAGGCCAAAGAAATCTGGCATGACCCTGTCAGCCTTACCAATTTTTACTGATGCACCACAGAAAGCATCCTATCAGGATGCATAACGGTTTGATATGGCAATTGCTGGGCACGCAACAGCAAGAAACTGCCGAGATTTGCATACACAGCTCAGCACATCTTTGGAACCAACCTCCACTCCATCAGATCTGTCTATACTTCTTGCTGCCTCAGTAAATTGGCCAGCAAAATCAAAGTCCCCACCCACTCCAGACATTCTCTCTACTCTCCTCTCCTACCAGACAGAAGATACAAAAGCTTGAAAATATGTACCACCAGGCTCAAGGACAGTTTCTGTCCCATTGTTTTGAGACTATTGAATGGTTCTCTAGCACGATAAAACGGATTCTTGAACTCAAAATTTATCTTGTAATGATCTTACACCTTTTTGTTTTACCTACAGTACATATTCTCTGTAGCTCTTGCACTTTATTCTGTAAAGTGTTATTGTTTTACCTTGTTTTACCTCAATATGATGTGGAAAGATTTGATCTGTATGCAAGACAAGCTTTTCACTTGTGGCATGCGACAATAATAAACGAATTCCAATTCCAAATATATAGAAAGAAATTTTTCAGAAGGGAAGTTTGACCAACTGGAATACATTAAAATGATGGAACAAGATTTGTGGGTAAATAATTCACTTTCTTTATTTGGACACTTTTACTCTTTTAAGGGCAAGGTTTACACACAGTATGATGGTAAGATATTATAGAAATGGCACTTTATCAATGTTTATAGTCTAATTTGAAGACATCATTACACTCCAGTACTGTGCTACTATACATTGATGACTGGTGGTATGGAGACAGGCACAGTTGCTGGAATCTAGAACCAGAAGTCATTAGTGGTATTGGTTAGCTTAATTCTAATTGATGTATTTCCTACAGTTCATGATGAGGAATGTGACTCATATCTCTTATATCGGGAACCAGCTTTCAATTTGCTTAATCTGAGCTTTGTCATGGTCGTTACTCATCAGCAGAAAAATGCGTCTCATCGTTTTATTGGATGTTAATACATTGCCAGGAAGGCTTGCACCACTAATTGCAAACGGTATCCTGCAGAAATAGTTTCTTCAATTTTCTCTATATTATCAACAAAATAGGTTCAAAACTTTCTCCCCAAAATTCAGGAGCGCATTTTACTTGTTTTTCTGACCTATTTATGAACACTTTTACCAATGTATTACAGTTATACCACACTCGATATTAAAGGAAAAGAAAGAACAACATCCTTTTGTGGTTGATTCATGCGCCCATCCACCCTTTCTGCAATATCAGTAGTTCATTATTCATAATCATTCCAAGATCCCCCACCCTGAGTGTTTAACATTGTGCAATGTGTACCTGAGAAACAACTCAAACAGCACAGCACTGTGACTAATAGATGGTGAATAATTATTCCCACAGCAATTCAATCCTCATAGCAAAACAAAATGTGAGAGACATCTTTGTAAAAGATGATAATAGTTCATAATAAGTTATTATGGGTATCTGGATCATGCTCATGGATAGGTACGTAGACCATAGAAAAATAGAGCTATGTGGCAGGGAAATTCCAGGCAGGTTACGTGGTCGGCACACATTGCGGGCCGAAGAGTCTGTAATGTGCTGGAGATTTCTATGTTCTATGAGATTTTTCAAAATTGTACTGCAAAGGACTTGTCAATAAAGATAGAAGAAAAGAGAGCAAACTTTGCAAGGTTTTACCAGTGCTGCAGAGCTTTAGAGTGAGGAAACATTAAGCTATGCCGCACATACTCAACTGAGTACTTGCTCCGCAGAACCCCAATGCCTTGGGAGAGGGTGCAGGGAATCCAAGAAAGATGTCTTTTTGAGGGAGAGTCTGAGAGATAGGGTGACAATTGGGTGATGGGGAGCAGGTAGTGTCAGCATGAAAAGGATAATCATTGAATGTTGGGACCATGGCAAGAAGGAATGGAAAAAGAGGAATATTAACACCAGTTAATACTGTAAAATATAACTTGAAGCTTTATCTGTTTATGGATAGGGACATAAAATAATAATGGCACCACCGATAAGGAGATTGTTGGGTGAGGTGTAAGGTGTGGGAAAAGCAATATGGTTAGTTATACAATAGAGAATGCTGATTAAATAGTTAAGAGCAGCAAATTACAGGAAAACAATTAATGTTGATATTACTCAATTGTGAATTATTCTAATATGCTTAACAGGAAAAGGAAATGGTTTAGAAAAATCTCTTATCTCTCAGCAGGTCGGGTTTAAACACTGTATGGAAAATATTTTGCGAGGGAGGAATACCGTGACTCCCTGGTCTACTCATCTCACCCCACCCACCCCTCCCTGACTCAAAGGTTCAAAAGTTCAAATTTTATTATCAAAGTATGTATGCAAAATACAACTCTGAGATTCATCTTCTCGAGAAATACAGAAAAACTGGAAATCATTGAAAAAGAGATCAACCCCCCCCCCCGCATGAAAAAGCAAAAGAAACAAAACTCAAAAATCCCAATCCCCCCCCCCAACCATTCCCTCCCACAAAATCTAGCAGATCGCCCACTAGGGAAACGGCAGCCAGAACATCAAACACCTAACCCCCTCTCTCACAAATAAAAAAACAAAGATGGCCCACGCGGAAAAACATCGAGAAGAACATCAGACTCCAAATCCCCAACCCCTCCCTCGCACAAAAAGTAACATATCGTACTCCCAGAAGATGGCAACAAGAAAGAAAACACAGAAAACTGAAGGAGACCATAAAAGCTACAGTTCACACTGATAATCACATATGTCTTGGAAATCCAAAAACATCCTCTGTCAGCATCGAGAAGAGTGACAGTTGGAACTCAGTCCTTCCATGCGGAGCCTTGATCCAACAACCCACGGCTTTCTGACCACCGGTCCAGCACGGTCTCCCAACTGCTGGCCCAGCATGGCCTACCGACCCGCAGCCTGACGTGGCCTCCTAACCACTGGCCCGACACAACACCACCCCCACCCCACCCATTCCTCCATTACTCCTAGTACGTTTTGCCTACAGTCAGTCACAAGAAGTGTAGCACTTATCCTTACATCCCCTCCCTCACTACAATCCGGGGACCGCATTAGTTCTTCCAGTTGAGACAAAGGTTCAGGTACATCTTCTCAATCTTATCTATTGCATTTGGTGCTCCTGATGTGGGTTCCTTTATATTGCTAAGACCAAATCAATAGGATATCCATTTTGTACCTGTACTTGGTTTCAGTGATCATCCTCAGCTTAGTTGCATGCTTTTTCATTTCCCCTTCTCCTTCCCCCAGTCATCTATCTATCCTTGGCCTTCTCTACCGTCAGGAGGAAGGCCAATGCAAACTAGATTGTACAACACCTCACATTCCGCCTGGGTAGTCTACAATTAATGGCATTAATATTGAGTTTTCCAGCTTTAGCTGACCCTCCCCTCCAGTGGGTTGTTTATCCCTCTCCTTCTGGTCTTTCGATTTTTGTCCCCTTTCTCTCAATGATTCCCAGTCTCCAGTCTCCATCATCCATCCACGACAAACACTGTTTATCAAATGCATCCCACTTCCCTGTCTGGCTTCAGTTCCATCTGCCATTCACTCTCCATTATCACACTCTTTACTTATCAGAATCCAGCACTGGTAACAGCTTATCTTTCAGCTCATCTCCCTCCGGAGGCTGGTTTCCACCTTCACACACTCCTCACCTATCTTGTTCTAATTAACTCTCATTTTTTCTCTCTCTCTCTCTTTGACCCTCTCCATCTTGCCGCTATCTCCCAACTCTACCCCCACTCCCTCCCCTACTTGGAAAAACATCACTCCTCGATCCACCAGTCACCTTGAACTCCTGCCTCACACTTCCCCAATTTCTCTTTATACTAGCCATCTTTGTGAATCCTGATGCAACGTTTCAACCCAAAACGTCAACAATTCCTGTCCCCCTACAGATACCACTCAACTCAACTCAGTGAGACAATCCAGTGGATTGATTGTTACTCCAGATTCCAGGCTGCAGTCTGCTGTGCCTCCAATATCAAAATGACATGTAATTGATTAAATAGGGGTTTAAGTTAAAAAAATGATTTAGAAGATTAGGATTCAGGCTTGGGAATTGAAGTTCATTACAGGCAACACCAGATTACTCCTCTTACTAACTGGCAGAATAGAAAGGATAGAAAGATTTACTTGGTACAAATAAAAGCAATACAACTATTTTGATGAAGGTGTTGGATCTGAAGCAGATGAAAACTGTATGGGCTGTGTGCGTGAACCCTAAACATTTTAGTACAATGGGGAAACAAATGATAAAACCATTAAGTTGGGAAATTAAAATGATCATAATCAGCAGATGCCATTAGAGGAATAAAATGAAAGGACAAGAACCAGGAGTGCACTATTGGAAAGAGTGGTAATGAAGAATCAACAGGAATTTTTAAAGGTGGTAGGGCATGTTATTGAAAGGAACATTCAAATGATTGAGAGAGGGAGCGACCCTAATTAGTTCTCTTAATGAGTTGACACAGGGATAGTGGATCTTTTGATCTGTGGAATTAGAATATAGATTGTTGCACCCACCTTTTTACCCACTCGAAATTCAATCTAACTCTCCCCTCCTACATAGGCCTCCATTTTTTTATTATTCTGAAATGCCATAATTTCCAATGACTGAAATGAAGGTAAGAAGCAGTTTGGCAAAAGAAATGCACTACACTTAAGGCAAGGAACAGTAGGTCAAGGAGCATCTAGGGAGAGAGAAACAGAATTAACATTTCCCATTGAAGACTCTCAGAAATAGGAAAGTTTTTGTTTCCGCCTGCAATTTTTTGATTACCATTGTTTATGGGGTAGAGTTTTAAAACTGAAAATAATAATTGGACTGAATATATTATAATGAACAAAATGGGAAAAATATCAAGCAAACTAGGGTTAACTATTTTAAAAGAAGACCTAAGCTTGTTACTACGACTCCAAGGTGGACAATAGTAGAAATTTAATATATTGCATACTTGTCTTCATAGGATGGGTCACTGAGTACAAGAACTGGCAGATCATTCAGCTAGAGATGATTTAGAAGAGATTCATGAGGATGTTGCCAGCTCTGGAGAGCTTGGGGGGGGGGCATAGATATTGTGGATAGTCACAGTCATTTTTCCAGGATAGAGGGCATTGGTTTAAGGTGGAAAGGAAAAATTTAAAGGCAAATTTTTCATGAAGAAAGTGGTGGGAACATTGAATAAGTTGCCTGAGGAAGTGGTATAGGTGGCTACATTTACTATGTTTAAAAATACTTTTGGGCAGATACATGGATAGGAAATATTTAGAGCAGGGATTCTTAACCATTTTCATGCCATGGCCACTTTAACAGTCTAGTGAAGCCTATGAACCCCTTCTGAAAATTATGCATTTAAATATATAAAAAGGTACATTGGATTACAAAATAAACCAATTATATTGAAATATAGTTATCAAAATATTTTTTAAAACACATTTGTGGTATAATATATATGTGCTTCTTTATTAGTGCATTAAATAAGACTATACATTTAAAATATAGGCAAGTTAAAATTAAATTTTATTTTTTAAAGGTCTATCAGTGTAAAAGCTGTTGTTGCTTAGCTTGAACACAAACATTAAATGTGGGGTGATCTTTGACAAAGCAATAAGCATGTAATGTTGGACATCCAATCACAGACCAGCCCAATAATTGGCCAGCTACGTTGAATGAGCTGTGATTACGTTCAATCTAGCAGTGTCTAATAACTACCTTAATTTTGAAGTAGTGATGAGCATGCTGTAAATGATATTTTGAGAGATTGGTAACAATATGTGATATGAGGTTGTATAAGACATTGGTGAGGCTGATGGAGTAATACTTTGGAGTACTGTGTGCAGTTTTGGTCACCTAATTACAGGAAGGATATTAATAAGGTTGAAAGATTGTAGAGAAGTTTTACAAGGATGTTGCCGGGACTTGAGAAGCTAAGTTACAGAGAAAGGTTGGAGAGGTTAGGACTTTATTCCCTGGAGCACAGAAAAATGAGGGGAGATTTGATAGAGGTATATAAAATTATGATGGGTATAGATAAGAGTGAATGCAAGCAGGCTTTTCACACTGAGGCTAGGAGAGGAAAAAAAACAGGATATGGGTTAAGGGTGAAGGGGGAAAAGTTTAAAGGGAACATTAGTGGGGGCTTCTTCACACAGAGAGTGGTGGGAGTGTGGAATGAGCTGCCAGATGAAGTGGTAAATACAGGCTCACTTTTAACTTGGACAGGTACATGGATGAGAGGTGTATGGAGGGATATGGTCCAGGTGCAGGTCAGTGAGACTGGACAGAAAAATGGTTCAGCACATCGAAGAAGGGCCAGAGGGCCTGCTTCGGTGCTGTAATGTTCTATGGTTCTATGAAAATATCTGTGGTTTCTATTGTTGGTAAAGTCACAGGTACTGCTAATACCACTGTGGTTTGTTGCCTACCTTCTTTATTGGAGGAAATGTTAAATTTCAGTCAGAGGTTTGTGAAAGTAAAGATGTAAATTTTTTCCCATCCAAGTTCACAGTCCCCCTGGAATCTATTCAGGGAACCCAAGATAAGACTCCTGGTTTAGAGGGATATGGGACAATTGCAGGCAAATGGATTAGCTCAAGAAGACATCTTGGTCAGCATTGGTGAGATGGACCAAAGGGCATATTTCCATAAAGTACATCTCCATAACTCTACATTGGGACAAGACAAATGAGAAAATACTTGCCATGGAATAAGACGTGTTAATGCCTCTCCAATACTTTGGTTGGCCCTTTTGCAATAGCACCCCATTCACAGTGTCCTCCTTGATCTTCATCTCTCCCAATACTCCACAATATGCGATTCTGTCTAGGTTCTGATACTTACGCCTGCCTCTAACTACTTGGCCAGTAGGATCATCTATCTTTTTCAGGCTCTGATCCTCCCACTCATTTCTCTCTCTTCCCCTTACCTCTCGCCTAGCATTTCTCTTTAGACCAATCTATACACTAATCTGCTTCTCATATCCCAGCAATCCTACAAAGCCCTAATCTCCACCTTCCTTACCCATACCACTTGCCCGATGATCAATCCAAGTCTAGGTCATGCTCTATGATTAAAACTGCTGGCCCCCTCCCCATGGATATCTTATGCCAGGTTTTGCTCCTGGATAGCCTATATGCACCCCTGAAAATGTGCAATATTTTGATCTTGGGCATGAATGAAGTTCAAGGTGGTACCACCACAGTAACCATCTGTTTTGGACTTGTAGAAGTTTATTAAGTTTGACCATTCATTATTTCCTGCAGTATACTATAATTAGAATTGACATCAGATAATGGGAAATAGTAAATTACAATTAAAACTGCCAATTTATTAAATTCGTTTTGGCTGAGTTTCCAGAGGAAACCTTTCTTGGATATGGATTTTATTTTGAGTAGGCAGGGAAGAGAGAAGACAGAGACTGTAAAGGCAGTATCTATTGAATATTCAGTAGGAATTAAACTTGTCAGCAAAATGCCTGGTAAGGCAGAACAGCGAATCAGATCAAATGATCATGCAATCCCTTTAATTCAATAGCTAGCCCCTTTAAGAAGGAATGAAAATGTACTTTATAATTTAGATGTTATCAAGCTGAAATCTAATTGTAAGCTACTTTTAGAAAAGTGTTGTGGCTGAAAGCCATTTTCTAACAGTGGACATATTGTGCTGGCTGTACAGCTGTTTCTATATTGGCAACAAAGAGTGGCTGTTGAACACATTTAAACACATATAAGTGCTTGTTTTGAAGTGCAATTCTTGCAGCAACAAACTGTTAGAAAAAAACTATCTCAATACATATATAGTATGAGTCTAGTATAAGTTAACAGATATAAATGTTTTATGAGCTCAGCGTGATTGCATATTTCTCAGATTGCCACTGCTGCCACATCAGTAACTGAGGGGGCTACTAATGCTGAACTGTAACTTCTGGAATTCCTTTAAAAAAGGAAGAAAAATAAAACAAAACCATTACACATACACACTTGGGAATATACATGCTGTGATGCTTGTTATCTAACTCAAGTACAGTTACAATTTATATCAGGGTCTGTATTTTCCTATGATAGATTGCCTGCTCTGCTTGGAACTGCTGGCATGCTCCTGTGTTGCAAGGAATCTTATAATTTATAAATTAAAAAGTAGAACTGCAAAATCATACTGTAGATCGTCACACTCAAACAATTGATACTTTCCAGTTAAAGTGCAAAGACCTTTCATCATTTCCATAGGAATGATTCCATTTAGATTTGCTCTTGTTTCAAGTTTAGCATCAATCTATCAAAAGCAACTCCACAGTCTACACCCTGGTTAAAGAACAAAAACAAGTTTCTGCATGTTACTGTTAGGAGGATGCATTTTATACACGGTCACGTCTCAAACCCACCAGCTTTAAATGAAGGTGTGGAAAGGGGCAGTTTCCCTGATCAAACATTTTAAAATATTCCAATGAGGTAGCATTGCTTCATTTAATATCATTTTTATTTTTATACCTCCTGCTGGGTTTCTTGATTCATAGAAAACCCAACAATTTAAAAGGTGAGAGAAAGGATGAAAACATAAGTCAGCTTTCGGCCTTCATGGCATTGCTTGTGTACCAGAGGTGGCATGACTGTATGTCACACTTCTAGGTTTTCTGTCCATAACTTCACCCCACCCCTGCATTGTAGTTAGTGGCTCCACAGTGGCTGGTTCCGCATTCAAGCTCATTAGACCCAGGTCAAGCTCTCAGACACCTCCACTGAGCCCTTCACACCCTCTATGCTATCATGCTGCTTGTCTCAGTTCTGGAGGAGGGACAATTTCCTCTGCTTAAACAATGGGAGGCTTGAAACCATTCTGGGATGGAACTTGCTTGGAAATCCCAGTGCTTCTATGCTGACCAGCTGGCATTTCTTGATATGAGTGCCAGAAGGACAGGGATTTGTGCACACTCCTGTATCAATGTGGAAATTTCTTTTACTTAGTGATTTCATGACAGCTCCACAACGTTGAACTCCTTATGGAAGTCCAGAATGAAGGCTTGAACTTGCTGCAGTCCCTCAGCAAAATCTACCTGCTGAACCTTATTCAGAAACATTGGGACCATGCATTTCAAAAGAAATGACTGCAAGGAGCAAAGATGGGCATTAAATAATTTATATTTTATGAACTGAGTTTAATTAACTGGTTTTAATAATCCAGAAGTATTTAAAATTTACTTACAATTTAAATAATTTTTATCATATTAATTGCTTCAATGTTTTTTTAAAATAGTTTTTGAATGTTTAGGAATGTGAAGGACCCAGAAGGAGGGGTTGGGTTTGGATGTTTGTTGGAAGTCTTTGTGGTTTCCTTTCATCCTAAGTTCAGGAGACAATATGTTCACTAAAGAATGCACAATGTTCAATTTCATTTGTGTCTCCTCAGAAATTGAAGCTGTCTGTGCTTGCATACAGTAGGACCTCTTGCAATCTGTTTCTCTCTTAGATTCATAGCCAATGCTTTCAGTACTCTTCTACAGTATTCTGTAAAACCAACAGGACTATTACCAACCACATGGCCCTCTGTGATGGTACAGTACTACAATAACTGGGGGGGGGGGGGGGCTTCCTCACTCAACCCAGACTTCTCCAGTAGTGGAAGAACCCTGTACAGGGGTGTTTTCCCATTGAGCCCTCAGGCATGTGCCACCTTAACAAAAGAGGAAGAGAATAAATAGGGAACTGCAGACCAATTAACAGTAGGAAAATGCTTTTTGTTATCAAGAAGGTGCTAACAGGGGATGTGGATAGTGAAAGAGGAATGGTAGAGTCACCACAGATTTATGCCTGGAAATTATGTTAGACAAATCTGATAAAATATTTCTAAAGTACAATAAGAAAAATAGATAAGGTAAACCTTTGATGCAATATATTTGGAGATTCAGAGGCCTTTGGTAGGCTATGATTGAACAAAACTAGAGGGTATAGTTCCTGTGATAATATATAGGTGTAGAATAAGGATTGGTGAATGGACAGAAATTTGGGAGTAGGAATTAATTAATTATTTTAAGACCGAGAGGCTTGAATATTGGGTGCTGCAGGAATAGGTGGGGGATCCCAGTGACTCACAGTTGATATCAATGATTAAAGGATCTAATGTAATATCTACAGATTTGTTAAAATTACATAACTAGTCTGGCAGTGAGACAGATGGAGAGGTTTTATGGGGGCACTGGCGAGTTAGCTGAACAAGCATGAACTTGGCCAGTTGAATATAATAGGAAGGAGTGAATAATAGGAAGCCATCATCTTTGATAGAAAAACTGAAACAGCAGAATATTTTTTACATGATTGACATGCCATCTAATGAGTTCAGTAGTGTAACGGTGCTATCCTAGAGCGGAGGGATGAGGAACACCTCTGTGTTTCTTACCCACACATATACTGGTTCATGTAGGCTCACTGTTCACCATTCTCATTTCCATCTGCTCATCACCCATACACTTGTCCATATGGGTTTCATCCCCCGGCCTACCCTTCCTATTCCCCGTCTGGTTCCATCGACCAACCTATCTCACCCTTCCCTTTTATCTCTTCATACTAGCTATCTTCCCTTTATACTCTCAGCCTTGATGCAGGGTCTCGATCTAAAATGTTGACCGTCCCTCTTCTTGACACATTTGGTTTATCCAGAAGGCCAGCATGGAACAGTACAGCCCTTCAACCCATGATAATGTGCCCATCTTTTAACCTACTCTCAGATCGACCTAACCTTTCCCTCATGCATAGCCTTCCACAGAAAGATTAGACTGAATTTAGAGTAGATAAAGAAAATTTCATCCATGTGCCTATCTCAGAGTCCCTAACTATCTGTCTCCACCAACACTCCTGGCAGCACTTCTCATGCATCTACCAGCCTCTGTGTAAAAACTTACACCCACTTCCCCCAATGACATTAACATTATTTCCCTTGTATTAACCACTTCTGTACACTCTATCTATTACAAATGAGTTGGTTATTTGCTAATTACTTTGTTCTCAGGATGTGGGGAATGCTGGGCCAAGTTGACATGTAGGAAAATTAGTAGTAAACTGTGACTTCTGGCTTAGCTTGATTTTCTCACCAGCTGTTAACCTTGCTGTTCTACTTTTTTCTAATCAAAGGTTCAAAGTAAATTAATTATCAAAGTACCTGTGTCGCCAAATACTACTCTGTGATTCATTTTCTTGCAGGCATTCACAGTAGAACAGGTGCAATAGAATCAATGAAAAACTACAAAGACTGACAAACAACCAATGTGCAAAAAAAGACAAACTGTGCAAACACAAACTGCAACAAGAAAATAAATAGATAAGTAAATAAATAATAAAGGAGGACATGAGTTGTAGAGTCCTTGAAAGTGAATCCATAGGTTGTGTTCAATGATCAATTCAATGTTGTGGTGAGCGAAGGTGCCCACAGTGGTTCAGGAATCAGAATCAGGCTTATTATCACCAGCATGTGACGTGAAATTTGTTAACTTAGCAGCAGCAGTTCAATGCAGCAACCTAGCATAGAAACATAGAAAATAGGTGCAGGAGTAGGCCATTCGGCCCTTTGAGCTTGCACCGCCATTCAGTATATCACGGCTGATCATCCAACTCAAAATCCTGTACCTGCTTTCTCTCCATACCCCCGATCCCTTTAGCCACAAGGGCCATATCTAACTTCCTCTTAAATATAGCCAATGAACCGGCCTCAACTATTTCCTTTGGCAGAGAACTCCACAGATTCACCACTCTCTGTGTGAAGAAGTTTTTCCTCATCTCGGTCCTAAAAGGCTTCCCTTTTATCCTCAAACTGTGACCCCTCGTTCTGGACTTCCCCAACATCGGAAACAATCTTCCTGCATCTAGCCTGTCCAATCCCTTTAGAATTTTATATGTTTCAATAAGATCCCCACTCAATCTTCTAAATTCCAGCGAGTACAAGCCTAGTTGATCCAGTCTTTTATCATATGAAAGTCCTGCCATCCTAGGAATCAATCTGGCGAACCTTCTTTGTACTCCCTCTATGGCAAGAATGTCTTTCCTCAGATTAGGGGACCAAAACTGCATACAATACTCTAGGTGCAGTCTCACCAAGGCCTTGTACAACTGCAGTAGAAACTCCCTGCTCCTGTACTTGAATCCTCTTGCTATGAATGCCAACATACCATTTGCCTTTTTCACCGCCTGCTGTACCTGCATGCCCAACTTCAATGACTGGTGTACAATGACACCCAGGTCTCATTGCAGCTCCCCTTTTCCTAATCGGCCACCGTTAAGATTATAATCTGTTTTCTTGATCTTGCAACCAAAGTGGATAACCTCACATTTATCCACATTAAGTTGCAACTGCCATGAATTTGCCCACTCACCTAACCTATCCAAGTCACCCTGCATCCTCATAGCATCCTCCTCACAGCTAACACTGCCACCCAGCTTCGTGTCATCCGCAAACTTGGAGATGCTGCATTTAATTCTTTCGTCTAAATCATTAATATATATTGTAAACAACTGGGATCCCAGCACTGAGCCTTGCGATACCCCACTAGTCACTGCCTGCCATTCTGAAAAGGTCCCGTTTACTCCCACTCTTTGCTTCCTGTCTGCCAACCAATTCTCTATCCACATCAATACCATACCCCCAATACCGTGTGCTTTAAGTTTGCACACTAATCTCCTTATTAGGACCTTGTCAAAAGCCTTTTGAAAATCTAAATATACCACATCAACTGGCTCTCCACTATCCACTCTACTAGTTACATCTTCAAAAAATTCTAGCAGAGAGAAAAAAATAATAAATAAAATAAAATTTAAAATAAACTTGATAGATGAAGGGTATTAATTGTTCCTGAACCTAGACGTCTGGGTCCCAAGGCCCCTGTACCTCCTTCCTAATGGTAGTAGCAAGAAGAGAACATTGTCTGGATGTTGGGGTCCTTGATGATGGATGTCGCTTTCTTGTGACAGAGCTCTTTGTAGATGTGTTCATCTGCTGTCAGCAACGTGACTACCACAAAGAGGGTAAAAAGGATCTGGTTCTATGCATAGAAGTGTCTCATATAAATTGCATCGTCTGCTGTAATGTGAAAAATTTGTTTCAAGGGCTTATTATTAAAAGCCATTGATTATTACAAATATATTCACTAATCTTAAAACAGTTCTTACCAATAATGAGCAGAAAGCTCTAAAAATAATTACTTTAATGTAATACCAACTTAACCTTCTGGTAGCAATGACTACAGTGGATCAGTCCGGGCCTTCACTGTTTGCATAGTATAGAGTCTAACAAACTTATAGAGCAAAATGAAGCACAGTGATCACTGAAGTTTCAGGAGATATGAATGTAAGCGCTTTGTTCTCTATCAACAAACTTTCTTAAGTTAAGGCCAGCAGGATGTGGGCAATTTGACTGAATTCTGACAGCATATTATATAAGATGTATGCAACTGTGAGAACTTTTATTCACTCAAACCATTAAAACCCACTGAGCATAAACCTGGCATGCAAATTGCATAAATTTCCACCATTCTACGAGCGTTACCACAGATATTCTGGCTAAGTTACAACAAATAAATGAAAGGGCTCCCCTTAAATTCATCTCGTAAATTTATTCCAAATAGTAACAGCACTCGTAAAAGGGCATGGCACTGTTAAGGAATCCGTACCTAACCTATTTTATGTTTAAATGTTGCTTCCAATATTGAAATGATGCCAAGTATCTAAACTTAATATCCTATTTAATAATGATCCATTTTCCCAAATAGATTGAGACATTACTGCCTCCCTGAACACTTTCTTTGACTGACAGTTCCAACCCAAGTGCTGAACCTCGAATCCCACACCACCCTACTCCTGCCCTCCATTCTGTGTAGCTCTGGTAAGCTAGTTAACGGGAACACAGTGAAATAGAATGCCTTCTGGTTCCCTCACGGAAATCAACTAAGAATAGCAAAGACACTAGCAAGAAAAGTATACCTTCATTTCTTTAGAGAATAGCAACGTATGAATTATGATTTAATAGGATAGGCCATGATTCAAGCAAGCTTGGCTTCTTGCATGAGCCAACAGGATAAATCAGAGAGGGAAATGGGTAAATAAGAAAAAGGGAACTTTTCACAATGGCTTGATAAAGGTGGCTGTCAAATAATTGTGATTGCTTAGTCTTTAGTGATACACCAAGGAAAGCTATGATCTGGAATCACAGGGAGATGGAAGCAGTATCAATCAAGACTTCCAACAAGGAATAAATCAGGCACCTCAGTGTCAATAAATACCAGCAAAGACTGGAGTTACGGGTCTGATGAACTTGCTCTGCAGAGCCCTGAACCAGATTCTCAGGACCGTGGTCCCTTTTTTGCACTGTAAAAATCTATTTTCTGATCATTGCATTCTTTACATTAACATTTATGGGAAATTCGGCTTTTGTGACTTTTTTTGGGGAACTTGAAGAGTAGAGGAAGAATGAAGGAAGAGATGTTACCATTCCAGGTGATTTTCTACGAACGCTGACATCGGACTGATCTGCACAGTGTACGTATCATTGGCTGAGTACTCAAATAAACCGTAGTAAGGATTGAATAGCTCTTGTGATAAGAGGAAGAAAAACTCTCTCGATGGTCCACTGTAATCCAGACTGTAAAGGAAGCACAAAACAAAATAAGGTACAATAATACAGTTTGGAGGACATCTTGGAACAGTCATATACTAAATGAATTAAAATGCTAACAATAAAGCTGGGTGTTTATGAGAGATTCTTCTGTGTTCATTTATTTTCGGGGCAATTTTAATTTGATTACTTAGTGACTTCAGCCTCCAATATCATGTTTATCCTCTCCCTTAGTAGCCAATAGCTCACAATGGACTCACCCACACCTTGTCTGAATGGTAGTTCTTCCTGTGAAAGACCAGAACATTTTGGCCATGTAGAGACGTCAGCTTTTACCATCAGTTTTCAATCTGAATACACTTTTTCAGAAGTTGTCTAAACAAGGTGTGTGCCTCTTCCTCAGTTTGGAATTCCAGCTCACTGAGGTTCCATTGGTTTTTTTATTTATTACTTTCTATACCTATTCACCAGGTTCTCATGATTTATGTATGTGGACTACCAAAGCTCTCAGTATCTCACTAGTAAAAGCATTGGAAAAATGCTTTTAATAGTAAGATTCCCACACAATCAAAGTATGTTCCATTGATCAATGTGATCATCTGCAAGCTAGAATTTTATACCTGTCATTCCCTCATATTTCTTAATACCTTTGCTTAACAAAACTTGATCCGTCTCAAATCTAAAATTAACAATTATCCTTGTGTTAAATCGTGCTTATGAAAGAGAACTTCTGATTTGTCACCCTCAGTTCTAATATGGATTACACCATCTTTCTCTATACTTAAAATGTACTTTCCAAACTATCGTAGCTCCTCCAAATTACTTAGTAGCTTCCTCCTACCACATATGCAACAGCATATCCTTGTCCATAAACTCTGTCTGTTTCCTCACACATTTGATTTGAGGTCAAGATCTCTTGGAATGACACTTGGTAAGCCAAGCAAACAGAGGAAAAATGATGTATTGTAGCGCCTCATTTCCTAGCGTATCCGAACCGACTCACAATTAGATAGCCTACGGGGGTTTGCGAGCACAGAGCTTTGGAGCCTCTTCGCCATGGGGGGCCGGTTGACAGAGGCTTATAAGTGAGGCTGAAGTTTTCGAATAAAGTTTTTCCTTCGACTGCAGTTACCGACTCCGTGTCGTAATTTTAGCGCTGCTTGTAGCACACCGCTACAATTGGTGACCCCGACGGTCCAAACGATTTTTGGACCAGAAATGACCGACGCCGCCTCTGTTCATGCGGTTTCGTTGAAACTGCCGGGTTTCTGGACACAGCGCCCGGACCTATGGTTCCAGCAAGCCGAAGCCCAATTCCACGTTCGCCGGATCACCTCAGAAGACACCCGCTACTACTACGTGGTGGGCTCCCTCGACCAGGACACAGCTGCCCAGGTCGCGGAGTTCGTACAGTCGCCCCCGGCAGACGGCAAGTACACGGAATTCAAAGCCCTGCTCCTCAGGACTTTCGGACTCTCACGGCGCGAGCGGGCTGCCCGTTTACTGCACCTGGATGGCTTGGGCGACAGACCTCCATCGGCTTTAATGAATGAGATGTTGTCTCTGGCCGAGGGACACACAGGCCTCATGTTTGAGCAGGCATTCCTGGAGCAGCTGCCCGAGGACATACGCCTGCTGCTGTCCGACGCGGATTTCAGTGACCCCCGGAAGGTGGCAGCCCGGGCGGACTTGCTGTGGAACGCCAAAAAGGTGAGCGGGGCGTCCATCGCACAGATCTCCCAGCCACGCTCCCAGCAGCAAACCAGTCCAGGCCCGGCCGCAGAGCCCACTAACCCCCGGCCCAATGACCACTGGTGCTTCTACCACCAGCGGTGGGGCGCAGAAGCCCGCCGTTGCCGCCCGCCCTGCAAGTTCCCGGGAAACGCCAGGGCCAGCCGCCGCTGATGGCTACGGCGGCTGGCCATCGGGATAGCCTCCTGTATGTGTGGGATAGAAGGTCGGGACGCCGGTTTTTGGTCGATACTGGGGCTGAGATCAGCGTTTTACCTCCGACGAGTTACGACACCCGCAGCAGGGCACCGGGTCCCCCCCTGAGGGCCGTGAATGGCAGCACAGTAAGGACCTATGGCTCCCATCAGGTGCAGCTACTGTTCAGCCCCAGCCAGTTCACGTGGGACTTCACACTGGCCGCCGTAGCCCAACCGCTTCTGGGTGCGGATTTTTTGCGAGCTCACAGCCTGCTGGTTGACCTGCCCAGGAAGAGACTGGTACACGCCGAGACCTTTCAGACGTTCTCCCTGGGCGCGGCCCAGTTGCCAGCCCCTCACCTCGGCTCCATCACGCTGTCCGACAACGATTTCACCAGGGTCCTGGCGGAGTTCCCATCGGTTCTGGCACCGCAGTTCACAGCAGCCATGCCCAGGCACGGCGTACAGCACCACATCCCGACACAGGGACCACCCCTCCATGCCCGTGCTCGGCGGCTTCCCCCGGACAAGCTCCGACTGGCGAAGGAGGAGTTCCAGAGAATGGAGGAATTGGGGATCATCCGGCGGTCCGACAGCCCCTGGGCTTCCCCCCTGCACATGGTGCCCAAAGCGACGGGGGGCTGGAGACCGTGCGGCGACTACCGCAGGCTGAACGAGGCTACCACACCGGACCGCTCCCCTGTGCCGCACATTCAGGACTTTGCGGCAAACCTGCACGGCACCCGGATCTTCTCCAAGGTCGACCTTGTCCGAGGGTACCATCAAATCCCGATGCATCCTGACGACGTCCCCAAAACGGCTCTCATCACCCCGTTTGGCCTCTTCGAGTTCCTCCGCATGCCGTTCGGCCTGAAGAATGCCGCACAGACATTCCAGCGGTTAATGGACGCGGTGGGACGGGACCTGGACTTCGCGTTCATCTATTTGGATGACATCCTCATAGCCAGCGGCAGTCGTCAGGAACATCTGTCCCACCTCCGTCAACTCTGCGCCCGACTGAGTGAGTACGGTCTTACAATCAACCCTGCCAAATGCCAGTTCGGACTTGATACCATTGACTTCCTGGGCCACAGGATTACTAAAGACGGGGCAACCCCTCTGCCCGCTAAGGTAGATGCGGTCCGCCACTTCCCCCGACCCACCACGATCAAAGGCCTTCAGGAATTCGTAGGTATGGTCAATTTCTACCGCCGCTTCCTCCCTTCAGCGCCCCCTGTTCGCCCTGATGTCGGGTCCGAGCAAGAACATTACCTGGGACGAGGAGTCCGCCGCCGCTTTCGTTCAAACGAAGGAAGCTTTGGCTGACGCCGCAATGCTAGTACATCCCAGAATGGACACCCCTACCGCCCTCACAGTGGACGCATCAAACACGGCAGTCGGTGGGGTGCTGGAGCAGCTCATCGCAGGTCGCTGGCAACCCCTGGCGTTTTTCAGCAAACACCTGCGGCCACCCGAGCTCAAGTACAGTGCTTTTGACCGGGAACTGTTGGCGCTCTACCTGGCAATCTGGCATTTCAGGTACTTCCTAGAAGGTCGGCCCTTCACCGCGTTCACGGACCACAAACCGCTTACCTTTGCGTTTACGAAAGCATCCGACCCCTGGTCATCCCGCCAGCAACGCCACCTGTCCTACATCTCTGAATACACAACGGATGTCCGGCACGTCTCGGGTAAGGACAATGTCGTGGCGGATGCGCTCTCTCGCCCTACCGTTCATGCCCTTTCCCAAGGGGTAGACTTTGAGGCACTGGCAGAGGCACAGCAGGTAGATGAGGAGATTCCGAGTTACAGGACTGCAGTCTCTGGTTTGCAGCTCCAGGACTTCCCCGTGGGCCCAGGTGAGAGGACCCTACTCTGTGACGTCGCCACCGGCCGGCCCCGTCCGGTTGTCCCCGCAGCCTGGCGGCGACGTGTTTTCGACTCCATTCATAACTTGGCGCATCCCTCCATCCGGACAACTGTCCGGCTGGTTTCCAGCAGGTTCGTTTGGCACGGTCTCCGCAAACAGGTCAGTGAATGGGCCAGAACGTGCATGCACTGCCAGACGGCCAAGGTTCAGCGGCACACCAAAGCCCCACCGCAGCAGTTCCATCCCGCCCACCGGCGTTTCGACCACATTCATGTGGATATCGTGGGCCCCCTGCCAGTGTCGCGCGGAGCGCGTTACCTCCTGACTATCGTGGACCGGTTCACAAGATGGCCAGAGGCGGTCCCGCTCACCGACACCACCTCCGAATCTTGCGCCCGAGCCCTGCTCGCCACCTGGATATCCCGCTTTGGTGTACCAGCCCACATTACCTCCGACAGAGGCGCCCAGTTCACCTCCAGCCTGTGGTCAGCTATGGCCAGCCTTTTGGGGACTCAGCTGCACCACACCACTGCCTACCACCCACAGTCGAACGGGCTAGTGGAGCGTTTCCACCGTCACCTGAAGTCGGCCCTCATGGCCCGCCTGCGAGGAGCCAACTGGGCGGACGAGCTTCCCTGGGTCCTTCTCGGCATCCGCACAGCGCCCAAGGACGACCTGCACGCCTCGTCGGCCGAGTTGGTATACGGCGCGCCCCTGGCCGTCCCCGGGGAGTTCCTACCAGCCCCGAGGGGGCAAGAGGAAGAACCCGCTGCAGTCCTGGGCAGACTTCGCGAGAAGCTCGGTAGCCTGGCCCCCATACCCACTTCACAGCATGGGCGGCAGCC
The DNA here is from genome assembly GCF_030144855.1 of Hypanus sabinus. NCBI lineage: Eukaryota > Metazoa > Chordata > Chondrichthyes > Myliobatiformes > Dasyatidae > Hypanus > Hypanus sabinus. The sequence continues at coordinate 69,394,833 of NC_082711.1, read as the reverse complement.
GACCTGCGTACCCACAGATCTACGGAACTGTAAGTTTGTGTTTGTGCGAAGGGGCGGGCATCGGCCACCGCTGCAGCGGCCATACGAGGGGCCGTTTACGGTGCTCCGGAACAACGGGTCCACGTTCGTGCTGGACGTTGGGGGGAAGGAGGAGGTTTTCACGGTGGACCGCCTCAAGCCGGCCCATGTGGACCTGGCGCAACCGGCCGAGTTTCCGGCGCCTCGGCGCAGAGGCCGACCTCCCAAGCAGGTTCTGGCCCAGGCTGTGGACATTGGGGGGTGTATCGCCGGTTCTGGGGGGGGGTTATGTAGCGCCTCATTTCCTAGCGTATCCGAACCGACTCACAATTAGATAGCCTACGGGGGTTTGCGAGCACAGAGCTTTGGAGCCTCTTCGCCATGGGGGGCTGGTTGACAGAGGCTTATAAGTGAGGCTGAAGTTTTCGAATAAAGTTTTTCCTTCGACTGCAGTTACCGACTCCGTGTCGTAATTTTAGCGCTGCTTGTAGCACACCGCTACAGTATCATTATTCTTCATGTCTAAAACCTACCAGCCACTACTCAAGATAGCTTCCAGTTACTCTTGTACATAATCACGCATGGAACAGTAATAGAGACAGCATTACAGACACATTTAGATGTACATTCGAGTGAATGTATTCAAGTTGCCAACTGCCCTCCCAGCCAGACGACTCCTGCCTGGAAACCACGTGAAGTCGTCCACCTGACATCTGCCCTTGCGCACCAACTCCCACAAGTTCTTTCCTCAGTTCACTGGCCCCTTCAAAATTACCCATCGCATCAATCCAGTTACGTGCTGTCTCCAAATGCCACCGTTCCTCAAGATCACATCTACCCTCTGTGTTTCCTGCCTCAAGCCTGTTGTCCACAGACCACTGGTACCACCTGAACCTGCATCTCCACTACCTGGAATAGCGGAAAGTGGTCTAGTGTGGCTGTTTGACGGTTGATGGATTCATGTCATCATGGATGGGCTATGCTGTATCTGGTTGAGTGAGAAGGGTACAGCCCAGAGAAGAGATCTTGGATGATGTCCAGTTTCATCTTGCATCTGTCACTCATTGATTAGTTCCACAAGACCCTTTCGAATCATTAGGGCCGCTGGGTGCTAGGTGCTGGCTACCACCGGAGGTGGGAGGGGGTGTGTCTTGTCAGGCCTCCCTTTCTCCACTCAGCTAATAGGAGTCACCTAACAGTAACTTCCAATTCATTACCTGCAGCGTATTTAAACCCAGCTCTTGTCCACAGCCCTGGTTCACTTATCAAACCAGCCAGACTCACCCAGTTGTTCCAAGCCTTCAGTTACCTTGTTGCCTGTGAGTTTAGATCTGTTCTCTTTTGTTCCGTGGCCCCTTGTGGCTTGCTATTTTGCAGTCAATTATTAAAGTTATTGTTTCAGCTATATCGTTTCTGCTGCTCTGCTTTTGGGTCAAGCCTCCTCTACATTTTTTGACACATTTGGATCAACTGGTCAAGTCCAAGCAAAGGTAAGATGTCAAGAATATTGTTGGAAAAATTGACATGGAAATTTGACCTAGGAGGGTTACAATTACCAAATTTTAAGAATTATTACAAAGCAAATCAATTTAGATTTATCGCATCTTTTTTTGATGAAGATAAACTGGCATGGATTAGAATAGAATTAGACAAAATAGGAGAAAATATACCAGAAGATTTTATATATAAATGGATACGGGAAAAAAAGAATCTCCTATACTAAAACATTTCATTATTTTTATATAATTTATATAATTTTATATAATTTTTATATTATTTTCTTATTTCTGATAAAAGACTTGATAGCAGAATTTGTTAATAGGATCTTAATGGGGCTTGCAGTTTGCAACCACACCCCCCACCCCCCAACATCCTTCCTGTGGGAAAGTAGTCAGTTTGGCTGCTGTTTATGAGATTCCTAAGTTTAGAAACAAACATTTTGTAAATTTGCCAGGATGAAGTGATAGTTTGCTCCTTTGCAATATCTTCCATTGCACATTATCAATTGCTCAGCTTGCTATCAGCCACATTAAATATGCAGTACTTCAATTCCCACCAAGTCTCCACATTATCCTATTGTTTTCAATATGCTGGCTTGTGGTCAAAATCAAGTTTAAGCAGTGTTTGTCTCTAATGAATATGGACACATTGAACAGTAATGTCACCATCGTTTACTCTAATGCCACTCCCTCAGATTTTTGGCAAGGTTCAGCAATTTTTCCCAAATGGTATGTTTCCCGTTTTTAATAATTTATCAAACAAAGGTATTTTACAAGTTGTTAAGTGCGTGCATCACTGATCCTAATTTTCTTTTTATTCCTGAAAGGGATCTAATTGGATTCACTTTTTAATTTGTTTCGATTTGCACTAATAGAAAAGGTATTATGCAAATACAATGTGATGCATTCTGGAAGTTCTTTAAGAAGTATCTCGTCTAACACGTGCATGCCTAAAGCATGGAAGGCAAAGGACCAGTGCTGATGAACAAGATTGGTACAGATATGTACTTGACGGTTAGCATAGACAAGGCTGACTGAAGGACCAGTTTCTGTGCCATTTGACAATATGATGAACATATACTTTCACCTCAAATAAACTGCTGGAGGAACTCAGTGGTGGAGCAGCATCTGCGGAGGTAAAAGGATAATCAATGTTATGGCTCTTTACTCTGCATCAGGTTTGAATGTGGGGGGAAGATAACTGAAGGAGATGAGAGACAAGGGGTGGTATATGATACGTGGAACCAGATGGGGGAAAGGAGGTGAGGTGGTGGAAGAGAGCGGGCGTGTGAAGCCAGAGACTGGTGGAAGATGAGTGGAGGTAGATAAGAAAACAAAACAAATGAGCAGATGGAGTCAGGTGTGGGAGCTGATAGGAAGAGTAGACCAGGATAAGGGATGGGTGTATGGGTGATCGACAAGGTAGGCACAGAGAGAGACAACATGGCTGGAGTGCGAGAAAGAACAGAGTTGGTGGGGGGGGTCATCTGAAATTGGACAATGTAATGTCCATATTATTGGATTTCAATTGGAGTTCATATTTCTTCTACGCTCTCAGTTCTGATGAATGTTGAGCGCCCCTCTGCCTCAACCGATGCTGCTTCACCTGCTGTGTTGCTTCAGCATCTTGCTTCTTTTCTCCGTGCCTGCAGTCTCTCTTGTGTGTTTACTTCCCTTCTAAGTTAAACTGACAATGACAGAGATCTGCAAGTTCCTTGGAGCTTCTCTGAATCTGCCGCTTGAACTTTGGTAGAAAGTCAGAAGTGGCAATTGTGAAAGGACCTTCAATCATTACAAAAGTGGAACAAAAAAGAAATTGATCTGTGATTGTGAAAATCTGTTGATTGGTGGAATACTGGCTGGTTTTAGAGCTTTAAAATTTTTTTTATTGAATTTTCAAATAGGTTACAGAAAGAAAAAAAAATTATCAACCCTTCCCCCTCCCCTTAACCCCTCCCCCCAACATATCCCTATAGAAAAAAAAGAGAAGAAAAAAGAAAGAAAGAAAGAAAAAAGAAAGAAAGAAAGAGTGCCTGGATATCAGAAGATCTCCACATGCTCCACGGAGTTCGTAATAGCTTTAATATGTATATTTATTTCTTTCCCCAGATAACCAATAATTTTATCTTCGGAGCTCCTATATATTTAATCCTATTTTTTGTAAATAAGGGCACCAAATTTTCAGAAATATTTCATATTTATGTAAGTAATTTTTTCAAGTGGAATGCAGCTAAACATTTCATTCTTCCAACGATCCATACTTAAGTATGAATCCGATTTCCAAGTAACTGCAATAGCCTTTTTGGCTACTGCCAATGCAATTTTTATGAATTCTTTCTGATATTTATTCAATTTGGATTTCAATTTTATCCCTTCAATGTCGCCTAGTAAAAATAATATTGGATTATGTGGAAGTTGTATTCCAATAATTTGTTCCAGTAAAACTCTTAAATTTGTCCAAAAAGGTTGAATTTTAAAACAAGACCAAGTAGAGTGTAAAAAAGTACCAATTTCTTGATTACATTGAAAACATTGATCAGATAAAATTGAGTTTAATCTATTTATTTTTTGTGGTGTAATATATATTTGATGTAAAAAGTTATATTGTACTAATCTTAGTCGAACATTTATTGTATTTGTCATACTGTCAAGACGTAATCTTGACCAACTTGTTTCATCAATTTTAATATTCAAATCAGTTTCCCATTTTTGTCTTGACTTATGAATTCCTTGTTTAATTGCCTGTTTCTGAATCAAATTATACATACCAGAAATAAATTTTTTAATTTTTCCTTTACGAATTAAAGTTTCTATTTCATTAGGTTTCGGCAATAACATTGTTTGACCCAGTTTATCTCTTAAGTAATCCCTTAATTGGAAATAACAAAAAAGAGTGTTATTTGATATTTTATATTTATTCTTTAATTGGTCAAATGACATTAATATACCTCCTTCAAAACAGTCTTCTATATATCTAATCCCTTTGTGAAACCAGTTATATAAAAGTTGATTACCCATTGTAAAAGGGATAAGTTTATTTTGAATTAAAGGTCTCTTTGCTAATAAAGATTTCTTTATCTCATCAACATTTATCTTATTCCATAAATCAATGAAATGTTTTAGTATAGGAGATACTTTCTCTTCCTGTATCCATTTATATATAAAATCTTCTGGTATATTTTCTCCTATTTTGTCTAATTCTATTCTAATCCATGCCAGTTTATCTTCATCAAAAAAAGATGCGATAAATCTAAATTGATTTGCTTTGTAATAATTCTTAAAATTTGGTAATTGTAACCCTCCTAGGTCAAATTTCCATGTCAATTTTTCCAACAATATTCTTGACATCTTACCTTTCCAAAAGAATTTCCTCACACTTTTATTTAACTCTTGAAAAAATTTCTATGGTAATTGTATTGGTAGTGTTTGGAATATATATTGTAATCTAGGGAATATATTCATTTTTACAGCATTGACTCTACCTATTAATGTTATTGGTAACATCATCCGTTTATCAAGATCCTCTTGAATTTTTTTTAATAATGGCAAATAATTTAATTTATATAAATTTTTATATCATTATCAACTCTTATACCTAAATACTTTATACCATTTATCGGCCATCTAAATTGAGTTATTAATTGACATTGACTATAATCTCCTTTAGTAAGGGGTAGAATTTCACTTTTATCCCAATTTATTTTGTACCCTGATATTTTCCCATATTCTTCCAATCTAGAAGATAATTTATGCAACGAATGCAATGGGTTAGTTAGATAAATCAGAACATCAAATAAGTTAATCTTATATTCCTCCTGATCAACTCTGAAACCCATAATATCTGAGTCTGTTCTAACTAATTCAGCTAATGGTTCTATAGCCAACACAAATAAAGCAGGTGATAATGGACAACCTTCTCTAGTTGACCTTGTTAACTGAAATGATGTTGAAATTTGGTCATTTGTCACCACTTTAGCTTTGGGGTTAGTATATAAGGTTTTAATCCATTTTATAAAAGATACTCCTAATCCATATTTTTCCAATACCTTAAATTAAAAATCCCATTCCAATCTATGAAATGCTTTTTCTGCATCCAAAGCAACTGCCACACTCATTTCTTCCCTCTTTTGTGCCAAATGAATTATGCTAAGTAACCAAGTTACATTATCTGCCGATTGTCTATTTTTAATAAATCCTGTTTGGTCCATGTGTATTAATTTTGGTAAGGATTTAGATAATCTATTAGATAAAATCTTTGCTATTATTTTATAGTCCATGTTCAACAAAGAAATAGGTCTATATGATGTTAGCTTTAAAAGATCTCTGTCTTTTTTTGGCAATACTATTAAAATAACTGTCGAAAAAGATTCTGGAAGTTTATGCGTTCTTTCTGCTCCATAAAGGGAGGAATTAATAAATCTTTAAACTTTTTGTAAAATTCAGGTTGAAAACCATCTTCTCCTGGAGATTTATTACTCTGAAGTGATCCTAGAGCTTCTTCAACCTCTTCTAATGTAAAAGGTACATCTAATCCTTTCTGTTCTTCCGAATTCAATTTGGGAGAGTTATTTGTGATAAAAACTTTTCTATCTCAACAATATCATTTTGTGATTCTGATTGATATTGTTCAGAATAAAAAAAATTAAAGTTTCAATGATTTCTAAAGGTTTATAAGTAATTTTATTTACACTTGGTCTAATTGCATTTATCGTTTTGGAAGCCTGCTCTGTTTTCAACTGCCAAGCAAGAATCTTGTGTGATCTTTCACCTAGTTCATAATATCTCTGTTTAGTCCTCATAATTGCTTTTTCTGTTCGGTACGTCTGAAGTGTATTATATTGTAGCTTCTTATTAACAAGTTGTCTTTGTTTTTCTTCTGTCATATATCTTTGAGATTCTTTTTCTAACTTTGTAATCTCTTTTTCCAATTGATCTATTTCTACAATATATTTCTTCTTAATTTTAGAAGTTTAACTTATTATCTGTCCTCTCAAATATGCCTTCAACACTTCCCATAATATAAATTTATCATCAACTGAATGTGAGTTTGTATCTAAGAAAAACTGAATCTGTTTTTTCATAAAATCACAAAAATCTTGACGTTTTAATAATATTGAATTAAATCTCCATCTGTAAATTTACTCCTCCTTAGCCATCATTATCATTGTCATTATCAAAGGGGAATGATCTGACAATATTCTTGCTTTATATTCCACATTTTTCACTCTGTCTTGAATATTCGCTGATAGTAGGAAAAAAATCTATCCTTGAATAAGTTTTATGTCTATTTGAATAAAATGAATAATCTCTCTCTCTTGGGTTAATTCTTCTCCATATATCAATCAAATTTAAATCTTTCATCAATGATAAAGTTAATTTTGCTACTTTTGGTTTTGTAACAACCTTTGTTGACCTATCTAAAACTGGGTCTAGACAAAAGTTAGTCTCCACCTATTAATATTTTATCATGTGCATCAGCCAAATTCAAAAAAACCTCTTGTATAAATTTTACATCGTTTTCATTTGGTGCATAAACATTCATAAGAGTCCATAGTTCTGAAAAGATTTGACAATGTATAATTACATATCTTCCCGCAGAATCAATTAATACGTTTTGTATTTTAATTGGTAAAGTTTTATTGACCAAAATTGCAACTCCCCCCGACTTTGAATTAAATGAAGCTGCTATAACATTTCTGACCCAATCTCTCTTTAATTCCTGATGTTCTATCTCTGTTAAGTGTGTTTCCTGTATAAAAGCTATATCAATTTTCATTTTCTTAATGTATGTTAGAAACATAGAAAACCTTCAGCCCACAAAGCTGTGCTGAACATGTCCTCACCTTAGAAATTACCTAGGGTTACCCATAGCCCTCTATTTTTCTGAGCTCCATGTACCTGTCCAGGAGTCTCTTAAAGACCCTATCGTATCCCCCTCCACCACCATCATGACATTCCATGGGGGGACGTCATGTGATGACGTATGATCGAGACGTGGAAATCCAGCTCTCCCGTAAAAAAACTAAATTAATGTTTAAATGAAGAAAAGAAAGTAAATATTTTCTAAAAACTATGTCTAAACTACTCAGGATTTTCCTTAGATATGCCTCCTAAACAGACAAAGAAGAATACTACTACTTTGAAGACAATACAAGCTGGGCCGGCCACCATGAAGAAGCCTCGGACTCAAGTGCATCTTACCTCCGGCGATACAGAACAGAAATCGGCTGCAACATCAACAGTCTCCAAGAAGGAACAACAGGAAACTGCGTGTGCGCACAGGAAAGGGAATGCGCAAACATAAGCAATTTGAACTACAAATCCCAGCTACGATTGGAAGCGGAAGTGAAAATGAACCCGAGGAGGATTCGGATTCTCTGGAACATACAGATGAAGATGAGGAGGCAAAAGAAGAACAACAGGAAGAGGTTGGAGGTGGAAGATATTCTGGAGATATAAGAGAAGCTTTGGTGCGAATAATACATGAATTAAAAGAATTAAAAACATTGAAAATAATAAAAGCTATTAAAAATATGAAGACTATGTTTGATAAAATGGTGAAAAAACAGGAGAAAATGGACAAGAAAGTTAAAAAGCTGGAAGAAATAATGGGAGACACTATTGATAAAGTGAATAGAATGGAAGATAATATTCTTGCCTGGATATCAGAAAGAAAACGACTGTTGGAAAAAATAGACGTGCTTGAAAATTTTAGTAGACGAAGTAATATTAAAATTTTTGGTCTTAAAGAAGGAATAGAGGGAGAGGATCCATTAAAATTTTTTCAAAAATGGATCCCGGAAAATTTGGAAATGGAAGAGGGAACCCAGTTGATTGAAAACAAAAGGGTCCACAGAGCCTTAAGACCAAAACCTCAAGCTGATCAAAACCCACGACCAATCTTGATAAAATGCTTAAGATACCAAGATAAAGAAAAGATCCTGAAGGCGGCTACCCAATGTGCCAGAAAGAGAAATGAGCCATTGATGATAGAAGGGAAAGCAGTTCTTTTCTGTCCTGATATAAGTTATGACCTTTTGAAGAGAAAGAAGGAATTTAACCCAGCGAAAAAAGTTTTATGGGAAAAGGGTTATAAATTTATATTGCGCCACCTGGCAACACTGATAATTTTTTTGGATGACGGAAAAAGAAGATTTTTTACTGATCATCGGGATGCAGAGGAGTTTGCACAAGAACTTCCAAATATTCACCAGACGCAGTAAAGATTTAAAAGTGAAAAAGATTAAAGATGAAGATGGGGACACTGAAGTGAGTTGATGGACATTAAGGACAGAAGAATATTCAAATATATTTTTAATTATATGATACAAGGGGAGAAAGGTAAAAGTTTGAGAAATACTAATCGAGAGTAGTGATATTATTTTTTCTTCTCTTATATATACTTTTCTCATGTTACGGGGTAGCTGGGGGAACCGGATCAATCACTATGGGATTCACGTATGTAATCATGGCGTTTACCATGACCCACACAACGGAGGGGGGTAATGTTGTGTTTCTTTTCATTCACAACATTAGCAGGGGTTTTTTTTTTCTTTATAATCTATTTTTCTTTTATCTTTCTTTCTTTGCCTGGATGATCGGAGGGGAGACACATAGCAACATGGAGAATTTTAAAATAATTCCCCAAGGTACTATGAGAGTTGAAATATTATGTATTATTATAGACCGTTAAAAATAATGACTCATTTACTGAATTTTTTAAGTTTTAATGTTAATGGACTGGTGAAAAGAAAAAGAGTTTTAGAGCTTTTTAAAGAATTTCCCAGAACAAAACAGTGTGTATCATGTGTATCATGTGAGAGATACGTTAAAAGCCCAGCTGATTGTGATTGGAATTGGGGTTCAAGATAATACTTGAAATTTGAGATGGTGTTGGTTTTTTATGGTATGTGATCTTACAAGTGCTACAATAAAGAGTAATTGAGTGACAAAATAATTTATTCCTTCATCAAGTTTTCTCATCATTTTAAAGACAAATCATAGAAAATGGTACCACAATCTAGTGAAGGATTTAAGAGCAAGTTCTCTTTAAAAGTATTAATTTCCTTAACAATACAGATTAATGGTCAGTTATGGGTTACCTACTGCACCACACAACACATGTCTGGTCAATGGAGACACAAGCGTTGGCAGATGCTGGAATCTAGAGGAATGTACAATTTGCTGAAAGAATTCAGCAAGTCAAACAATATCTGTTGGGGGGGGAGGAATTGTCAACAGTGGAGGTCAAAGTCCTACATCAAGGCCAATTCCTTCCCCTCCCCTCCCTCCCCAAATAGATGACCCACTGATTTCCTTCACCACACTGTTCATTGCCTATCCGTGAATTATTCCCCTCAAACTTTGGCATCCTCATCTCCAATCTTGTTCCCTCACCGTCTCTCTGCCTCCTCACCCCACAAATGCTATGCCCCAGGTCCCTTAACCAATAATCCACCTATTTTACAATCCCCTATTTACCCTTGAGAAACTGTGATCCCAACCCATATCCACATGTTGGGAATTTGTGAGCTGTCAGTGCCCAACTCCTATACCCCACCCTTCCCATACCTGTTCTTACTTAGCTTAACATGTTTTTCAAGAGTTTGCATGTTGCTTTCTGTTTCCTTCTTGTGAACTAAAATGCAGTTGCCTGCACTGAACTTCACGAGTGAATATTCTATACAAGCATAACATATCTAAAACTCTGAAGTCAGTTCTTGAAACCAAGGCATTTATGGAAATAAATAAACAATTATACTTCTTATTTCCATCTTTGTCCCTGACATTATACCTCCAGTAAATACTTTTTTTTTGGCACTTCCATGGTTATTTTGAGGTTGATCCCGAATTCAGCTTTGAGCTTGCCTAGTAACTGCATGGAATTTTGGCACAGAACTTTCCTCAGCACTGTTTATTGCTCAATGCTGAAGGGATAGCTCAGGCATGGTCTTGCCTTTCTGAATCTTTGAGCTCTGTTTATCAGTCCATGAAGGCCTACCTGTCTCTACTGCTGCAACGGGAATAGAGATTGGCAAAAACCTACCAGACTCAAAGAGGTAGAAATTAGTGGGCACTCTTGACACAGGTTATGATTGTACAAACGATTCTTACTTCTTCTTAAGAGCTAATTCTACAGTTTTTTAAATAGACCTGTTTCCTCTAGCTGTTTGGTCATCCTGTTTGAAGATGTGCCCCCAGATGTGAAATACTGATTTGTTAAATACATCCTTTTATGCAGAGATCTTAGAGGTTATTTTGTATTTCTCCTGATTGGACTGTGCTCAGAATGCTTCTGTTCAACAGTACAGTCAATGGCCACTCCTTTACCTAATAAAGTGGCCAGTGAGCATAAGTTTGTAGTCTTCTGCTGCTGTAGCCCATCCAGTTCAAGCTTTTATATATTGTGCATTCAGAGACATTCTTCTGCACACCACTGTCGTAACACTTGGTTATATGAGTTACTACCACTTTCCTGTCAGAGTAAACCAGTCTGGCCATTCACCTCTGACCTCTCTTATTAACAAGGCATTTTTGCTCACAGAATTGCCTCTGTAATTCAAGAGGCTGTTGTGCATGAAAATCCCAGGCCATTAGCAGTTTCTAAAATACTCAAACCACTCTGTCTGTTACAAGCAATCACTCTACGAAGTCACTTTGATCACACTTCTTCCCCATTCTGATGTTTGGGCTGAACAGCTGAACTTCTTGACCATGTCTGCATGTTTTTATGCATTGAGTTGTTGCCACATAATTGGCCGATTCAATATTTTCATTAACAAGCAAGTGTCACTGAGGGTACAAAACTAATTTAAACAGGAGTATTTACATGCTGTGCTTCCCAGTGTTCTGAGATCTATTGCAATGCCCCAGTGGTAATATTGAATGTCTTGGTAGAGTTGTTAAATAGTTCAAAATGGCAATTGTGTTTCTCATTAGTGAATGATCTTTGATGACTAAGAAAGATCTCTATCGGTGATACAACAGAAAACAGTTTGCACTTGTTGTGCATTCAGTGAGCTTGCAGTTTTTGTAATCACGGGCTACGTTGCCATGACGTCAGTTGACAGTTGCATTGCAGTCAGGGCAATAACATAACCAAATAAGGAAGATTTGAAGTGTCACACACAAAATGCAGGAAGACCGCAGGCCAGGCAGCATCTATGGGAAAAAAAGGACAGTCAATGTTTCAGGCCAAGACCCTTCAGCAGGACTCACCAATTTTGTGTGTGCTGCCTGGATTACCAGCATTGGCAGGTTTTCTCTTGTTTGAGATTTGAAGTGTACTGCTTCAAATTCCCTTGCCATGTGAATATAGTGGTTTCACTTTGTTTTTAAAGGGCACATGGCATCTGTAACTGCAAGCATGTGCCTGCACAAAATGTTTGTCAACTCAGCAATTGTTTGATTTGCAGCCTCACCCCAGCTGTGCAGGCTCTGCTAATCCTTTGTGGAACAGAGGATAAAAAGTTCTAAAAAAAGGCTTTTTCTTTGGTGCTCACTTAACTTCATACTAACCCATCACTGGAGTCAAAAGATTGCCACACGGAGTTTGGCATATTCAATCATATTCAGCATATAACACTTAAAAATATTTTGGCTTCCAATACATCCAGAAGCCTCAGGGTAGTGAGGTTTTCCCAGACTGCACATTTTATAAAATAAAGCCTATGGCTATATTCTTTATAAAGCAAGTTGGATAGCAGAACTGAGATACAACCCTGTCATTAGTATTTCCCAGCGAGGTTCACTGTTTATTTCCCAACACAGTTAAAGTTACCGGGAGAATTCCGTTAACAATTCACCCCCATGACTCTCGTAAGAAAACAATTTTTGCATGTTGTAAAGTGTTAGGAAATATTGAAAACTAAGTCTCTAGAATCACATTTTATTAAACAGGACTATCTAGGATCAATTCTTATTGCATGAAGAGTGAACTGTTAAAACTTATTGATATAAGAGAATCCAGGATTGACCCTGCATGCCTGTGGATTTGCCTTGGATTTACATTATAAGGAAAACATTCATGGAATATTGTACGTACATTCTTGAATGCTGTTATTTGGACAGGATTTCATATTATTTGGCAAATCTTAAATCATATGGAACCGTGAAGCTGTAAAAATCATGTATAAATATGTATTAGATGTTATGAGGTCATATTCACTTACTGGGAATTTACAATCTTCACCAGAAAACAAATAGATTATTCAGAGGTAGGAACAGTTTGCAATAAGGTTTTAGTGATCAAAGTGAGCTTTTCTATAAAGTTACTTTGGCAAGGTTACAAAAGTATTCCCATTAGTATTGATGAACAATTACTAATGTAAAGCAAAAAGTAAACAAAGTTTAATCAGTGGCAGGCTAATGAATCCATACCCTTCTTCTCCCACGAATGTGACGAACAGCTTGTTCCGTTGGAGGTCTTTGCGTGAATAGGCCATAACCTGATTGAAGGTACCTTCCAGCAAGTGATCCCGCCGTATAATTAACCTGTAACGGATAGAACAGTGCTTAAAGTGAGGTAATAGAAATAATTGGCTGTGAAGAACTGTTGCCGGTGGGATTGTCACTTAAGGAATTTCATTTTTTTGGTAATTGAAAGCACATGTATCACCCATTTGGAAAATACCAAATAATTTTTCTTGGAGAAATTGTGTACATTTTTGAATTGCTTAATAACACGTCTCTTAAATTGACCTAATCTTCACAAGACACTTTTCAAAAATGAAACTACAAAACACTGTTGACTGAGCTATCTGTCATTAATTTTAATACAATTCTCACATACTTCTACTCTCACCAAATAGAGATCCCTTTTACAAAAAAAAGGTGCATTTTTGTAAAGGAAGAATAAAATATGCCTTCATGCATTATTTCATTATAACCTTAGAAATACCCAAGTGTTTTACAGCTAAAGATTACTAATGCCCTCAGTATATTGAGCAGTTACCACAAATATATGTTCTTGCCAACTTTTGCCCCATTAGTTTTAAGGATAATACTTTCAGTGGTTTTCAATCAAACCCTATGCCAAATTTCTACTTGGTTCTGTTTCCCAAAGCTCCATGCTGCTGCTTGAGTTTGTAAAACAGATTTCATTAACAACAGCATGAGGAAATTATAGATGTGGTGTCCTTACTTAATCTTTCCTGGTCCTTGCCCATAACCTTTGGCTTCAAGCTTTCTGTAGAAATTTCTCAACTTCGCTTCAAAATCCCTCCTGTACGGTGCAGGGGCCCTTGCACTTGCACGCTGCATACCTAGTAAATAAAACATTCAAAACATCATTTCCAGTTTCTAGTTTATGACATGAGGTAAAATCAGGACGTACCCATTTCTGTGACATGATTTCTCTCAATGTCTGTGCTACAGACTATATGACAGATTGCAATAAATGGCACAATACTATAATCTGTTTGATAAATTAGTGCCCATCTACACACTGGCCTTTAAATAACTGTATATAATGCAATGGTGTAGATTGACATAAACAATCCTAAGAGCCAATCTATCTGATCGGAGTCTGACAGGACTCAACAATGTGTGTCAGCTTCAGGTTCGCTTGTAGCACTATTGTTGATCCTTAGGCTTTGATCATGATCTACTGTGAAAGTTAACTCCAAGAAAAATAAGTGCAACTACTACTGAACTACTGGATAAAAAGAGTTGAATCTGTGGTGTTCCAGAAGAGATGCAGTACGCATCTACTTTAAGAACTGCTCACTTTTGTTTGATTGAAAATGACCACCTTGAATGAAATTTCCAGTTGTGATCGTGTGCTGCATGGCCTACGCTAGTTTATTTGCCTGAGGTTATAATGATGTGCAGATGTGCTTCAATGTGATTCCAACACTAAACACAGTTCACCTGGGGAATTCTGAGGTGAGGATCCAGGGGAGCACCGGGGAGAGTAGCTGTATCCTGGGTGAAACAAAGCATGCGCTGGAACATAGGACATGATTTCATCTTCAAAGAGGCTGAAAGAAAAGAGAGAGCATAAATCCACATTTGATTTCTTTGGCAATCTGCTTTGGAAAGGGGCAAACTCAAAATTGAGTTTACTGCCATATGCACAAGTGATACAACTGCTATAGACAAAAGCATTTTCTTTTCAGAATGCAATGTGAATTTTAAACTTACTTCGTGTACGTGAACATAAGTAAGACTTCGTACTCAGAAAAATATTAAAATAAACACCAGCTGGATTCTGTGGTCAGTGTCAATAGAATGTTCTTGATCCTGATCTTATAACGTGGTGTCTTCAGAGCTACAAGCACTGCAATTTGCTGCTTCCATTTGGGGATTTGTGCTGCCCATCAAAACAGCAGAACAAATATCAATCAGAAGCACATAACAGTTGGCAAAGCAGGAAGTGAAAAAGGAGGCAACATACATCACATGTAAGTCATTGGATGTAATAGAAAAGTGCTTGGACATTTACGTGGTGTGAAAAGAAAGTTACATAGCAAAATATATGCTATGCAGCGAATCTACTTTCTGCAAAGGCTGAGAAAAGTTCATCTCCCACCCCCATCCTCACCACATTCTACAGAGGATGTATTGAGAGCATCCTGAGCAGCTGCACCACTGCCTGGTTTGGGAATTGCACAGTCTCAGATTGCAAGACCCTGCAGCAGATAGTGAGATCAGCTGAGAAGATCATCAGGGTCTCTCTTCCCACTATTACAGACATTTACACCACATGCTGAACCCGCAAAGCTAGCAGTATTGTGGAAAGACCCCCCCCCCACCCCGGCACCTCTCACACAAACTCTTCTCCCTCCTGCCATCTGGCAAAAGGTACTGAAGCATTCGGGCTCTCACAACCAGACTGTGCACCAGTTTCTTCCCCCAAGCTATCAGACTCCTCAATACCCAGAGTCTAGACTGACATCTACGTCATTTATTAGTATATTGTAATTTGTCCTCTACTGTGCCTCTTGTCTTGTTTATTAATTATTGTACTGCCCTGTACTGTTTTGTGCACTTTATATAGTCCTGCGTAGGTCTGTAGTCTAGTGTAGTTTTTATGTTGTTTTACGTAGTCTAGTGTAGCCTTGTGCTGTTTCACATAGTCTAGTGTAGTTTTGAGTTGTTTCACGTAGCACCAGGGTCCTGGAGGAACGTTGTTTCATTTTTACTGTGTACTGTACCAGTAGTTTATGGTCGAAATGACAATAAACTTGACTGGAGTTGAAATATCAAATTTGGTTTAAATTTTAATAATATTAATATCTAAATTTTCTGTCACGACAGTGAGACTCCACATTACAAAAATAAATTCTACGTTGGCTGCACCTCTGACAACTTCAATAAGATCACCCATAAAGCAAAAGTGTGTTCATATCAGTGACTTCTAAACTTCTATGTTTAACTCTGCATGCCTTGAGTTGCTGCTGGTTTCAATAGTATCATACTAGCATCAATTCGAAAAATTTCCTAAAAGGAATTCAACATAAGTTTTTACTTGAAGCAAGTGTAATCTACATGTATCCAAATAATATTGTTCTTCTATATATTACCATAATAAAGACCTACAATTAACATATAGCATTTGAATTTTATAAATAATTTTAAACCTGACAGCATCAGTCTGTAAATAGAAACTGTTGTGTATTGTAACCCCAAAGTGTAATAAACAATTGAAAAGAAAACAAGGGAGCTGGCAATGTGAGTCTAACCAGTTTTTAGTTTAAGTGAAGTGCGTAAGAATGGGGTAGCAAAATGACATATGCTCTTTACATATTTTTACATATAATCCACAATGAGTTCTGTAAACAACAAAGGATATTTAATCAAATATATTTACAATATCAAATGCACTACACTCCACTCTACTTAGCTGTGAACTTCCAATTAATATACAAACCCCATTTCCATAAAAGTTGGGATATTTTCCAAAATGCAATAACAACAAAAATCTGTGATATGTTAATTCACGTGAACCTTTATTTAACTGACAAATATACAAAGAAAAGATTTTCAATAATTTTACTGATCAACTTAATTGTATTTTGTAAATATACACAAATTTAGAATTTGATGGCTGCAACACACTCAACAAAAGTTGGGACAGAGTTAAAATAAGATTGAAAATTGCACAGAATATTCAAGTAACACCAGTTTGGAAGACTCCACATTAAGCAGGCTAATTGGTAGCAGGTGAGGTATCATGACTGGGTATAAAAGTAGCGTCCATCAAAGGCTCAGTCTTTGCAAGCAAGGATGGGTCGTGGCTCACAGAGAATTGTTAGTCAGTTCAAAGGAAATATTTCCCAACACAAGATTGCAGAGAATTTAGGTCTTTCAACATCTACAGTACATAATATTGTGAAAAGATTCAGAGAATTGAGAGACATCTCAGTGCGTAAAGGGCAAGGTCAGAAACCACTGCTGAATGCGCGTGATCTTCAAACCCTCAGGTGGCACTGCCTAAGAAACCGTCATGCTACTGTGACAATTATAGCCACCTGGGCTCGGGAGTACTTTGGAAAACCATTGTCACTTAACACAGTCCGTCACTGCATCCAGAAATGCAACTTGAAACTGTATTACGCAAGGAGGAAGCCATACATCAACTCTATGCAGAAACGCCGGCGAGTTCTCTGGGCCCGAGTTCATCTCACATGGACCGAAAGACTGTGGAACCATGTGCTGTGGTCAGATGAGTTCACATTTCAGCTAGTTTTCGGAAAAAAACGGGCGTCGAGTTCTCAGTGCCAAAGATGAAAACAACCATCCTGATTGTTATCAGCGAAAGGTGCAAAAGCCAGCATCTGTGATGGTATGGGGGTGCATCAGTGCCCACGGCATGGGTGAGCTGCATGTATGTGAAGGTACCATTGACTCTGAGGCATATATTAGGATTTTAGAGAGACATATGTTGCCATCAAGGCGAAGTCTCTTCCCGGGACGTCCATGCTTATTTCAGCAGGACAATGCCAGACCACATTCTGCATGAGCTACAACAGCGTGGCTTTGTAGACACAGAGTGTGTGTGCTTGACTGGCCTGTTGCCAGTCCAGATCTATCTCCTATTGAAAATGTATGGCGCATCATGAAGAGGAGAATCAGACAATGGAGACCACGGACTGTTGAGCAGCTGAAGTCTTATATCAAGCAAGAATGGACAAAATTTCCAATTGCAAATCTACTACAATTAGTACCTTCAGTTCCAAAACAATTAAAAAGTGTTATTAAAAGGAAAGGTGATGTAACACAATGGTAAGCATGCCTCTATCCCAATTTTTGTTGAGTGTGTTGCAGCCATCAAATTCTAAATTTGTTTATATTTACAAAATACAATTAAGTTGGTCAGTAAAATTATTGAAAATCTTTTCTTTGTATGTTTGTCAGTTAAATAAAGGTTCACGTGAATTAACATATCACAGATTTTTGTTTTTATTGCATTTTGGAAAATATCCCAACTTTTCTTGAAATGGGGTTTGTAGAATGCATCTCAACTATATATACAGTATACTATGAAATACAACTACTGTATATAGACATTCACAGCATTGTGAATTTTAAATTGTCCCATTCAGGCCTAAAGATTTAATTGCTGTGGAGGCTTTTTTTACTCTTGTGGGATAACTAACGTCAGGAACAAGTGAAAAAGCCATTGTGGGAGTGGCCATCTTTGAAGTGGAGAGTATAGAGTGGGCATTAGAGGCTTTAGCAAGGAGAGGATTAAGAGAGAAAAGGTGAAAAGGCAGTAGGTAGATATTTTTCTCCTCGTTTGTTTATTCTTTTCCTTCTTTACACTTGCACAGTTAGAACAGTCTGGATGCCAGGCAGGATAGTTGAATGCTTCTCCTACAGGATGTGGGAAGGCAGGGAGACCTCCAGTGTTCCTGATGATGACTCTGTGGGAAGTGCATCCAACTGCCGCTTCTACAATCCGCACTAAGGAGCTAGAGCTGGAACTGGATGAACTCCAGAACACACGGCAGGCTGACAGGGTGATAGCCAGGACATACAGAGAGGTAGTTACACCTAAGGTGCAGGACACGGGAAACTGGATGACAGACAGGAAAGGGAAAGGGGTTAAGAAGCCAGTGCAGAATACTCCTGTGGCCATCCCCCTCAAGAACAGGTGTATCATTTTGGATACTGTTTGGGGTTGGTTGACATAGCAGAGGAAAGTCACGGTGGTCAGAACTCTGGCACTGAGTCTGGCTTGGTGACTCTGAAGGGAAGAGGGAAGAAGAGGTAAACTGCAGAGATAAGGGATTCCTTCATTTGGGGATCAGACGGAAGGGTCTGTGGATGAGATCGAGATTACTGGATGGTATGTTGCCACCTGGGTGCAAGGGTTGAGTCCTCAGTATTCTTTACGTGGGAGGTTGTAGTTCATGTAGGTACCAATGACGTAGGTTGGAAGAGTGATGGGGTTCTGCATAGGGAATTCAGGGAGTTAGGTGCCAAGTTAAAGGGCGAGACCTCTAGGGTTCTAATCTCAGGATTGCTACTCATGCCACGTGCTAGTGAGGTGAGAAATTGGAAGGTCATGCAGTTTAACATGTAGCTAAGGGGTTGGTGTAAGAGGGAGGGCATCAGATATTTAGATCATTGGGCTTTCTTTCAGGGAAGATTAGACCTGTACAGAAGAGGTGGTTGCATTTGAACTGGAAGGATCTAATATCCTAGCAGGATATTTGCTAGTGCTGCATGGGGTGGGGGAGGGGCATAGGAACCAGAGTGAAAGAACAGAGGGTGCAGTGGTTATGACATCAGATGTCATTAAGACC
Source organism: Hypanus sabinus (assembly GCF_030144855.1). Classification (NCBI taxonomy): domain Eukaryota; kingdom Metazoa; phylum Chordata; class Chondrichthyes; order Myliobatiformes; family Dasyatidae; genus Hypanus; species Hypanus sabinus. Next base: position 69,375,563 of record NC_082711.1, on the reverse strand, counting down.
CCAACAAAGTTAGGAATCAAAAGGTTGAGCATGGTGTGACTAATGTTCTGAGCTGTGTGCATGGCAATGCAAGCAGTATTGTAGGAAAGGCAGATGAGTTCAGGGCATGGATCAACACATGGATATTAGTGAGTCTCGGCTGAAGAAGGGACCGGAACAATGGCTCAATATTCTGGGGTTCCATTGTATTAGGTACGACAAAGTGGGAGGGATTAAAGGGGAAGGGGTGGCATTACTAGTCAGGGAAATTGTCATTGCAGTGCTCAGTCAGGACAGATTGGAGAACCTGTCTTGTGAGGCTCTATGGATGGAACCAAAGAATAAGAAAGGTATGATCACATAAGTGGGATTATATTATAGACCATCCAACAGTCTGTGGGATTTAGAGGATCAAATTTGTAGAGAGATCGCTGACAGTTGCAAGAAACATAAGGTTATATAGTACGTGATTTAAATTTTTTTTTAATTAGTTTTTTTATACATTCTACAAATTAAAAAAACCCCAAATCAAAATGAGGAACATTAATACAGTGCAAAATTAAGCATACAATGACAATATGTTACAAAGAAAGAGAATTTAAAAAAAAAGCACCTAAATTTAAGACAAGTAAGCTTAGTATCCTCCCCAAGCCCCACAACACAAAAAAAAACTCCAGACCAACCAAAACACAATATAGAGAACATAAATCAGGGCAATCAAACTCCCAGACTGTGAATACACTTAGCAACAGAGGATAATAATGCCTTCTACCAGAAAAAAAAAGAGCTGAAAGCAAGGGACCGAAAAGAGAAAACCCTAGTCAAGAGGAAGGTTATGAAAGTACTCGATAAAAGGCCCCCAGACCTTATGGAACTTTAGATCCGAATTAAGAACTGAATAATGAATTTTTTCGAGGTCCAAGCAGGCCATAATGTCGTTAAGCCATTGAGCATGAGTGGGCGGGGCAACATCTCTCCATCTAAGGAGGATCAAGCGTCTAGCCAGGAGAGAGGCAAAGGATAATTTCGGCATTTGGTCGGACTCAGACGTAAATCTGTCTCGCCCCAGAAACCGAACAAAGCAATTAAGGGGTTTGGTTTGAGGTGCTGATTCAGAATACACGATAACGTAGTGAAGACATCTTTCCAAAATTTCTCCAAGCTAGGACAGAACCAGTACATATGAATGAGAGAGGCCTCGCCCCTCTTGCATTTATCACAAAGCGGACTAATGTTAGGGTAGAATCGCGATAGTTTAGATTTAGACATATGGGCTCTATGAACAATCTTAAACTGTAAAAGGCAATGGCGAGCACAAAGAGAGGTTGAGTTAACCGATTTGAGAATTGAGTCCCAACTCTCATTAGATAAGGAGGTATTTAAATCCTGCTCCCATGCCATTTTAATTTTATCCACAGGGGCCCGTCGTAAGGCTGCTAATTTATCTTGAATAATTGATATTAAACCTTTACCTAGTGGATTCATGGAAAGAAATAAGTCTATAGCATTTTTCGCAGGCATTTCAGGAAAGTTAGGAATTAAAGGAGCAATAAAGTGTCTAATTTGGAGATATCTAAAAAAATGAGCATTGGGCAGATTGAACTTTTATCAGAGAGCTGCTGAAAAGAAGCGAAGCCATTATCAATGAAAAGATCTTCAAAAAGTCTAATGCCCTTCCTATACCAAACATGGAATGCTGAATCGTACGTAGTAGGTAAAAAAAGGTGATTATGTACGACAGGGCTGGAAACGGAAAAACCATGGAAACCATAGCATTTCCTAAACTGAGCCCATATATGCAAAGTGTGTCTAACAAGAGGATTAGCTATTAATCTGGACAGACTACTAGGGAGTGCAGAGCCAAGAAGTGCAAAGATAGATAATTCTTTAGTGGAGCTCAATTCCATTGCCACCCAATTAGGGCACTCGGGTTGGTCATGGAAGAAAGACCAAAAGGTAGCACAACGTATATTAGCTGCCCAATAATATAAACGAAAGTTAGGTAAAGCCATGCCACCCTCTTTTTTAGATTTTTGGAGATAAACTTTATTAATTCTAGAGCACTTATTCTGCCACAGATATGACAAAATAATAGAGTCGAAGGAATCAAAAAAAGATTTAGGAATAAAAATTGGGATAGATTGAAATAAGTATAAAAATTTGGGGAGAACATACATTTTAACAACATTAATACGACCTACCAAAGACATATTTAGAGGTGACCATTGTACCAGACTCTGTTTTATAGTATATGAAAGATTGGCAAAGTTTTCACAAAAGAGATCTTTAAACTTCCTTGTGACTGTAATTCCAAGATAAGTAAATTGATTATGGACTACTTTAAAAGGGAGATCACGAAATGTTAATTCTTGTGCTTCTTTATTAATTGGGAAAAGTTCACTCTTATGTAAATTAAGTTTATAGCCAGAGATCTGGCTAAACTGGTGAAGAAGTGAAAACATTGGAGGTAGGAATGCAGATGGATTTGAGAGAAAGAGTAATAAGTCATCAGCATAAAGAGAAACTTTACGCTCAACACCCCCTCTCCAAATCCCGGTCAATTCAGGACAATTTTGAAATGCTATCGCCAAAGGTTCTATAGACAAATCAAAGAGAAAGAGACTTAAGGGGCATCCCTGACGGGTGCCACGTTTGAGATTAAATACCTGGGATTTCTGAAAATTAGTTAAAACAGAAGCAGTAGGACATAGGTACAGCAATTTGATCCAAGAGATGAAACTTTGACCGAGGTCAAGTTTTTCTAAGACTGCAAAAAGGTAGTTCCACTCTATACGATCAAATGCTTTCTCCGCATCGAGGGAAATAACACATTCAGGAATCCCAGTTGGAGGTGAACATAAAATATTAAATAAACGCCGAATGTTAAAAAAAGGGAGACGGTTTTTAATAAAACCTGATTGGTCATCAGAGATAATAGAGGGAATAACGTTTTCTAATCTATAAGCCAAAACTTTAGCTAAGATCTTTACATCAACATTGAGCAAAGAAATTGGCCTATACGAGGACCACTCTGTTGGGTCTTTACCCTTTTTTAATAGAAGAATAATAGATGCCTCATTAAAAGAGGGTGGCAATTTGCAGTAATTAAACAAGTCAGATAATACTGAAAGTAACTGAGGAGGAATAAGTGAAGAGAATGATTTATAAAATTCTACAGGGAACCCATCTAGTATGTGATTTTAACTTTCCACATATTGACTGGAATTCCCATACTGTAAAAGGACTAGATGTGTTCAGTAAAGTGTCCTTCATCGGTCCATAGAAGTCCCAAACAGAGAGTGTGTAATACTTGATCTACTGTCAGGGAATGCAACATGACAGGTGCCAGAAGTTTGTGTAGGGGAACACTTCACATCTCGTGATCATAATGCTATTCCTTTCAAGATATTTATGGAGAAGGATAGACCTGGTCCTCGGGTTGAAACTCTAAACTGGAGAAAGGCCAGTTTTGATGGTATCAGAACAGATTTGGCAAGTATGGATTGGGACAGGCTGTTTTCTGCCAAAGGTGTCCTGTAGTAAGCAAGTGTAGAAATTACAGGTGCCCAAGCAAAATATTTCAATCATCCTTAGCAACAGGTGAGGTCCCAGAGGATTGAAGGATAGCTCATGTTGTTCCACTGTTTAAGTAACGCTCTAAAAATAAACCAGGAAATTATAGGCTGGTGAGACTGACATCAACAGTGGGAAATTATCATATTTTTCATCAACAGGATGCAAATGAGTGCTCTTTTTGAACCTGCAACTTGACTTTTTATCTTTTTCTCTTCCCTCTGCTGTCCATTTATTTTTGTCTGCCCAACCTGTTCTTTGTACATTGTGTCCTACTTTGTTGCATTTTCAACAAGTTTCACTTTTAAACCTGCTTAGGTCTGGTATATGTTAATCCCTGCCACAACAGTCACACAATTCGCTTGGCCGGGCTGATTACTGTTTAGACAATGGAATTTTGTTTACTCTCACTTTCATTCATGACTCTGTCTCTGTCTGCTGTTTCCATTGATTTTATCTGCTCTCTTAAACGTAAGTTGTGCTTCAGTTAGGAGCCATTTTTGAATGCTCTCTTATAAGATTCCACAAACTAAATGACCTCTCAGAGCATCACTGAGCTGACAATATTCAGGCTATCTCTTCAATTCAATCATGCTCGCATTCCTTGTGACTCTGCTTATGAAGCCTAAAGCATTCTGCAATCAACAATGTGCCTGCATCACTTTCATGATATCAGCAAAGCTCATTTCAGCTGGTTTGGTTGGAGCAGTCAAATTTCTAAGCAAACTGTACCCAAGGCACTTAGCAAAACTAGCATTCTCTTCTCATTGACTATTTCATTTGCTTCAAAAGTACAGCACAACATGCTCAGTATACTTATTCCAGTTATCGGTTGTTTAATCAAATGAGTCTTTCTTTCTGACGTGGCCAGCCATTTCTGCTCTTTTAAAACAAATTACAATTCTTATCACCCAGTACTCACTGTTTACGAACCTACGAATTTGTCTTTTTTTTGCTCTAACATCTCACTGCACTTTTTTTAAAAACCTCTAACATCTCACTGCACTTTTTTAAAAAACCTCTAACATCTCACTGCACTTTTTTAAAAAACCTCTAACATCTCACTGCACTTTTTTTAAAAACCTCTAACATCTCACTGTGCTTTTTTCAGACTCAACAGTCTTGCTGTACTTCAACAGGTAGGTCTCGTGTTCATCTTAAAACTACCTGGTTGCCACTCCAAAATACAATAACTAATTGAAAGGGAAACAAAAGAGCTGGGAATGTGAGTCTAACTTCATTTTTACTTTAAGTGAGGCGAATTTGCATGATGCGGCAGCATAATGACGTATGCCATTTAAGTACCTTTACATATAACCCTCAATGTATTATGTAAACAACAAAGAATGCTTAATCAAACAATATGTTTAAAATATTATTCAATTATATTCTGAAATATTAAATACACAACAGAAACCAAGTGTTTGTAGAAACATACAAGATGAAATGTATGCAACACATTTGTTCAAGGTTCAATTTTCATTTATTATCAACGAATGTATAAATCATACAACTTTGAGATTTGCTTGCTCACAGTGTGTCAGTCGTTTCTGACGATGATGTTTGTCTGTGCAGCTCACCAGTTGAGCATTCTGCGGTGGCTCTGCAGTCCGGTTCAGAAGGGCATGAGTGTTGACGGTAAGAGCAGGTAACCTGTCCAGCCACTGTAGGAGCAGCTGATGTGGCTGTTTTTCTCCTCTCTCCAACAGTGGCCAGTTCTGCACAGCCACTATTCTTGAAGTTATTGCAAGCTCGTCTTACTGGGGCACGCCATCCAGTCCAGTCCTGAGCACTCCACTCAAGTTGCTGAGGAGCAATGTCAGCATGCACGAGGTTGGCTTTCACACAGTCCTTGAACCCTTTACAAGGTCGCCCCCTGTTTCTTCTTCCTTATGACAGCTCTCTGTATGGCAATTGCTTGGGTATTCTGGAATTCTCCATACGTATAACCTGGCCTGTCCAGCAAAACTGGGCTTGCAGGATCATTGCTTCAATGGTTGTGCTCTTTGCTCTGTCGAGGACTTCCAATTTGGGGTTACGATGCCCAGGATTGATCTCAGGCTATCTGTATGGAAGAGTTCTAGCATTTCAAGGTGCCTTCTATATACAGTCCAGGTTTCACAGCCTTATAATAGACTACTAAGGACTACTGCTTTGTACACTTCATGGCTTTTCGGATATTATGCTGGTTCAGTACATGTGATCGCAAGTGCTTGAGGGGTTGACGGGCCTCACAGGCAGCCACAAAGCAAGAAACTCAAAAGAACCCAATTAAAGAAAAGAACAATAAAAATAAAAGACCAACACCCGCTGCACAAGAGAAAGAAAAAAAAATATAAATCATGCAAACATTTGAAGCGAACAACAGCAATTCCAAACCAAAATTGACCTGAACCCTGGAGCAGCCCAGAGTAGGCCCAAAGCCTTGCTTATCAGTTTACCATATTAGTAGGCATGGAGCACAGCAGCCAAGTCAGTCTTCATAGCCTCAGTGCCAGAGAGATAACAGCAGAGAATGAGTGAATTCACCTCTCATCCTGACCAACACCCTGTCTTTTCAGTTCACCTGGGCTAGCATTTAAATTGATCCAACAACAGAACAGCAAAAGGCTCTGGCTCCGGTGCCCTGGAAAGAGGAGTGAAGATCATGGAGTGAGTGAAATCAGCTGGCATTTAAAGTGTTTGAACAGCATAATGTACCTTGCACTAGACCCAGACACCACTGCACTTAAAGGCTCCAGGCCTAGACCACATTGCCCAATGACTTGCTCTGTGCCCAGATTCCATTGCCCAGCCTGAAGCTGCTCTTAGGCTCTTCAGATCAGGGTGCCCAGAATGATCCAACCTCACACCCGGGCCAGTTGAAAGAGCATCGGATCTTCTCTGCCCAGGCCCCAACTTCTCCTTTCAGTGTCCAGAGAGATCCAACCTCACTCCTGGGCGAGCTGTACTGGCATCAGAACTCCAACTGCAATGACTCTACGACACGCTGCCTCAGCTCATGCCCTGAACTCACCTCACCATCGGTTGCCCCTTCACTCTTTGAGGCAATAATTTAACACGATTTACCACAGAAAATGTATTTTTAGTGATGTTTTTAGTCAGATTTCTTAACTTTTTGACTACCAGAAGCTTTTGCACACATTCAGTCATGCCTTCTTAACTGGAAGTAATGTTTTATCCAGCTCTGTAGCATGAGATAGTCCTTAGCAATGGCCCAGGTCTGCCATGTTTACAAAGAGCTGCACAAATTCAGTCCGGTTGATTATCATCTTATCCAAACATTCATTTCTTCTATCACTAGCACATTAACACTGCAGAGAGTGACATCTACAAAATACCTAACAATAAAAGCTGGCCATGGCAGCAATGCACAAATTTCAGATTGACTGAATCATTTAAGTACCTCAGTAAATCAGCTTTGAAATCTTCAAGGGATTTAATAAAATGGAGAAAATGGAAGGAATTAATTCTGATGGAGAATTCAGAAAGATTACAAGACCTTTTTATTGAAAGGTGAAATATGTTTAATGGTACATCAAGGGAAACTCTGGAGGAACAGTGCAAATGTCCTCTTTACACCACTTCGGTATAACCCTCAAATGATGTAAATATTTTTTTTCTTCGTATTCTAGTTATTACTCCGGAAATGTTGATTTCCCTAATATTAATCATACTTATGTGGATTGCTTTATTTAAAAACATCAGAATGGATGGTTTCCATGTAATAATCTTATGGTAATTTTGTATAAATTTCGAAACACTCATCCCAGGCCAAAACCACCTTTCTGATTAATCAGGCTTTTATTCCATGGTTCCTTCCAAGCCTCTTTCACCCAGTGTCATTTTAGAATATAATGACTCTGCTTCAACAGTGGTTTTAATGTGATTTCTTCACTCCAGCCTTCAAACCAAGAATGGCTCTTCAACCTCTCTCTCTTTACATTTGCTACAATCCTGAAGATCTTCTGTCTAAACCTTTTGCAAAAGTACAAATGTGGAAATTAAAATGGACTCTGTGTAGTAGTGAGGGAGTGATGTACTGTCAGATGAATCACCTTTCACACACACATTAAACCAAGGCTCTGTCTGCTCTCTTGGAAGGACATGTCACTGATTTCAATAGCATTATTTTGCAGAAGAGTAGAGGAGATATTTCTGGGGACCAGACCAAAGTTCATCTTTCATTCAATATCCCCAAAGCAGGTCAACATTGTTGCTTGAGAGAGTTTTCAAAATTAATTGACTGAAGGGGATGAACAATTATTTCTGTTTTTTTAATGTGACGTATCTTCATGTCATATGAACACAGAAAATGTCATTCTATCTTTTTGCTAAATTGATATACTTGTGGAGATGGTTCACCACTCCATGCCATTTTGACATCTTAATTCATGTTCTCAGGACAGCTTTCAGACTGAACAAAATAGAAACAATACTTTTAAAAAATCCATTTTTTCCTTTTAAGGCCATTTTCATTTTGACGTCCTGCAATATTGATCTCTCTGCTTCTTCAAGAGGATTGTCACTATTTTCCCCTTTTTAAGGTCTTTTATTTTAAACTTTTATGATAGTTCTCCTTGATTTTCAATGGCTATGAGTTTAGCCCATCAGTTGTTTTGGGTACCTTGTTTCCTTTTAATTCTGAGGACCCTAAGTTCAGTGCTCCCTCGCTACCTCTTTAGCTCTTAAAAGTTTCAACAATAATCACTTTGGATCAACCTGTTTCCATCTAATTCTGAACTCCATCTGTGTCTATCTTACATTGACTGGCCATTAAAGCAAATGCATCCAGTTTTACTATTCATTTTTCCTGCACATAGACAAATGAATGAGATATTAAACCTTGTTCCAGGGAAAACAAAACACATTAGCCCTGAAAGCTCTGAAAATGATTGGGGGTGGGGGGGGGAGCAGTTAGTTTAAATTCTGATATGGCACAGAATTAATAATCAATATAAAGAACTTCATCAAGTCTCTCAGAAGGAATTAGTCTCATATGGCATGGTTTTATATGAAAATAAATCAAATCAATACAAATTTATCCAGCATTTTGTATATGTTGCACAGGAAAAAAAAGACTTTATTACAAACAATAAATCTCTGGGAAATATGCGATTGCTCACAGCATTGAAACTCCGAAACACTTCCCTTTCAAAAGGCTGTAGAAAGTGGATCAACTGAAATTGACAACCCTGATTAGTGTTAGCTCTGCTATCAAGAGATGGTGAAAAGATGAGTAGAGTTAATGTACCAAATAGCCAAGATCAAAATGATGAACAGCCATTGGAACTAAACAGTTCAGCATTGCTTTATTTGTCAGTACTTCCTACTTTTGAGAAATATGTTTTGAGATCTTCCTGAGGTTAACACCTTTTCATAGAACTTGGCTAGGAAATGCTTATGGTACTGTATTGTCACAAGAAAGACCTATCTACTGATCTATCTGTTGGATGTCTGTGGTAAACTACGTATACCTGTCTGGACATGCCCCTCCGCTGACTGCTCCTGTGGCTCCTCCCACAGACCCCTGTATAAAGGCGATTGGGGCACTGCTCCTCCCTCAGTCTCCGAGATGTCGTGGTCCCTTTTGCTGCTAATAAAAGCCTATCGTTCACTTCCAGTCTCTGAGAGTTATTGATGGTGCATCATTGTCCAATTGGTCTTTGTTCAAATGACTGAGAATCGCATTTCAAAGCACAGTACCAAAGCCAAGGATTGATCCCTAGAGGTATAAAATTGGAGTTGCATGGCCACTCAGCATTATTGACTTCTGAAAGAGCTGGGTATGAGAGAAAATACACAAAAACTGACTGCTTTGCAGAAGGAGAATGATGAATTACTCAACCGGCTAGGCTGTGGAGTGAGTTCTGATGGAAGGTCGTTGAGCTGCAATGTACCTTCTTCCTTTACCCATCGACACTGTCCACATTTCCTTCTTTTATTTTAGATTTCCACCACTTAGTGCTTTGCTATTGCATCAAATAATTTCCAGCCAAAATGTACTTTAGTTCTATTGTTCTTTTTGATGTATATTAGTGAGGTGGCATTCAATAATTTCCAAAGTCTGCAAGTAATATGAAACTTGCGGGGAATAGTGAAGAGTGTGGAAGACTGTAACAGACTCCAGGAGGTTAAAGAGGAATCAATGAGAGAGATAACGACTCGCACATCAGACATTGAATGAGTAGAGAACTCAAATTAAATGATACCGTTTTACAATGGTTTCAAATTTACCCAGTAGTGAACTCTGGCATGACATTTTTTTTTTACCACACATTATGAATCTTAATCCAGAAACAGGACATACACTCCAGGTAGCTTTTTTGACTGTTGGTAAATATAAGTCATAGAGCACAAGAGTGGACTCAGTAATGGATTTCTTTTTGTTTCTGGGAGCTCCAACATAATATTAATGATCTGTGTGAATAGCTAGGTAAGTGTATTAGTGCTTACACACTGAATGTGCATCAAAGGCAAGCAGAGAAGGCAGATTATCATCAATCACAGTTCAATGCCGATGTTAGAATATCATTTCTATTGTGGAACGTAATACTCCTGTTGACAACTTCTCTTAACTATCCCTTTTCCAACCCACTTCACTCAAGATCATTATTTAAACAGATGATCAACAATCCACAGTTTGCTTATGTTTATAAAATTTCACAAGTCATTAAGGACTCCCGTCACCCAGGACATGCCCTCTTCTCATTGCTACCATCAGGCAGGACGTTCAGAAGCCTGAAGGCACACACTCAGTGATTCAGGAACAGCTTCTTCCCCTCTACCATCTGATTCCTAAATGAACATTGAACCCATGAACACTAACTCACTTTTTTTTAAATTTATTTTTGTTTTGGCACTATTTTTAATTTAACTATTTGGTATACATACATACAAACACACACACAGTAATTTATTAATTTATTTATTTTTCTACATTTATCATGTATTGCATTGTACTGCTACTGTTAACAATTTCACGACATATGCTGATGACATTAAACCTGATTCTGATTCTGAGCCCTCTGTTGTGGGTTCAGATTGGCAGATCGTTGTGTATGGCAGCAGTGAAAAAGGCCATTCAGTTTATCTGCTCCATTCGAGCTCTCTGTAGGGCAATCCAGTAAGTTCCATTCCCCTTGTTTTAATCATATTCCTGCAAGTTTATTTTCCTCAAAACCTATCCCAATTTTCTTTCAAAATTACAAATCATCTAATTACTATTTCAACATGTCCTGCCAGGAGGAATAGGGGAAGAAAGTAATCACAACAGGACATAATATTCAACATGTAATCCTGATGTGTGAGTCTCGTACACAATCAATGTATGATATGTCTCCACCTCAGTAACAATACCTTCACAGAAATCTGCTGTCAGGAGCAGCCACATTATTTTATTATCTTATCTTATCTCTCTCTCTCTCTCTCTCTCTCTCTCTCTCTCTCTTTCTGTTTCTCTTTCTCTTTTATACCCTCTGAACCACAGAATTTTGGTAACCTAAAGAACTCTTGATATCAAAATAAAATGTTGGCTGCCTTCACAGTCACCTCTTAAAACCTGAGGAGGCATGACATGTGATCCAGGTGATTTGTGGGTCATTAGTCCCACTAATTTTTAAATCTTTTTCTCTACTAATATTCATCAACTTATGTTTTGTTTTTGCTCAGTTGGTCTTCCTCCAAGAGGACCATGACCCTTGACGTTGGATTTGGAGGGTTGCTTGCCTCAATGACCCAGAGAGCTATGTTGGCTACAGTCAGGGCTTTACACTTTAGGGTCACCCATGCCAAACAGGTCAAAGGGTAGAAGCCAGATTCAGGTTTACCAATCCTCCAGGTTCAGGGGTTCAGTTCAGGGCTAACAAAATTGTTATGGAAACAGCAATGAAGAATCCTTCTACATCCCAGTGCGACAGTATTCCTGAGTCTCCACCTAGGACTTACATGACAGTGGTGAAAACGGAGAGGAATCCACTGACATGATGAAGGAAGCCCTGAGCTTTGCCAGAGATGGATTTTCATTGCTGCCCTAAACACCAGTGATGTAAATGGCAGTAATAAGAAAGTTAGTTGGTTGGGAAAGGGGCCTTGAAATAATGAGAGAAAATTTACTACTCAAAATAAAGGCTTGTGATAACCAGACAACTAGGTAAATTATATCAGACCTCTGATTTATTTATTACATATAATTAGTTGATTACTTTTGCTTTGTATTAGTGAAGGATTAAAGTGAACTGAAGCCTTGATTATAATGTAATTCTGTGTGTTTGCTTGCTGACTGTAAAATGAAACAGCTTCATAATTTGCATTTCACTAAGTTTTTCAAATAATATTCAAAACACGTCTGTGCATGGTGCAGTCACACAACTATGTCAATGATCAACTAAGGAGGTCAGGGAAAATAACAGACCAAAATAAAATCGTTTTACCTCAACAAAATAACCAAATCCGCATCACATGACAGCTTCTCAAGACCAAGTGTTCCTTCTGTCCGAATATAATGGATTTTCTCCCTGAAATCAAAAGGTAAAGAAATAGAGGATTTTTGAAAGGAACTTAGTAGCATATAGTTAAACAATTTTGCAGGAAAGGAAAATATGACTTGGATCTATTTACCCAGATTTCCATTCATAAATGGTTCAACTTTTCTTCTCCATTACATGCAAACTGACTCTACTTAATAAACCTGACACATTAAAACTAATTTTCAATCCGTTTTAATTAATGTGAAATTCACTCTGAATTAGATAATGTTGGGAGTGTGTATCAGAAATCCACGGAAGCACAAACGTGGAAAACTGCCTATGCTCTGCCAAGGTGCAGAATGGTTTACGCTTTCTATTCTTCGGTGATCCCAGTCATGGATAAATTCATTAACGTGCACAATATTGTATCTGGAGTCCAGGCTACTATCAATCGTAATGACGGACCTGTCCAGATGACATAGTATAGTCTGATAATCGAGCGAGGGAAGGAAATCTGACACATGGAAATAGAAAGTTACTTGTTATAATAGTGAACAGAAAAATGTCATTCGATTACCATTGGTTTCTGTTATAAAAAGTAACTTCAGCATTCTATTTCTGCTAAGATATAGCTTGTGAAATTATTCTTTTTTTTATTTGGTATTTTAATTAAAATAAATAAAGAGTTCTCTCCCCTTGTAAACGTGGAGCATTCTCAAAGCTGTTCTTTATTCTCCTGTCCTGCTCTCAGGTGCACACACTCCATTCCAGTGCAGAAAGATTATGCAACCTTGGCTTTCATTTTACCCGGGCCTAATCTTACAGTCACACAGATAGAAACTTTACCCCACCCTGCCCTATTTAGTCAGATCTGCAGTGTCACTTCTTAGCCTAGGATATTGAGGCCAACTACAGCAGGTGCTGTAAATCAGATTTAACACAGCATGCGGATTGGACCTTCTCTGCTGATGCCATACGATGCCAGACATCAGAGGCTACACTTAGTCCTGCAGAGTTCATTATTAAAGCAGGTGGTGCATTAGTTCTTTGTAAAATTATATCAAAGTGTTCATATCTCCAATGTAAATGACAATAAGGTACATTCTGCCTTCTGTCTTCAGCAGTGGTGACCAAAAGTCAGGAATGTGGCTATCAAAGTTAATAAAAATAATCAAATTAAACTTAGCAGAAACGAAGATCTTCCTCGTGGCATTTGCCATGCACAGTATATTCATAGTTCTCAGGTGAGCATCACGCATGACCTAGACCATCCAACTCCAACTCATTCAGCTCAGTCCCAAGCCACAGGCTTGACTGATTGGTGTAAGCTTGGTCAAAGTCAAAGTTCAAAGTGCAAAGTAAGTTTAATATCAAACTACAGATATGTCGCTATATACACCCCTGATATTCATTTCCTTGCTGGCATACTTAATAAATCTAATCATCGTAATAGAATCAATGAAAGACCGCACCAACAGGGTAGACTGCCAGTTTTTATTTTTGTACAAATACAAAAAGGAATAATAAATAAACTAACAAATAAGTAAGCAAGCAATAAATATTGAGGAGATGAGATGAAGAGTCTTTGAAATTGAGTCCATAGGTTGAGGGAACAGTTCAGTGAAGTCAAGTGAAGTTACCTCCTCTGGTTCAAGAACCTGATGGTTGAGGGGTAATAACTGCTCTTGAACCTGGTGGTGTGGGTCTTGAGGCTCCTGTACCTTCTTCCTGATGGGAAGAGAGAATGAGCTGGGTGGTGGGGGTCTCTGATGATGGATTCTGCTTTCCTATGACAACGCTTCGTGTAGATGTGCTCATTGTTGGGGAGGTGAAGGTTTGTTGACTTTGTAGTTCACATCATGAACTCTTGTGGTGTTCATCTCATGTCGAGTTATAAATGGTGACTGGCTCATAGCTTGTCTGCCCTCAACAGGCTTTATTTTAGTCTTCGCATGTGTCTCATAGAATTTAGGTCAGCTGGTAGAGAAGATGTGAATTTGTGACTCTCACTGAAAGAGTGAGATGAGGGGAGAGGAGCAGGGGGGTGTCATAGGGAAACAATGGTGGGTGGTGGGAAAATCTTTAACTAATTAAAAGTAATCATGAAACAAAGCTTCAGACAAACAAAAATACTTTGGTAATTGTCCAGAAGCAACTCACTGGAATGCTTCCAGGAATGAGTGGCCTCTGACTATATGAACACTTTGGGAAAACTGGCTTGGAATTGAGGAGATTGTGTGGGAGTCTAAAAGAGATGTTTAAAATCATGTGGGGTCTACAGAAGAGAAAGAGAGAAGCTGCTCCCATTGGTCGAAGGATCAAAATCCAGAGGACGGGAAATGAGATTGATTGGCAAAAGAACCAAAGAGTGAGATGATTTAATACTTAGTGAGCAAGAATCTGGACACACTGACAGGGGGAGATGGAATCCACTGTGGACTTTCAAAAAGAACAAGGCACGTATGGAGCTGCAGTAAGCCAGCCCAGTCTCAATGGGCCGCATGGTCTCCCCACCATTCTGTAACCTTTTTGCAATTCTGCACAATTCACTGAAGCAGACTTCAGAGTTTTTTGTATGTTTGAAACTAAAAAAAAACAAATGACCCTGTGATGGCAGGAAGAGATATCATCTATTTCTCAAGAGCACTCTTTAAAATGAATGCAGCATGTGGAACTTGCAAACAAACAGTGCAGTGGTGTTGTATGTTACTGTCTGTCCGTGATTTATAAGAGTACCGTTTGGGGAGGGGAGAAAATCAAATCGAATATAGAGTAACACACACAGTCTCTCTCATGTCTCCATTTGCTCCTCCACCGCATTCTGCAGATTTACAGCATCTGCAGTCTCTCGTGTGTCTCCATATCAGACGTGGGCTTTCCTTTGTTCTCAAAAGGACTGATAAATCATCCCTTCCAAATTTAACTCACACCATCTTTCAAAAGCATTTGTTTTATCCAGACCACCTGGTTACTTTCCATATTCCTGCTTGGTGATTTACCTGCACAACATTTAGTGAACTTTTTATTCAATACTGAACAATATCCTAAACTGAAACACATGACCTCACGATCTGCCCATCACCTACACCCCTCTCTCTCTGGTTTGTCACCTCATTTCCTTTATGCCATGGGCTGCCATCTTCTACTATCATATTTCTTCAGCTTGAGCCCTTTGCCTCTTCCACAAATCACCTTTCAGCTTCTCAGATCATCCCCTTCCTCTTGCTCCCACCTACCTTTCCCCCCTCACATGGACTCACCTATTACCTGACAGCTCACCCTCCTCCTCATTTCCCCATCATTTACTCTGGCTTCTGCCCTCTTTCTTTCCAGTCTGGGTGAACTATATTGGCCCGTAATGTCAACTCTGTAATATATTGTTCTTTTTTCTCCATAGATGCTGCCTGACCTGCTCAACTCCTCCAGTGTTTTGCATGGGTTACTCCTGTTTTTCAGCATCTGTACATTTTCTTGTGTCTTCAGATCAAAACTGTTATTATTTCATTTTGTTGTAGCTACCACTGGTTGGTTACATTTTATTTGTTAAAATGTACTGAGAACAAGCAATAAATCCAGCTCCCTTCTCATCAAATATAATGAGCAGCAAAGCTCTTTTGTTCTTCTGGATAGATCACAAAACTGTATATCTCACTTCTTTTATGTCTGTTTTTCATCTTGAATGTGTTTCTAGATCTGCTAGAGGCTGCAATTTCCAGTTTGGAGATCGCTTGAGCAATCCAGCGTTTTGCTGTCTCCAAGAAGATTCAAGGAAGCAACAAGCACAAATCTCGAGGTGAAGAAAGTACAAGACGGGCGTGAGCCGATGTTCGACTCCATTTTGCTGACTAAAGAGACAATGAAGGTCAAAATATTAAGGTGAATGCAGGGGCGAGTGCTGAAGGCCTTCTGATTGCTGGTGGGATCACTCTGCTGCCGAAGAGGAGGCTGTGCCTGAAGTCCCTCTCATTATTTTTACATGGGGGAAGGGGATTTGGGGGTTAATGTTCTTGTTGCTTTTTGTGCGGGGGGGAGGGTTGGGGAGTTGTTGATCGTGTTGGGGGCGGTTTTCTGTTTCTCTCTGAACTTTTCTTTGTTTCATGGCTATCTGGAGAAGAAGAATCTCAGAGTTCTATACTTCATACGTACTTTGATAATAAATGAACCTTTGCTTAAAGTTGTAATTATTGAATGGTCTTGTGCAGAATTGTGGTGCAGATGGCAGATTTTGCACCTCGACTGTTTGCTCTGAAATTCAACTTTGATGCAGATTAATGTTCTGCAGGTTCCTAGAATTCTCTAAAGCCTAACACGGTTCAAAAAATGGGGAAACAGTAAAATTCATAAAATGCGATGCTTATGGAAATGTATGGTTTTCAATGTGTTTTATTCTTTTAGTAATCCAAAGGATTTGAGTAGTAATAATTACCGGTAATTAAGAAGGTCTTGGGAGTCAAAAAGTCTGTGGCACAAGTCGAACTCTGGTTACTACTGCAATATGTGAGAACGTAACTCTCAAAATCAGTGAGTTATAGTAAGGAAGGTCAGCTAAAGGAAACAAATTCAAAATTATACCCTTACTTAGTGAATTCAGCCTCTGGGCTATAAAGAACACCATAGCCGCCTGCATTTTGTAAACTGGCATGAACTTCAATCAGTTCCACATACAGAAACAAAACTAAACAATGAACTCAGTTATACACACAGAATGCTGGAGGAACACAGCAGATCAGGCAGCGTCTTTGGAGGGAAATGAACAGTTGGCATTTCTGGCTGAGACCATTCATCAGGAGTGGAAGGGAAGTGGGCAGAAGCCAGAATAAAAAGTTGGGGGGGGGGGGGGGTGAGGATCACAAGCTGTCAGATCAGAGGGGAGGGGTAGGTATGTGGGTGGGGAAAAAGAATGATGCTTACAACTAGGAGATAGGTGGAAAACGTAAAAGGCTGAAGGAAAAGGAATCTGATAGGAAAGGACAGTGGACCATGGAATAAACGGAAGGAGGTGATAGTCAGATTGTGAGGGTGGGGCAACAGAAGTGAAGGGATGAACTAGCCACAGGAATCAGGGAAAACAAAGGCAGGAGTGAGAAAGTAAAACAGAGGGAGTGGTTACGAACGTTCGATCGGACACAGCAGCCAAGGAGTGCCTAATGACTATCAGCTTCAATTTCACTTCCCTTTCCCACATTGACAAGCCTGTATTTGGCCTCCCTTGCTGTCACTCACATTGAGACCAGGTGCAGGTTGGACTTTAAATTCTATCTTGGTTGCATCCAACATCACATCGATCTCTCAAACTTCTGGTAACCACTCCCTTCTGTTCCCCCCCAACCCCATTTTCTCTCACTCCTGTGGTCTCCTCAACCCATCTCTTCCTCTCCCCCATCTCACAAACTTCCTTTGGTTCTCTACCTTTACTCCATCATCCACGGTCCTCTCCTATCAGTTTCCTTTTTCTTCAGCCCTTTGCCGCTTCCACCTCTCAACCTCCCAGATTCTAACGTCGTTCCCTTTCATCCCTCTCCCCCTTCTCGTCTGGTCTCACCTATCACCTGCCAACTTGTGCTTCATCCCTTTTTATTGTGGCTTCTGTTCCTTTCCTTTCCAGTCCCGATGAATGGCCTTGGCCCGGAACTGACTCCATTGATACTGCTTCACCCACTGAACTACCCCAGTGGTTTGTGTGTGGTGCTCAAGATTTCCAGCGTATGCAGGGTCCTTCGTGTCTCCCTGAACTCAGTTGATAATATGTACATTTACCTGAGCGTGTGATTTCTGCTTAGGCTGGGCTGCCGCTCTTGAAGCATCTCGAAAATGTTTGCCTGACGGAGGAAAGCTACAATCTTGTCATTGTATGCTGTAATTGGGAAAAAAATGAAAAATGAGCGTTCTAAGCATTTTGTACACTTGTTTATATGTTTAATATTTCATGAACATTTTTGCTGAAGGATATTGACTCCTATTGAGGCAAGATTTCACACTTACATGCACATCTTATGCAGACGACCATTATCCAGCATGCTTCTGAATAGCAAATATAGGCAGTTGATTCCCCAATGAAGGAAGAATTTTACATTAAGATTTAATCTTGTGCTCATATTCTACCTATATATTAATCGTACAACCACTGTAGCTGGACATCCAGGACTGACTAATCATTTTCTTTTTAATTGCACCTCTCTAGAAATGGCCCTGGTATTTCCTGAATGAGATTAGCTAACTCTGCAGTAGTAATGTATAGAAGTTGGATTTAACTTGACTTGTACACCTCAGCTTAACCATGAGATGAGGACAGGTTTGCTTCATATTACATTGAAGGCAAGGCTGAGGATTTTTTGACCAATTACAAAGTTGTAAAAACAGGAGTAAAGATACATGATCTGGAATAACATCATGTTTGTGGAGCATAGAACATTTATTTCCTCTGCCATCACCACCAATACTCTTTATTTCCCTCCCTCACTGCCCCCATCAACAAATAATTCCCCACCCCCCCACACACACAACTCTTAAAACCCAGGTTGGTTGTAATTAATGATTACCCCTCAACTAAATTAAACTTTAAAAATACTTCTATGTCTCATTTTTTAAAAAAAAATCTTATCAAGTTCAAATTCTGGAAATTGAAGCAAGGGCTTAGTGCTTATATTTGTTGCCAATAAACTTAGAAAGCTCTTCCAAGAACAGAGTACTCTTTCACAACATGGCCTGAGCAGGACAGCTGAATTTTATCGGAAAGCCCTGTGACACCAAGAAGGAAATGCAAACTAAATGTGTTTTCATCTTCTTACCCACAGGCACAGCATCTGGCTGGTACTGATTGCGTATGGCTGCAACCAGAGTGTTGGTAGGTCTGGCTAACAGTGCAGATCCCCGGACTCGCGAAACGTCAGAAGCCTACACCAAAATATGAAATAATCTTTTCAGTATCAGGATCGGGAAATAAGTGACTATTATGACTGAGTACACGGCTACCCAGTAGAGTTGGCTACAACTTGTAAGCATGAGTTTTACATTGATGTTTTAAACCACATGACATAATTTTAGAGAACCTCTTGGCCACAACACATGCTGTCCTAAAATATCTCTGTTTTAAAAATGGTTTCATCATTACTAGAAGGCCAAAAAGTAAGGGAGGGATAGTTCTGGAGAGGGGAATTGTGTTAAGCTAAGGAGAAAGGACAAGGTGATGATTCAAAGTAAAGGGATGGATAACAGTACCAGAGTTTGCTAGGAAGGGACAAAGCTCACAGATATATCAGTGTTCAAGTCAGAGCAAGGGAAAATGGTAAAAAGACTAACTTGAATGCTTTATCTAAAAACATAATATTCATTATGAGATAGACAGATTAATTGCGTAAATAAGAATAAATTAGTACAATCTATCAGTCATTACAGAATTATGATTTCTAAGTAACAAGAGTTGTGAATTATGAAATTAAATATTCCAGGAGACTTAACCTGTCGAAAAGATGGGTAAAATAGAAAGAAGGAAGGATAGTTTGGATAATTAAGGATTTGACCAAGGCAGTAGAGAAAAACAAGAAGTAGAATCAGTTTGGCTGGAGTTAAGAAACAAAAAATCACAAACAATATTACACTCACCTACTACCCCATGAGCCTATGCATCCAACATATTCTGCAAATTCTGACATCTTCAACAGGCACATTTTCTCCTCCCCTTCCCCACCCCTCCACTTTCTGCAGTCTCTCTGTTCCTCCCTTTCTACTTGTCCCTCCCCACCAGTCCCGCTCCAGGCATTTACCCCTGCAACAGTGCTAAGTGTTACACCTGCTCCTGCACCTCCACCCTAACCACCATTCAGGATCCTGAACAATCCTGCCAGGTGAAGCAGCTCTTCACAAGTGAATCCAACAGTTTATTGATTACACCCAGTGCTCGTGGTGTGACCTCCTCTACATCAGTGAGACCTGACGAAGGTTGAATGAAATTACTTTATTGAGCACTGTTGTTCCATCTGCCATACTAACTTGGATTTCCCAATGGTTAGCCATTTGAATTGCACTTCCCATTCCCACACCACAAGTGTCTACAACTTCCTCCTCTGCCAAGTTGATGCTAGGTGTAGATGAGAGGGACAGCATCTAACATTCCACCTTGATGCCTCCAATCTGACATCACGAACATCAGTTTCTCTAACTTCTGATAGGAACTCCTCTTCCCACATTTTGTCCCCTTAAAATTATTCCAAGACTGTGCTTATTCTGCCCTGTGAGGAAGACAGTTCCAAAGATTCGTGGATGTGAAGCTGATGGGAAAAAAAAATTGCTCATCTTTGTCTTAATTGGATGATGACATAAATGTAAACAGTATCCCTTAGTTCCAGACTCTTCCACAAGAGGAAGCATCCATTTCACATCCAGGCAGTCAAGACCCCACAGGATCTTGTATATTTCAATCATGTCATATCTTACTCTTCTAAACTCCTTATGAAACAATCCACCCATTCCAAGACCAGCTTTGTAAACCTACTGCTTCCAATATTCTATCAATCTTCCTTAAGTAATCAGCCAATGCTTCATACATTGTTGCAAGCAGATGTGGTCTCACAAATCACCACCAAAAGAAGCAGTACTTTTGTTTTTAATTCCCCCTCCCCCAAGCAATAACTGATAACTTTATTACTGTTCTTAATTACTTGCAGAACCCTTAATGTTAACCTTTAGTGAAACATGCACCATGACACCAAGATCCCTCTGCATCTTGTAGCTCTGTGATGTAACTCCCTTTAGATTATATGTTTATTTTTAATATTTCTTGCCAAGATGGACATTTTTGAATGGTGCATTGAGACCTCCAAAAGCTATTTGACAAGATGCCAGAAAAGAATCAAATAATTTTTGCATGGGGTTGGGAGTCATACACTCGCCAAGGAATCGGGATTGGTTAGTGGAGAGAAAAAATGAAAATCAGAATAAGCAGGCCATCTTTGTGTTGGGAGGATTTGGCTGGTGTTTTATCACCGGTATCGATGGTGATCAATCACAAACACTAGAATCTGAGCGATCCTATCATTCAATACCAAAAATAACTGCTCACTATTTACATAGCATTTATCAGCCAATATAGCAACTCATTTGTAATGGTTTGGCGAGAGAATCAAGAGCAACATATCCATGTATTTTGATGATCGAAATCTGGGTGGCAAGTGTGTGTTGTAAGGAAGAGAGGCTTCAAGGGACTAAAATATGTTACGTGATGAGATGAGGACACATTGGATGGAATATAACGTAGAAAAATGTGAGGTCTCCCACTATGTTAGAAAAATAAAGAAATGTGGAATAATTCCCAAATGATAAGAGATGTAATAGTATTAGATGTCATTTTACACAAAGTACTGAACATTCATATAGAGTTAAAGCAAGCAATTAAGAAGCCAAGAAATTGTTAGCCTTCATTGCAAGAGGATATGTGTACAATCATAGGGAATTCTTACTATAATTACATGGTCTGAAGGGGTGAAGGTAGGACCGATTAGAGATAAAAGTGGGAAGCTGTGGAAGTGAGCGAAGTCCTCAATGAATAAGTCTTCGGTATTCACCACTGAGAGGGAACTTGATGACGGTGAGGACAATATCAGTGAGGTTGATGTTCTGGAGCATGTTGATATTAAAGGAGAGGAGGTGTTGGAGTTGTTAAAATACATTAGGACAGATAAGTCCCTGGGGCCTGACTTATATTCCCCAGGCTGCTACACGAGGTGAGGGAAGAGATTGCTGAACCTCTGGGTAGGATCTTTATGTCCTCATTGTCCACGGGAATGTTACTGGAGGATTGGAGGGAGGCGAATGTTGTCCCCTTGTTCAAAAAAGGTAGTAGGGATAGTCCAAGTAATTATAGACCATTGAGCCTTAAGTCTGTGGTGGGAAAGCTGTTGGAAAAGATTCTTAGAGATAGGATCTATGGGCATTTAGAGAATCATGGTCTGATCAGGGACAGTCAGCATGGCTTTGTGAAGGGCAGATCATGCCTAACAAGTCTGATAGAGTTCTTTGAGGAGGTGACCAGGCATATAGATGAGGGTAGTGCAGTGGATGTGATCTACGTGGATTTTAGTAAGGCATTTGACAAGGTTCCACACGGTAGGCATAACAGAAAGTCAGAAGGCATGGGATCCAGGGAAGTTTGGCCAGATGGATTCAGAATTGGCTTGCCTGCAGAAGGCAGAGGGTTGTGGTGGAGGGAGTACATTCAGATTGGAGGGTTGTGACTAGTGGTGTCCCACAAGAATCTGTTCTGGAACCTCTACTTTTTGTGATTTTTATTAACGACCTGGATGTGGGGGTAGAAGGGTGGGTTGGCAAGTTTGCAGATGACACAAAGGTTGGTGGTGTTGTAGATAGTGTAGAGGATTGTTGAAGATTGCAGAGAGACATTGATAGGATGCAGGAGTGGGCTGAGAAGTGGCAGATGGAGTTCAACTCGGAGAAGTGTGAGGTGGTACACTTCGGAAGGACAAACTCCAAGGCAGAGTACAAAGTAAATGGCAGGATACTTGGTAGTGTGGAGGAGCAGAGGGATCTGGGGGTACATGTCCACAGATCCCTGAAAGTTGCCTCACAGGTAGACATGGTAATTGAGAAAGCTTATGGGGTGTTAGATTTCATAAGTTGAGGGATAGAGTTTAAGAGACGCGATGTAATGATGCAGCTCTATAAAACTCTAGTTAGGCCACACTTGGAGTACTGTGTCCAGTTCTGGTATAGAAAGGATGTGGAAGTATTGGAAAGGGTACAGAGGAGACTTACCAGGATGCTGCCTGGTTTAGAGAGTATGGATTATGATCAGAGATTAAGGGAGCTAGGGCTTTACTCTTTGAAGAGGAGGAGGATGAGAGGAGACATGATAGAGGTGTACAAGATATTAAGAGGAATAGACAGAGTGGACAGCCAGTGCCTCTTCCCCAGGGCACCACTGCTCAGTACAAGATGACATGGCTTTAAGGTAAGGGGAGGGAAGTTCAAGGGGGATATTAGAGGAAGGTTTTTCACTCAGAGACTAGTTGGTGCATGGAATGCACTGCCTGAGTCAGTGGTGGAGGCAGGTACACCACTGAAGTTTAAGAGACTACTAGACAGGTATATGGAGGAATTTAAGATAGGGGGGTTATTTGGAAGGCAGGGTTTGAGGATTGGCACAACATTGTGGGCCGAAGGACCTGTAATGTGCTGTACTATTCTATTCTATGTCTGGTAGGACCTCAGCTGTAATATTGTGCAGTCACTTCATCTCCCTAATTGAAAGAAGTATCAGTGACAGAGGGAGTGTTGCGAAGATTCACAAGGGCATATCCTGGTATGTCTCCCTTGTTGTATGAAGCTAAAAGGTCAATGCTCTCAAGTTTAGAAAGAGATAATGTCATACAAAACTTAACAATATCCCTGAGGAAACACAAAGCTCTTATGGGACTTGTCAGGATAAATGCTGGGATGATATTTCCCCTGGTTGGAACGTCAGAAATTAGGAGTCATACTTTTAAAATAAGAGTTGGTCATCCAGAACAGAGATGAACAGAAAATTTTCACCTGGCTGGTAGAGAGGGTTCTGGAGGTTCATCATCACAATATATTCAAGATAGAGATTGATAGATTTTGGATAATATATAATGCTTTTTATAATGGTATTTGCATTGTACATACATACTGGTATTTATATATTTGTGCAGATTTTATTCTGTACTTCTAACTTTATTTTTATAATTTTTCATTCTGCTTAATTGTTGAATGTTGTTTTTATTTTACATGTCGTGCCTGTGCATCTAATCACGTAACTATAAATGGAGAATAAAGCTGATCTTTCATCATTGACCAAGGGATGAAGGCAAATGTGGTCAGCACAGTAAGTGGTGCTGAGGTACAATGATGATTTTACTGAATGGTGTAGAAGGTGTGAAGGTTGAATAAGAACATAACAAAAAAAGCAGGAGTAAGCCGTTCAATAAGATCAAGGCTTCTGTTTTAACAATACTTTCAGCACTAACTCCATATCCCCTGATTTTTCTATTATCGCAAAATGTAACAATCTCAGATTTGAAGTTACTTGCTGGCTGAGTATTAATAGCCATCCATGGAAGAAAGTTTCAAAAATTCACCACTCTGAATGAAGAAATTTCTCCTCATTTCAGTCCTTAATTGCCTATTCCTTGCAAGCTATTTCATTTAAAATTTGAACTTGATTAATACAGGTCTGATGTCCAATTCTGGCACCCTTGAGAAGGAGACTATCCCAAATTTCAGTTATTGGACAACATAAAAAAAAGTTAAAAAAATACAGTATATATATAAATTTGTATCTACCAAACATTCCTCCTGTTATCTGATATCTGCTTTCAAAGCTGGGTCAGGTGGTTTAGGTTGCTATGGTGTAACAGCAGAGTCACAAGATCTGGCATGCCAATATAATCCAAACAGCAAAGCTAACCAATGAATGAACTTGCAGAAACATTAAGTTCAGGCAAGATTTGTTTTATGGACAACCAGGATTTGGACATTAGACTTTAGATTTGGACATTCAGCTCATAAGCAAAACTTATGACATCAGGCAAAGTATACATTCAGATTCTTGTTTTGACGTTATAGTAATTGTTAAAATGTACTTCTTATTTCAGCAGAGAAGAAACATGTTAATTTTATTTCAATAGAATTGGTTCATTACAGTCTCATTCAAAGGCATCTTACTTTCCTCATTATAAATCCTTTCAAATTTAACTTATGATTTTCCACAATGTCGCATTGTAATTAAAAAATTCAACAGACTGGCCAATGAATGGAGAAACGTCTGGTCTGTGTGGCTGGGCATCACTCGTGTTAGCGCCCATGTGAAATCAACTGTTAGGAAGTCTTTGCTTATGGTTTTGCTAGTTGTGGATTGTACGTGCAGGACAAACTGAACCATACTGGTCCCCATAAGCCAGGGGCTCCCAACTTTTTTTATGCCGTGGACCCTTATCATTAACCAAGAGGTCTGTAGATCACAGATTGGGAACCCCTGACATAAGCTATCATTAACAGTATTGTTTGAAACAACTTAATGGAACACAATTTAAAAGCACGTAAATCTGTTCTTAGAAATTGACTATAAGCCCAGTTCATACTTACCTCCCCTGCACTGTAACTGCGCAGACGCTGCAAGTGTTGCCTATGTGTCAAATGGTTTGGCAAACGGCCATTCTGCAGTGGAAGCCTGGGATCAATAAATGTTGTTGCGCGACTGTTGTGATCAACAAAAAATGACTGGAAAGGAGAATGATTTTATTAGAAAGCTACGTTTTTCATTAACAAACTATTCCATACTAATTCAGGTGTGCAATATTAAAATGCACATAATACTTTTAAACAAGTACAATTACTCAAAACCATGTTTTTAAGTATTGTTGTGATGTTGGAAATGGGATACAGAGCAAAGCAAAAAGCACATAAGATACATAAAACTGAAATCTGTGAGCAATGTTATTGTTTGATTAATGTATAATAGTTTAACTCTCTTGGTTAAAACAAGGTAGGAAATGACATGTTAGAAATATATACATATTATAACATAGAAACAGGACATTGTCTTGACAGATTTGTGTAAGTTTATGCTCATATAAACTCCTTCCTACTTTATTTAACTCTGTTAGCATAGTGATGCACCATCAATAGCTCACTCTGAGACGTAAAGGCGAGATATCGGCTTTTATTGACTGGAAGAAGGAACAAGCAGTGAGTGACCACCATACTACATCCTGGAGACTGAGAGGCCGGGCTCAGGCCTTGATCACCTTTATACAGGGGTCTGTGGGAGGAGCCACAGGAGCAGTCAGCAGGGGGCGTGTCCAGACAGGTGTATGTAGTTCACCACACATAGCTTCAATTTTGTCTTCATATCTATTAATCACTGATGGCGCACAGACCTATGAGAATCCAAGTAACCTGATCTATTTTACAGCGTGTTTCAAGAAATGAAAGATGTCCACATTCAAGCATGCAGAATTAGCTAGGAACTCAACCACTCCATTTTTACACTTTACACACAAGTACCACACTTCTTGTTCATGGGCTAGAATTTACAAACAGTTTCAAATCATCCACTTGTGTTTCAAGCTTCGGAATAAAAATCAAACTTATCTGGAACAAGTTGGCTTACATGCAGTGCATTGGCCTTAATCAATGGTGGAATTGAGTTTAAAAGCTGAGAGGTAATGTCACAGCTATATAGGACCCTGGTCAGAACCCACTTGGGAGTACTGTGCTCAATTCTGGTTGCCTCACTACAGGAAGGATGTGGAATCCATAGAAAGGGTGCAGAGGAGATTTACAAGGATGTTGCCTGGATTGGGAAGCATGCCTTATGAAAACAGGTTGAGTGAACTCAGCCTTTTCTCCTTGGACCGATGGAGGATGAGAAGTGACCTGATAGAGGCGTACAAGATAATGAGAGGCATTGATCATGTGGATAGTCAGAGGCTTTTCCCCAAGGCTGAAATAGCCAGCACGAGTGGACATAGTTTTAAGGTGCTTGGAAATTGGTACAGAGGGGATGTCAAGGGTAAGTTTTTTTACGCACAGAGAGGTGAGTGCGTGGAATGGGCTGCCAGCAGCAGTGGTGGAGGCAGAAACGATAGGGTCTTTAAGAGACTCCTAAATGGCTACATGTAGCTTAAAAAATAGAGGGCTATGGGTAAAGCCTAGGTAGTTCTAAGGTAGGGACATGTTCAGCACAGCTTTGTGGGCTGAAGGGCCTGTATTGTGCTGTAGGTTTTCTATGTTTCTATGTTTACATATACTCAGCGTGCACTTTATTAGGTGCCTCGTGTCTGTTGTGTGTTCAAAAATGATTTTCTGCACACCACTGTTGCAACAACTGCATGGTTATTTGAATTACTATCACCCTCCTGTCAGCTTGAACCAATCAGGCCATTATCTCTCATTACCAAGGAATTATTGCCCACAGAACTGCCCCTCACTGGATTTTTTTTGTTCTTTGCACCATTCTCTGTAATCTCTGGAGTGTGTGAAAATCGCAGGAGATCAGTAGTTTCTGAGATACTCAAACCACCCTGTCTGGCACCAGCAATCATTCAGTGGTCCAAGTCACTTAGATCACATTTCCTCCCCATTCTGATGTTTGGTCTGAACAACAACTGAATCTCTTCATGGTTGCATGGTTTTAAGCGTTGAGTTGCTGCCACACAACTGGCTGATTAGATATTTGCAATAACAAGCAGGTGTACCCAATAAAATGGCCACTGAGTGATGGAAAGCCTAGAGAATATTTTGGTGCATGTTGAGACACTTTTTAGCACAGTAAAGGGATCACATATGATTGGTGGGTGTGTATAGTGATTGGTTATAACACAAACACTGCCCAGAAAAGTGAAAAACACTGACAGCTCTGACTTAAGACAGACATTGTGATAAACATCATGCATCTCCCTGAATATCCTTGCCACTCTAAAATAATGAATACTATTGAAATTTATTGAAATACTAATCCAGTACAAAATCTTGGTCCCACCAAGAGCTAACCCTTCTTGTTTTGCATATTTGCCTCGAACTCAAAAAAATATATATTTAAAATCCGGTAATGGGTTGCTGGATCCAACCAGAGAGAGAATAACATTTCAGTCACTTGACTTGTTTTTCCTTTGCCCCATCACATCAAACTTATCAATTATGCAATCAAACCATTGAAGTAATATGTAAAAAATCCAACATTCAATTATTCTTCAGCTTCTGAACAAAAATCAAAGCAAACTACCGGGCCTGCTCGAGCTGGATTTGGAATACCAAGGAACTCTAGAGGTGGAACCAGTCTACAAAGTAACCGCAGTTTGAGCAAATGCAAATCTCTGCTCAATTCGTTTGTTTCACCAAAGGCAGGAGATTGCTCAGTGGAAGGAGTGTGGTGTAGATATATTATCATGTGTGTAATCAAAGATAGCAATTATACTGCACAATCTTTTTTATCATTTTAGTAAGTGACTTTTTACTGTATGCAAATTATGTAAAAAACTATGACAGATAAAAGAATATGAATGTCATGATATGTTATTTGCAGAACTAACTTAAGTAAAATTATTCACTTTATCAGCACCGTGAATCACGGAGTAGAACACTACAGGAAAAAGAACTTTCGCAGAAAAGGAATTGGTCATACTCTGTTATTAGAATTGTAAAAATAAAATGAGGGAAAATAAACTTTTTGAAAGAACTGTTTGAGCAGGGAAGACAGATTGTAGAAACTTGTGGATTGGCTGAGCAGCAAAATTGCTTTGAATTACTTACAGAGAGCAACCTAAAGAAACATTTTATTCTCTTCAGCTTAGTTTCTCTTACCTTGCCCTGTTGATCTGTCTTTATCTCCCACCCCCGAGGAAGCTCTAGCTGTGTATCTGCAAACATGTTCAGGAAAGTCACCAGGTCCCTGTTATGTTGGTACCGCTCAAAATTCCGGGCATCCCTGCGGACCTTCAGTATCATGTGCTTCAAACAGGTACTGTTGGTAAACATTCGATAGGCACTCTGGAAATGGAAGATGTAGCCTGAGTGTTAATTACCATCAGAGAACAATAACAATTCATCGCTGTTCGCTAACTGTCAGATCTTGTTCACAATCCAGCTGGGCCACTCGTTCGTCTAAAAATTGAATTTGACCCTATTTTGAGGCAGTGAACACATAAAGCATACAGCATTTGTGCTCACTTAGATTTACTGCAAAAGCTATGGAACTGAGCAACACAAAACCAGCACGATGGTGACCGTGAGCTGAAGGACGAGCTGAGTGGTTCCCAGCAGGAACTGCTTGAGAAGCTTACAGTTGTCCCATGGTTGCCACGAAGGTCATTGGGCAGACTGTCAGACTTTAAAGCACTCCCCTCTTTGCAGCCACAAGAAGTCAGCTTAAAAGAAAGTCCTGGGAGTGAGGGAAACCACATTGAAGGAGGAAGCATGTGAGTGCTGGCTTCCCATGTGATAGTCCAATACAAACAAACTCCGGCCAACTGTGGCCCCATTGTCAGGGGTAAGTTTTTTACGCAGAGAGCGGTGAGTGTGTGGAATGGGCTGCTGGTGACAGTGGTGGAGGCGGATTCGATAGGGTCTTTTAAGAGATTTTTGGATAAGTACATGGGGCTATGGGTAAGCCTAGTAATTTCTAAGGTAGAGGCATGTTCAACACAACTTTGTGGGCCGAAAGGCCTGTATTGTGCTTTAGGCTTTCAGTGTTTCTATGTTACTGCAAGGTGTGGAAAGCTAAGGAGGAGAGAAGTCTCAACAAGCAGTTCTGATGTAAGTTCTGACACTTTCCATTATCCTGACCCTTGGTAACTGAAGCTGGTAGGTTCTGTGTGCCAGTCATCAAAATCCCACTGCAAACATTTCATAGATGACTTTTTGCCAATCCTGTGCAATGCACTCTGAGTTTCTCTCTGAATCTTTAATGAGTCACAGGTTGTATCCAGAAGTCAGAAGGCATGCAAGTCATAAAGGAAACATGCGATACACTGACCTTCGTATTACTTAGAGTGTACATGATGCTAGGAAACACTAACTGCACTGAGGTGAGATGCATAGGCAAGTACCTGGGCCATCTCCCAAACAGTGCAATTTCATGTGGCAAGTTTTAATCTGGATAAGATTGGATCCATTTTACATTACCATAGAAGTAACTTCAAGGAGAAAAACTGCCGTAATCGAAATTTAATCAAATACTTTGAGTAACTGTTCTCTTGTGTATCCTTTGTTAAGTGATTTTATATTCTTCTGACACAGAACACAGAGCTATCACCAATAATAACCTATCAAAGGTCAGATAGGTAGCATGGATAGGAAAACATGGGATGGAAAGAAATGTTTAAAAAAGTCTGTTAGCCATTAACTACCGCAAATTTGCTAAACAAAAGATAAATCACAAAAAATTATTATTCAGGAGATACAAAATTAATAAAACAGAAATTATTAGAAAATCTCAGCATTTAAGGCACCATCTATAGGAAAGAAAATGAGTTAGCATTTCAGGTCGATGACTTTTCACTGGAATGGGGAACAGTAAGATTATAGGTGCAGTGAGAGGGAAGTTATTGTGACAGTAAGGTTATAGGTACAGTGAGAGGGAAGTTATAGTGACAGGAGAGAAGGGGAGAAGAGAATCAAAGGGGAAGTGGTGACATTATATGATAAATATGATGGTATAAGACAGTTCACATTTGCAGGAGATGAAATGCAAAACGATCATCTGAATTACTTAGGAATTTGCAAAGTATTCTGGAAATGCTCCTCATTTGAAATGGTTGAACTCAGTGGCGAGCCTGGGGTCTGCAACTTGTCCGGTTGCAAGATGGAGTGCATACATTGAAATTAATTGGAACAAGGTGGGACACCGAGAGTGAGTATGAGAAGGGGAATTAAAATGTTTTTTTTTGGGAGAGACTGCAGATCATGAAGCTGTGTGGATTGAAGATGACTTTGGAGAGAAGGGTGAAGATTCCAACATTTTTAGCAGAATTAAGGCAAGCACAGTAATGAAGTGGGAACAATGCCACATTGAATCTGGGCATAGAATGGATGGGGTGGTGAATTTAGGTTGTAAAGGAAAGAACACAAATTAGACCATACAAGAAAAAAAATGTAGACTATATTACAAAAAAAAGACCAGATTATAATGCATTTAATGTAGTAACATGCTTCTAAGTATTTCATAGGACAGTTAAGGAATGAAGATGGACAACAGGTAGGTAATGTGGTGAACATGCTTGCCTTCAGTAGTTGGGTATTGTGTACATGAGCTGGGGCATAATTTTACACAATGGGATGTTAGTGAGACTGTACATGGAATATTACTTGTAGTCCTTTCTGGTCACGGCACTAAAGGAAGCATGTGATTTAGCTGGAGATGGTGCAGAAATGATTCACAAGAACGTTGCCGGGACTGGTTAGTTTGGGACTGTTTTTCCTGGAGGGAAGGAGGCTGAAGATGATCTTATGGAAGCATATGTAATCATAGGGGGCAGAGATAAGGTCACAGTCTTTTACCCAGGGTCGGAAGTTTAAAATAGAGGACATTGATTTAAGGTGTGAGGGGAAAGTTTTAAAAGGAACCCGAGAGGAAAGTTTTTCACATGAAGTGTGGTGGGTGTTTAGAAATGGTGGAGTCGGCTATAAACATTTACATTTATAAGTTATTTAGACAGGTTCATGGATGGGAAGGTTTATATAGGCCAAATGCATGGAAATGGGACTTACTCAGGAAGGCAGCTTGATTGACGAGGACAAATTGGAACAAAAGGCCTATTTTTGTGTTGTATAACTCAGGCACTTCATGAAAATCGGACGCTGAACCAATTAGTTATTAGATTAATAACCAGAAGATTGGTCAGAGAAGCGATGAGTTTTAAGAAGTTTCTGAGGGAGGAAGGGGAAGTAGAAAGGCAGAGAGAGAAGAGAAAATTGCCTCGGTTTAGGTTTATGGAGAATCATACAGAAATGGCTGGAGGGTTGTCTTGGATGAAGTTTCCAGAAATAGAGAGAGAAATGTCACAGAGGAATCTGAAAAATAGGTGAGAAATGTGCAACTAGAAGTCAATGTCCGTAGGTTTTCAGTTTAATAGTTAAAAAAGAGAAATAGGTTTCAAGTTCTTAGAGGCTAGACAGGAATATACTGGAATGATCAGTTCCTACGATGACAAAGGACTTCACCCACAGGTGAGCTAAGACACAGTGAAGTCTCATGATGTATCAGCGGTAGAAACAGTCAAGAAAAACATGCATATTCTCTTCATGGGGCCAAGTTTAAAACCAAGTTTGTGAATAGTCTGGCCCAATTTCAGTCAGTTATCAGGGAGAAAGATGCAATCCATTGGCTACAAAATAGAGTTTACAGTGGGACAGAACATGTTTCTGCTCATCCTGTACAAACCAGATGCTGAGCAAAGATCGAGGGAGCCGAGGTAGAACTGGCTGTTGTAGACATGCGGGTGGAAACTAGCATTTCCAGTTATGGTGCAGGAAATAGTTGAGAAAGAAAAAATGCAGAGCCATCACATTCAGGTACAAACCACTTTGCTGAGTGTCATTTATTAAAGAATAACAAAAATTGTAGACACCATAAAGTGTACTTACATTGTTTGAATGCAGCACGGTGAAAAACTCAGGATTGGTGATAAATTTGACAGTTGGAGACTGCAATAACATGTTAATTTTCTGAGAATTCACTGGAGACAACGAGCCTTCTCGTCTTAGTTCTAGTGAAAAGGTAGAAATGCAATATTATTGCTAAAACACACAAAGTGCCAGAAAATGACCATAGAGGCAACCCTCACATTATGGCCATTTGGGTAATGGAAATTCACCTTCATTGAATTCATAAGTATCTATCCAAAAAATTGACTCACTGAATAAAATTCACACTTAGAGCATTAATGAGATAAAATAAAATAAATAGACTTATTTTCAACTTATGTTTCTTGACACATGCGAAGTTGACATATCTTTGCATTATGAAAAATTGGGATTCAGACGATTTTGGGTCTCCTGTTTTCAACAAGGGAGTCTACATACCTCTTCTTGTAAAGTCACTGATATTCAATGTCACTAACCCCATCAAATTCCTCCCTGTTGTGAGGACTGACTTTTAACATAAGGTTGACAATAGCAGTTAAAAAACTGTGGCTACAGGACCCAATTGGAGATGCGGTAGTCTTAGGCAAATGATCCATACCTGACAATCCCAAGTGCTTTCACTACCTCAATCTGTAAGGCAGAACTGTGATGAAATACATACCATTTGCCCGAATGATTGTAGCTCTAACAACACGGAAGAAGCTTGATGGCATCCAGAGAAAACCAGTTTACTTGTTATCTGGTCCATGACATTAAACATTCAGTCCCTTGCCAGCTGAGCATTATGAGTGCAGTGTATTCCATTTATATAGATTCCCTGGAACAAACTGGCCAGGGCTTCTCTACAAACCAAATTTGTGAGTCCTGCCTTTTCAATGGGAAAGTGCAACTCAAGCATGAGGCCAACACCTCCTACATCTTCCCATCTTCCTCTCCAAGTCACTCATTCTGAATTGGAAAAATACCAATGCTGCTCGACAGTTATTGTATTCAAATCCTAGACCTCTGCTTCAAACCTGAAACCTTGGAGAAATCATGCAGCATACTTGTTCAAAATTCAAAGTAAATTTTATTATTAAAGTACATATACATCACCATATTCAACTCTGAGATTCATTTGATAGTGGGCATATGCAATAGATCTGTAGAATAATAACCATTACACCGTCAATGAAAGATCACCCAATTTGGGTGTTCAACCCGAGTGGAAAAGGCAACAAGCTGTGTCAATACATGTAATGCCCTGGTTACAATTTTTACTGCAATGCTAGGTATTTCATTTTAGCAGTTCTGTAAAAGCAGCGCATTCAGCTTTTAGAATGTTTGGTTTTGGCTAAAAGATAAGGGGCTATGATGTTCAACTTCAGAATGTTGTGTCAGCCAATCAGGATGGTAGAACTGGGAGAAAGCTGGGTGGAGTAAGATGGTGATGGACAGTGTGGTTCATGGGTTTTTTTAGGCGGGAACTGCAGAGAGGACAGGAGGGAAGAAGGCCGAGGATGTCATGGGAAGAAACATCCCTTTTGCACAGAGTGCTGTGTACAAATAAATGGCTCCAAGAAGGAAGGGCCAATACTCCTGAGACAGAGCCCGTTTGTTTGAGATGGATTTCGAGCTAACTTCAGAATGTGGCGTGCGATTTCACGCAGACCCTGGATCAAGCATGAAAGTAAAAAAGAAAGCTTCAAGATAAACTCCAACTTTATGTGCACATTTGGCCAGTGTTAACAGAAATGGGCCCTTTTATTTTAATTTTCTTTTCTTTTTCCTACTAACTGTTTGATAAAACCAAAATTTGTAAATATACTTTACTTAAAACTTCATGCAGTGTACAATCTGATATTTCATGCCAGCCGACAACTGTGTATGGACACAGCTTTTGCTCAAATCGAGGCTCTTTTTAATCCGAACATCATGACTTTCCAAATCATATCAGCTCTAGATGTATATTGCTCATGAATGGTTGCCTTCTCACCGCTGAATCCCATGGCTGTTAGCAGAGCCAGCTAACGGGCCAAGGTGAGGGGGTTACATACAAAAAGAAGAAAGAATAAACAAACAAATAAATGTAAGAGGACACGAAGATAACTGATTCCTAGTACCTAATTTCTCCCTGAGTAAGGAGGCTGAGCAAGGAGGAAGAAGCAAGAACAAAGAGAGAAGGAACAGTGAAAAAACTGTACTAACATCAACAACAATGCCTCTTACTTTTAAAAGAATTGTTTAAAAAATTCTAATAAGGTCAAATGGTTCCTAGACTACTAGGAAGAAGACATTTAATGATTCAGACGATTGCTTTGTCTAGCAATTTACTTGAAGGCTCTAAGTCCCATGAGATATTTTGTTTGTATTCTATGATTTTGTTGTTAAAGAAAATCTTGGTGGAACTGTATCAGGGTGCTCCTGTCAAAACTGATTTGAATTTACTAAATTCCAACCTTTTAGTTAATGAGGTGAAAGGAATAAATAACTGACCTCTCACAGCACCTTGGAAGTAAGTTAACACAGTGGTTCTCAAATATTTTCTGTTCATGACCCACTTGTGACTTGCATTTACCTCTGAAGCTCCCATCCTCCATGGTCTCTGTCAGTTGCTAAAGATTTTTTTGGTCACCTATATCTATCATTCTACATACAGTCAATATTTATTACTAACGGGTTTTAGGTGTTATTATGGGTTAAATATAATGTAACAGGTGTATATGAAAAATAAAATTATTTCAAAGCTCTGAATAGGATACTTTATGTATAAGTTCAAAACAAAGTATATTTATAATCAAAGTATGCATAATATATACAAACTTGAGATTTGTCTTCTTACAAGCAGCCACAAAACAAAGAAACCCAATAAAACGAATTTAAAACGTGTTAAACACTCAATGTGTATAGAAAAGAAAATGAATGATGCAAACAATAAAAGTAAGCAGATAACATTCAGAACCGAAGTTCATGAAAGTGGGTCCACAGCCACGAAGCCAGTCATCACTGAAGCCGATACAGGAGCCCTTTAGTTGCGGGCCACAGCTTCAGTTCAGTGCAGTGAGTAAACCTCGTGGAGCAGTGAAACAAACACCAGCCCGTCCCTTGCTTCCAGTCCTGACATCCTGACCTTCTCAATGCGGCTCAGTGCTTAAATCATCAAACATCGGCTTGTTCCTTGCTCTCGGGCCCAGGTCCCATCACCTCGCCGTGGCTCTGCCACTCTGAATCACCAAGTCCGCTCCAGCAGCCAAACACTGGCTGGCTCCCTGCACTCAGGCTCACCTGCTCAATAATTTGGGGGTGCGGGTGGATAAGGGCTCAGTGGGCTGCCTGGTAGAGTGTGAACGGTAATTTGTTCATGATCAAGCAGGAGGAGAGAAAACGACTGACATGGCACACACCGCAACTACTGCTAGCATCTCACACTGAGGCTACAGATTTGCTGCCTCCTTTGCATATTTCCCCACTCATTTAATTCAGGTTTCCAATTAAATTACATATACTCATTTTT
The DNA here is from genome assembly GCF_030144855.1 of Hypanus sabinus. NCBI lineage: Eukaryota > Metazoa > Chordata > Chondrichthyes > Myliobatiformes > Dasyatidae > Hypanus > Hypanus sabinus. The sequence continues at coordinate 69,339,935 of NC_082711.1, read as the reverse complement.
TTATTGATATATTTTGCAAATTTTAAAACAGTAAACCTATCATGGCCTATCCTGTGGCTCCCAGATTCTTGATCTTTACGTGTCTCCTGGGAAGCCATTTAGCTCACGATGAGGACCACTGACTTAACTACATTGTTCATGGTGGCTCACTGTCTCCAGGGCTAGGGGTGAGCAATAAAAGGTTTCCTTGACAACTGCACCCACATCCCATGTTAATGACTAATTTGTAGAAGTCAAAAACAGTGCATATTGTAATCTCTAACCAGATCCGCAGTGTATATGATGCACTGTGGTAATTTACCAAGACGTCCGAGTCGGAAAAAAAACTATAACCGATACATTTTAGGTGGCATGCAGTTATTGAAAAAACTCAAAAACGAATCCAGTAAGATTCACATTATAGCAAAGTAGTCGAAGCACCAAGGAATTACTTTATTGTATAAGGCTTGGAAGCTTTCAATGTATAAGGAATATACATTAAATCTCTGACTTTTCCATAAGCTAATTTGTGCTTTTTGTATGTGACAACCCTGCTTCGTTCAGCATTTCAATGTGTCATTCACTTCTACATATGTTACATAACGTAAAATAGCTCTGAAGAATCTGTACAAGGTAAGTGATTGATTCCAACTGCTGCAGTTTGAAGCCCATCAGGATTTTCACTACCCCACAGGAGGTATTAAGAGGAACAAGCAGATCACATTTTCTTCGTGAAATCTTTCATCTTTTCACTCATTCTTTTCCTAGACCTGCAGGTGCATCGGTAAGATCCTATGGGACATTACTGGTTTCTTCATAAGACCTTGATTGACTTTCATGCATTGACAATTAGGAAAAATACTTGACAACAATCCTACTAATTAAGCAAACAAATGAAACTTCACAACAACCACAGAAGATGGTTTTGTGACATTATAGCTGACCTTTTCTAGACATTTTAACTACAGTGATCATGCCTGAGAAAGTTAAGAAATCTGGATGTTATACTTGGAACTGTGCCAAGGATTTACAAAGAACTGTGTTCAAGAATATATTTGGTAAAAATACAAGCCTGTGTTTGGTTGTGAAATCTCTGTCGTGGCCTCATCTTCTGTTGCAATTGTCCGCTGGATATTCTGATACCTGTTGTCAAAACAGAAGGTGAAATAATTTTATTGGAATGCAGAAATAGCTGCACCAGGGTGTTTATCTATAGTCACAGTTTAAAAGCAGTTAATTAATTGCCATGGCAACCAGGTTTGTGTTATAAATCAACCATAACTCGTGACTTGAGGCAGTAATGATTTTTCTTTCAGTGTATGTTATTTCTTCTGCCCTTGACATAGTGCTGTCACACTCTCCAAACTCTGCCAGTTCCGATTTTGAATCAATTATTAAGAACTGCACAAGATCAGTGGATATCGATTCTTCCCTAATTCCAAATTCTGTTTACCAGTAAGTTCTTTGCCATCATTCTTACTGGTATTTCAGAGCATGGAGTCAGTTCTTACCAGTCCATGTGAAAATGTGTTAGGATGCCTTAATATTCTAATTGCCAGGCAACATGTTATTCACATGACCACGCTCTTGTTATGTTTTGTAACTGCAGAACATTACACTAATTCAAAGGAAGACTTGAGAATCTAAACGTGAACTCTAACTTTGAGCTTGCTTTAAGAGAGGTGCCCACATATCATGTGGCAGCATGATGACGTAAGCAATTCATGTCTTTACACATATAACTTGAAATGAATTAAAGGAAGAAGAATGCTAAATCAAATATATACATGTATATATATACACACACACATGCACACAAGATTACTCAAATATTATTGAAATATTAAATACACAGGAGTTCTGGTGTGAACACACGCAAGCTGAACACTTAAGACACACTTGGACAAGTACTGTAAATGGCTAGGTAAGGTTTAGTGGGATAGGCTCAGAATAGGACTAACTTAGATGGGCATCTTGATCACTATGGAGGAGTTGTCCCAAAGGGTTTGTTTCTTTGTGTTTTTACTCTATGATTCTAAGTTCTACAAATGTTCACAGCACTGTTCTTTGGTAAAGACTTCAAAACATTTATGAGAACTTGTATGCCGAGAAAGAACTTGTAATTATTGAGTATCTTTATTGTACTGAAGTGTCCAAAGCTATTTTGCAATTTTAGAAATCACGCCACGTAATGTTACTGCCCGTTATGCCATTGGCATTTAGGGCAGCAATGAAGGTCCTCCATCTCTGGTGGAGTTCAGCGCTTCCTTCATCATGTCAGTAGCTTCCTTTCAGTTTTCACTACTGTCAGTCATGCAAGTCCCGGGTGGAGACTCAGGAATACCATCAGACTCGGATGTAGAGGATTCTTCATTGCTATTTCTGTAACAATTTTGCTTTACCAATCAGGGTTGTTAGCCCTGAGCTGAACCCTCAAACCTGGAGGACTGGTGGACCACTCTCAGTCTGGCCTCTACCCTTTGACCTGTTTGGCATGGGTCACTCTATCAAGAGCCAAAGCATAAAGCCCTGACTCTAGCCAACATAGTTCTCTGGGTCATTGAGGCACACAAGCCTTCAAACCACGACAGGGCCGTGGTCCCTTTGGAGGCATGTCACGCAGGCACAATTTTAGTAGCAAAATTTTAAAGCATTTCTTAAAAGTTGAAGGGAGATATAGAAAATATTTAGAGGGAATTCCAGAACTTGAAACAATATGCACTAAAAATGTTAGTATTAGGTGTACAATAGCACTCTAAATCAAATCTGACATCACAGTGGAATATTTCATATGCCATTTATGTCAAATATTTTGAAATAGTTCTCAGATTCCAGACCCTCCTCAGCACCCTACCTACAAAGAATTGTTGCCTCAACCCAGATGATGATCAAGTTGCACTCAACACAAGAGCTGTACTAAATCCTGCCAAAACATTTAACAACTGTTACAAGGGGATCACTGTACAATCAACAGTATTGTAGCAATAAGAGGGAAAATAATCACCAATCATTGAGAGAAGCCAAGCTTCAAGGGAGTTAAGTTGGTGTTATAGCAACTATAATATACAATTTATTCTCTGACCTCTGCTAGTGCAACTCCCTGCTGGCAGTATGGATTTGATAAATGTACCCTTTGTGTTGTTCTTGATATCTGGGCTACTACTTTCATTTGTTGGAAAATTGGTGGTTGATTGATTTCAGACTGATTAGGAAAAAGGCTGAGACACTGGCCAAGTTATTTATTCAGCTCCGTTACAGCATGAAGTTTTGGTCTTGTATTGCAAAAGTACTAGTCCTTTTATATGTTTATGCATTTGTGTGCACATTATAATCCCAAGAGATGTGCAGACTGGAATATATGTACTTTAAAGTAATGAAGATGATATTTGAAGGTCTAATTCAAAATAAGGGTTTATATCATGCTTATTCACATTCAGAGGGGTAAATAATCTTTCTGTCCTCATTCCCTTTCATCTCCAAGGATTTGGTCTGGGGTCAGCTTGCAGAGCCTGCCCACAAAGGATAAGTGTTGTTTTGCAAGAAAAGACTGTTAGCGTTTTCAGCTTTTTCCACATGAACTTTGTTGTCCTCCTGAGATTTTTCAAGAAATAATTTATATCTTAAATTTATTTAATACGACAAGAACAGGTCATTAATTCAAATATTACAAAGATATTTAACACTATTTTCAATATTTATTTTATTTCCTTCAATTTTAAACACAATATCTTCATGATTAAGATGTTGAGAAGTTCTGAAACATGGAATGAGAAGTGTGGTGGGTGAGAAACCGTTGCCCGGCCATTGCATCCACTTATGCTGCTGTTGCATGTGAAGGTCATTTAAGTCCCAGGCCACTTAATGACTGTGGTAAACGATGTGCATACCTGTCGGGACACGCCCCTCTGCTGACTGCTCCTGTGGCTCCTCCCACAGACCCCTGTATAAAGGCGATTGGAGGCACTGCTCCTCCCTCAGTCTCCAAGATGTCGTGGTCACGTTTGCAGTTAATAAAAGCCTATCTTTTGCCTCCCGTCTCCGAGAGTTATTGATGGTGCATCAATGACTATCACAAAACTTCGCGGACATTTCCGACCTCAGTTTGCTTTAGCACACCCCCATGTCCATCATAAAATGGGCACCTCTAGATGACATCCCATCTGCAATACCCTTTTCCACATATTTATGTGAGTTTTTGTAGTGGATTTAATTGCGCATTACCACTATATACGGCGTGCGTGTACTTCACCAAAAGAGAGTGAAATCCAGTTTCTAGGCAACCACGTGGTCCAAATGGATTATGATTTGTCATACATGTTCATCTTCCACTCAGATGAAATCAAACAGAAAACAGTTTAGCAATTTCACGGTTAAATGTCAGTTTCAGGGTCCCTGCTGGGAAAAAAGGTCTTGCCCACTGACAGCGCCAGACACACCTTATCACCACCTCTTCAGTAAGCAGCTCAGTGATGGCACCTTTGGGTGCCACAGAATTGCAGCAGTTAGTGCGACACCATTACGGCTCAGGGCAGGGGAGTTCAGAGTTCAATTCCAACGTCTTCTGTAAGGAGTCTGTCCGTCCTCTCTGTACAAGGCACGGAGGTGTTTCATGCTACAATACTGTGGCTGCTGTGAAGAGTGTTCTTAAACAGCTGACCTGCTTCCCCTTGGTCACTGCATAAAAGACACTGCAGATACAAGTTTCTCAGGCAGGCACCTTCAGGAAATACACGATTCAGAGTGAAAACCCCACTAAGGATTTTTAAACTGGATTTTTCACCAATTTTTAGATCTTTCTTGTGGATCTCCTGATTCGCTGTTAGTGCTACACACATGGGTAATAGCAGTTTCTATAGAGCATGAAAACGGGTAAAATCCAATCTACTGGAATATCTACCAATGGCAAAAGACCTCCTTAATAGTCAGTCCTCAGTAATGCCTTTATGGTGATGACAATATTTTGGACAGTGGTTTGGAGTAAATGAAGATGTTCATTGCAATGAAACCTCCACACAGAGTTGCTCTGCTGCTTTCAGTGATAAACTAATCATTTTAAATCAGCATGTTTCATAGAAATCTGGAGGTATAATGAAGCACATAACCTGAAAGAGGAAGTGTAACATACAGTAGATAATCCAGCGCCAATCAACATCATTATGTGCTGTGTTGTATGACGTAGGTGATCATGGTCTTATACCCATGATTGTTCTTGATAATTTTTTTTCTACAGAAGTGGTTTGCCATTACCTTCTTCTGGGCAGTGTCTTTACAAGACAAGTGACCTCAGCCATTATCACTATTCTTCAGAGGTCGTCTGCCTGGTGTCAGTAGTCGCATAACCAGCACTTGTGATGTGCACCAGCTGCTCATATAACCATCCATCACCTGCTCCCTTCTTTCACATGACCCTGATCGGTTGGTGGGGGGTGGGGGGGAGGTTAAGCAGGTGCTACACCTTGCCCAAGGGTGACCTGCAGGCTAGCGGAGGGAAGGAGCGCCTTACACCTCCTTTAGTAGAGGCATACTTCCACCCCGCTACCCAATGCCAACATATCTATTAAAAGCAAAGTCAGGATAAAGATAAGATTAAGTGACAGATAAAAAAGCAAACAGAAGAAGAGATCTGAAAAATATTTACATTGCTATTCCTACAATATTTAAAATCAGAAGAACTGAACACCACAAATTGTAATTATTAAATTATAAAGCCAAAGGTGTTATGAGATGTTTGAGGACATAACACAACTTTGATTTTACTGGAATGAGTCGTTGATTCATATGGCATAGAAATCTCGTTCAGCTCATCCCAACCTTCTGAACATCAAGTTCCCACCTATACCAATATCATTTACCAATATCTGAATGGATAAGCTTTAACCCTTTAGCATCACGTTGTGAATGCATCTAATACCTAAATAACTTCAGTTCATTCCTTATCTATCATTGAAGCAACTTCAGCTTGTTCCTCATGTTACAATGCAGACTTTCTTGGCATGATATAGATGTAGCTATCTGAACAGCAACACACACAAATTGCTAGAGGAACTTAGCAGGCCAGGCAGCATCCATAGAAGTGAGTAAACAGCTAAACAGTGAGATTCCCCTCATCAGGAATCTGTTCTATAGATGCTGCCTGACCTGCTGAGTTCTTCCATCATTTTGTGTGTGTTGCTTTGGACTTCCAGTATTTGCAGATTTTTCTTGTGTTTGTGAGGAGCAACCTCCCGATTTTCACATTTAACTGCACATGTGCACTTGCCAAATTTGCTTTTGATTTCCTCTTTAAAAACTTGATGCTGATTCAATTTCTCCTAATAAAAATTAAAACAGGTTATTGTCGACTGAGCACCTGCGATATCCTGGGAAAAGCTTACTATCAGCACCACTTTCTACTGACATAGGAGCAGGGCATTGTCTTTCATATATCAGTGTTTTCTTTTAACTTAACACAGAACACAAAAAATGCATCTAAACAATTACCAAGAATAAATCTATTTTATGACATTGCTTATCCTGTATCTGTCTATTTTTCCGGACTAATTTTATATGTAGCACAACAATCTTACTTGACATTATGCCAATAATTCAAAGAGATTATTTAACACTCCCTAAATTAAACCAGTCTCACAATGTTCCTTTATTAGCTGCAGAGAACAGACAATTGCTACATTCTTTTGAAGACTTTTAAGTTTGTTGATGTGAATTAAACGAGTGACATAAACATGAGATGATTTTCTCAGAAATATGAGACAAATTGGGAAAAAGTGGATTTAAAGCATCTTATTTGCTAATGCCAATTTAATATTTCAAATATGATCGGTAGTTACAATTAAACTTATCTTCCAAAATTAAATTGTTTGAAATATTAGAAATAGGATTCCTTAGAAAAAAAACAAATTATTTTGTGTTTACTCTGGATCTTTGAATCCTCAAGTAGACATCTGGGTTAGTTTCAAGGGCAGAACATAGCAGTGTTTCAGATGTACTTGCACCGTCTGGAAGTTGAATCTCCTGGGGGAGATTTAAGACAGACAGTATAAAAAGCAGCCTGGATCAGTTACAATACATGGAGATCAAGATAGTTAATAACAGTCTTTGCAGATAATTCAAAGCAGAAACCCTGAGATGTAGAAGCATGCTCAATGGTACGAGTTAATGGAAGTTTCCACGATGGAGATTAAAGAACTTAAAGGTGGAATTCCACTGAGAAGAGAGGAATTCCACAAATTCTCAACATTGATTTGCAGTTCAGTAAAAGGAAGTGTGAAGTGGAATAACTGAGTACCTTGATGTTTTCTGTCTGATTAGATAGCTGAAGAAACAACCCAGCTTCAGCAAAGTCTCAGAGAGAAACTGGCCAGATTATAAAGTTAACTATCTTGGAGGGTGTCATGACAGAAAACAAGGAAAGAATAGTAAGAGAGAGATGATTAACAGCATGAATTTATGAAAGGAAAAACATGTTTGACCAATCTATTGGAGGTCTTGGAGGATGTGACAAGTAGAATAGAAATAGGAGATCAGAGGGTGCGCTTTATCTCGATTTTCAGAAAGCTTTCAGTAAGTTACCACACAGAAGTTGATCAAGATAGCTAAATGGAATTGAAGGCACTATATTGATATGGATTGAAAATTGATAGCAGAGGGAAAGCATAATGGGAAGAAGCAGGATTTTCTCAGACTGGTAGCCTGCGACTACTGGAATACACAAGGATTAGTGCTTAGGCATTAGCTTTTCATAATCAATTGTCATATATGTGTGTTTTCTTTTAACTTAACACAGAACACAATAATGCTTCTGACAAATGCAATCTCTATAACAGTTTGGATTGGCAAAAACATCTCCACAATCTCCATCAGTACAGGAACACCACAGGGATTTGTACTCAGCCCCCTGCTCTTCTCACTCTACACCTTTGACTGTGTGGCTAAGTACAGCTCCAACACCATATACTGTAGAAGTTTGCTGTTGTGGGCTGTATCAAAGGGGATGATGAATCAGCATACAGGAGTGAGATTGAAAATTGGCTGAGTATTGTAATAACAACAACCTCTCACTCAGTGTCAATAAGATCAAGCAACTGATTGTAGACTTCAGGAGAGGGAAACCAGAGATCCATGAGCCAGTAATCATGGAGGATCAGAGGTAGAGAGAGTCAGTAACTTTAAACTCCTGAGTGTCACTATCTCAGAGGACCTGTCCTAGACCCATCATATACGTATTATTGCAAAGAAAGCATAACAGTGCCTCTACTTCCTCAGGTAATTGCAGAGGTTAGGCATCTCATTGAAAACCTTGGCAAACTTCTATGGATGCATGGTGAAAAGTGTGCTGACAGGCTGAATTACAGCCTGGTACGGGAACACCAATGCCTTTGAGCAGAAAATACTACAAAAGGTAGTGGATTTGGCCCAGTACATCATGGGTAAAACCCTCACAACCACTGAGCACATCTACATGAAACATTCCCATAGAAAAGAGGTGTCCATCATCAAAGATCCTCACCACCCAGGCCGTGCTCTTTTCTCACTGTCGCCATCAGGTAGAAGGTATAAGTGCCTCAGGACGCACACCATCAAGTTCAAGAATGGTTACTACCCCTCAGCAATCAGGCTTCTGAACAAAAGGCGATAACTACACTCAATTAAGGACTCGTTTATCTAGGTACTTCATGCTTGATATTTATTGCTATTTAATTATATCTGCATTTACACAGTTTGTTGTCCATTGATGCTGTTTACAGTTATTGTTCTACAGATTTGCTGAGTATGCCTGCAGAAGGAGAGCCTCTGGGTTGTATGTAGCGGCATGTATGCACTCTGATACTAAACTAGATGGGTTTACGAGTACAGAGGAATTTATAGAGAGGTTTCCAGAGAATTTGGACAAACTGAGTGAAAACATGACAAATGGAACAAAAACACTGGTGCAAAAACACCGTCCATATACATGTCACTGAAGGTGTAACACTCAGAGAGAAAATGATCTGTTGTCTTTAACTACAGGAGAAAATGTGCAAATGCTGGAAATCCATGCAACACACACAAAATGCTAAAGGAACTCAGCAGGCCCGGCAGCATCTATGGAAAAGAGTATAGCTGACGTTTCAGGTTGAGTCCCTTCCTCAGGATTGGAGAAAAAAAAAATGAGGAGTTAGAGTTAGAAGGTGGGGGGAGGGAAGGAAGAAACACAAGGTGATAGGTGAAACCAGGAGGGAGGAGGGGTGAAATAAAAAGCTGGAAATTGATTAGTGAAAGGGATACAGAGATGGAGAAGGGGGAATCTGAGAGGAGAGGACAGAAGGCCATGGGAAAAAGAAAAGGCGGAAGAGAACCACAGGGAGGTGATGGTCAGGTAAGGAGATAAGGAAAAGGGAAGCGGGAATGGTGAAGGACGGGGGAACACTACTGGAAGTTCGACAAATCAAATTTCATGCCATCATGTTGGAGGCCATCCAAATGGAATATAAGGTGTTGCTCCTCCAACGTCAGTGTGGCCTTATTGCAACAGTAGAGGAGGCAATGGATTGACATGTTACAACATGCTTTGACTGATGTGGGAATGGGAAGTGGAATTAAAATGGGTGGCCACTGTAAGATCTTGCTTTTTCTAGTAGGTGCTCAGCAATGTGGTCTCTCAGTCTATGTTGGGTCTCACTGATACACAGGTGGCGACACTGGGAGCACTGGATACAGTAGATGACCCCAACAGACTCACAGGTGAAGGACTGTTTGGGGCCCTGAATGGTAGTGAGGGAGGTAGTGTAAAGGCAGGTGTGGCACTTGTTCCGTTTGCAAGAAGAGATTCCATTTTGTAAACATCTGCCCTCACCCCATGAGAGAAATGATTCTTAAGGAGTCCATTTAGAATGTGCTGACACAGAAAGAACGTGCAAAGCAACTTGCAGGGCAACGTATAAACCAATTTGCAAAATCAGGATGAAACAATAGCTTGCTGATTAAAGAAGCGATACGGGTAACGGGAAGACATGCTTAACGATTGAACAATAACGGTGTTAATGCGCTGAGGCTGATAAGTGGGCCAAAGGGGTAATCACATTTGTAATTTTGTAATGAGATTAAAGAAGAATGTAGGGTATAAAAAACTGTGCAAAGTGTAATTCGGCACTCAATCTAGCAGGAGCTGGTTGGGTCCGACTCTGCAGACTCGAAAAATAAAGTTTACCGTTCTGCAAATTGCTGAGACTCAGTGTGTTTCTGACACCCCATCTTCTCGGTACCCCACCAGAGATAGGGTTTCTCTTGTCCTCACCTACCACCCCACCAGCTCCACATCCAGCACATTATTCTCCATCAGAATCCCCCTTCTCCATCCCTGTATCTCTTTCACCAATCAACTTCCGGCTCTTTAGTTCATCCCCTCCTCCCAGTTTCACCTATCACCTGTGTTCCTCCCCTCTCCCCTCCTCCCGGTTTCACCTATCACCTGTGTTCCTCCACTCCTTCCCCCTCCTCCCGGTTTCACCTATCACCTGTGTTCCTCCCCTCCTTCCCCCTCCTCCCGGTTTCACCTATCACCTGTGTTCCTCCCCTCCTTCCCCCTCCTCCCAGTTTCACCTATCACCTGTGTTCCTCCCCTCCTTCCCCCTCCTCCAGGTTTCACCTATCACCTGTGTTCCTCCCCTCCTTCCCCCTCCTCCCGGTTTCACCTATCACCTGTGTTCCTCCCCTCTCCCCTCCTCCCGGTTTCCCCTATCACCTGCGTTCCTCCCCTCTCCCCTCCTCCCGGTTTCACCTATCACCTGTGTTCCTCCCCTCTCCCCTCCTCCCGGTTTCACCTATCACCTGTGTTCCTCCCCTCCTTCACCCTCCTCCCAGTTTCACCTATCACCTGTGTTCCTCCCCTCTCCCCTCCTCCCAGTTTCACCTTTCACCTGTGTTCCTCCCCTCTCCCCTCCTCCTGGTTTCACCTATCACCTGTGTTCCTCCCCTCCTTCCCCCTCCTCCCGGTTTCACCTATCACCTGTGTTCCTCCCCTCCTTCCCCCTCCTCCCGGTTTCACCTATCACCTGTGTTCCTCCCCTCCTTCCCCCTCCTCCCGGTTTCACCTATCACCTGTGTTCCTCCCCTCTCCCCTCCTCCCGGTTTCACCTATCACCTGTGTTCCTCCCCTCTCCCCTCCTCCCGGTTTCACCTATCACCTGTGTTCCTCCCCTCTCCCCTCCTCCCGGTTTCACCTATCACCTGTGTTCCTCCCCTCTCCCCTCCTCCCGGTTTCACCTATCACCTGTGTTCCTCCCCTCTCCCCTCCTCCCAGTTTCACCTATCACCTGTGTTCCTCCCCTCTCCCCTCCTCCCGGTTTCACCTATCACCTGTGTTCCTCCCCTCTCCCCTCCTCCCGGTTTCACCTATCACCTGTGTTCCTCCCCTCTCCCCTCCTCCCAGTTTCACCTATCACCTGTGTTCCTCCCCTCTCCCCTCCTCCCGGTTTCACCTATCACCTGTGTTCCTTCCTCCCCTTCCCCTACTTGCTAACTGACTCCTCAGCCTTTTTAAAAAATCCAGTCCTGATGAAGGGTCTTGGTCTGAAACATCGACTGTACTCTTTTCCACAGATGCCGCCTGGTCTGCTGAGTTCCTCCAGCATTTGTGTGTGTTGTTGATTTTAAATGTAAGTTTATATGAGGATAGTTGAAAAAAGATCATGCTACATCCACCTGTTGGTGAGATTATGCCTAAACTATTTGACTTAATTTTGGTCTCCTTTACCATAGCGAAAGTGTAGAGACAATACAACAGATTTCTCCTGGGGTGATGTGGTTGGTTGACAAGAAGAAGAAATTAGATAGACTCAGTTTGAAGGTTCCTTAAGGTTGTTATAGCTGGGGGTGGTGGTAGGGAAAAACTCCCACTACCTATTAGATGCTCTCAATGGTGTGTGCCTCATATAACCTCTTTCAACCAAGTCCAGCTCCTAGTCTTCACATGTGGCTTAGCTACTAAGCCTGACGGAACTGTTTCTACAGACAGGAGAATGGGCAAAAGTGGGTTACTTAATATGATTCGCTTCGAGCCCCCTCACCTTAAATCTATGACCTCCAGTTATTGATTCCCACCCCTGGGAAAAAGGACTGCACAATGATCCTATCTATACCCGTCATGATTTATACACCTCTTTAAGATCATTCCTCATTCTCCTATTCTCAGCCTCTCTCCATAACTCTGTCCCTCAAGTCGGGACAACATGCTTGTAAATCTCTTGTGCACTCTTTCCAACGTAATGGCGTCTATCTTAATATAGGGAGACTAAAACTGAACACAATATTCCAAAGGCAGTCCCACCATTGTCTTGTACAACAGCAACATAGCATCCTAACTCCTGCGCAGAAAAATTTGACTGATGCAGACCAGCATGCTTATACTCCTAGGCACCTCTATTCTACAACACTCCCCACCATTCACTGTGAAAGCTCTAATCTCACTTGTCTGCCCAAAATGCAACAGATGACATAGCTTAGCACTGATTTTGGGAGAACACCGCTAATCACAGTCTTCTAGTTGTAAAACAATCTTCCACGATCATACTCTTGTTCCCTACCATCAAGCCAATTGTGTATTCAGTTAGCCAGCTCTTCCTCGATTCCATGTGATCTAACTTTTCATAGCGGCTACTGTGCGGGACCTTATCAAAGGCCTTGCTGAAAACCATACAGAAGGTGTCTATGGCCTTGCCTTCATCAATCTTCTTGGCAAAGAACTCAATCAAATCTGTAAGACGTAATCTCCCATGCATAAAGCCATGCTGACAATCTCGAATCAACCCATATCTTTCCAAATAATTGCATAACTTATTCCTCAGAATCGTCTTCAGTTGCAGAATGGTAGCTTCTCAGAGTAAGGTGTAAGCCTTGGAAGATTGAGATGAGAAGAAATTTTGATACTCAAGAGGTTATGGACTATGTGGAATTCTTCCCCCGCAGGGTTGTGTGGAGACTCAGTCATAGATCTCTGTATACCAGTGTTAAATATTCTCACCCTTTCAGGCAGAGCATTCCAAATCCTAATTGCTTGCTACATAAAATATTTCCCTTCAAACTGCTTCTGGGAACTTTGACCATTATCTTAAATCCCTTTTCTTTGGGTATTGATCCTTTAGCCCTTGGAAAGAGTTTCATTTTATTTATTTTGTCTAAACCCTCCCATCAACTCTTCTCAGACTTCCCTGATCTTATGGAAAATAGTCCCAGTTTCTGCACTTATCCAGAGAATTACAGCCCATTCCTGCAACCATTTTTTAAAATTATGGCTTTGTTTAAGTACCTTGCCCAGAAGTGGATACAGTACTCAAGCTGAGCTGTTACATCCTCACTTTGGAACCTTCTGGAGTGTACACCTGCATTTATAAATCTTACAAACCTTATTAATTGTCACGTTATCTACCTCGGTATCTACAAACGTTTGTACAAGGATTTGTGCACAAATACCATCTGGCATTTCAGTTCTTCCATCCTCTCCAGATTTAGTGAGTCTGTACATTTTAATCATACCTGATTCTTCTCTATCTCTCACTGCTTCGGCATAACCAAAGATCACAGACGTTCACTCTTCTCCCCTTTCCCATCAGGTGTAAGAGAGAAAAGCCTGATAGCATGCACCACCGGGCCCAAAGACAGCTTGTACTCTGCTGTTGTAAGACAAGTGAATGGCTCCCTGGTACGGTAAGATTCACTCCCGACCTCACAATCTACCTTGTTAAAATCTTACACTTTATAGTCTACCTGCACTCTGTAGTGCTTACACTTTATTCTGCATTCTGTTGGTGTTTTACCTTGTTGCACCTCAATATATTGTGATAAATTGATCTGTATGATGAGTCTGCAAGGCAGGTTTTTCACTGTACTTCAGTACATGTGACAATAATAAACCAATTCCAGTTCTCCATACAACATGTATCATCACACTCTCCAGAACTGAATTTCCTGTAGCACCTGTCTCCTCTAATCAACTAGCTTTTTCACGTCCTTTTCTAATCAATTACTATCTCCCCAATGTCTGCTACAATTCCAAGGGAGACTCAGAGCTATAAGGGACCAAGTATACAGCAGTGATCTCTTGCAGCCATTTTGAATAGTGCCATGAAGAAATTGGGAAGCAAGTAGGCTTGGTGAATGTAGTGCCATACTGCTGCATCCCTCTTTAATAAATACTATATATGTGTAAATTTCTTTAACTACATAATTTTGTTAACATGACAAAGTTTAGGATGATCCAGATTTTCAATGTATTTACTTGTTTGAAATAGCTATTAAAATTTACAAAGTAATTCTGCCAAGTATTGTGACTTCACTTGAAGCTACAGAAGGATGGGCTGAACCATGGCAGGGTATCAGGAAAACTCCAGTGGAGGTTTTCCCTCAAACGAGTTTATGTCACATTGCTCAGCATCAATAGCTTCTCGTGACAATATTTTCAGCTGAGATGTTGAATATGCTAATCATGGAGAGAATTACTTCTCATTTATGTCTCCTGTCTACATGCATCGATGAACCTCAGACAGATTCAGTTACAATCCAGTTCATATGTCTTGTCTTCAAGCATCAACATCTTACTTAGTCTCAGATAGCAACTCATTTGTAATCTAACACTGTTCTCTTTCCTTCTCACGCTCTACTATTCAGGTATTTGGATACGGTGTCTGGACAGTGTTATTTTGCTCTATAGAAATTGTAGAATCTATCATTTTGCATCTTTTCACATTCTTGGATCATTTTGAAATACATTAAGCAACAAACTAAAGTAGGTACAGAATACATTGTTCACATTCTTGGTGATCTTTGAATACCATGCAACTTGATATTGAATCCCTCACCAAAAAAATCAGTACCATTGAATAACAGAATGGTTATTGCCCAGGAATCTATCAAGTCCATGCCAACTCTTTACCAGCTCATGAGTACTTTCTCCGTAGCCTTGCAAATTTTCCTTCACCGTATATTTATGTGATTCATTCTAGAAGACCACAATGGACATATTAGTTTTCATTCATTGCCTACACTGTAACTCTCTCTGTTCTGTGAGAGAATTGACTGCCATAACCATCGATACATAAGTGTGCACACACACTAACAGAATAGTCAAACGAATGGAGAACTTTCCAGTCACATTCTCTCTTAACACTGTGATGAGTGGTGAATGCACCACCTACCGCCGGTTAAGCTGTTCCATTTGTTGGATGGAGTTCGACCTGCGCAAACCATCGAGCGTAGCAGCTGTTGTAGGCCGTTGCCATGTTGTCGTCCGGTTTACATGATCCACATAAAACACCCTCCCGTGGCTATCAATTCGTGCTTCCCAATCTGGAATTTAACAAGACTTATTTTTAGCTTCTACGGTTGAAAATCAAAGAATTTTAATTTCATGCTGTAATACAACTAAACATCACAAAAATCTGTAATTTTATCTGCAGAGAATTATGGACACAGGGCAGCATATCCCCTAGTAACTCTGCCTATACTTCACACAGCCTCAGTAAAGATGCTATCATAATCAAAGATCTCATCCACCCCAAATACTCACTCTTTCCCCGCCTCCTATCAGCCAGAATGTACAAAATCTGAAGGCATGTATCTCCAGGCTCAAGGACAGCTTTGATCCACTACTGAATGTTTCCCCAGTTTGATAAACTGGACTTGAGCTCATGATCTACCTTGTGACCTTGCACCTATCAGGATTGCATCTACTCTGTACCATAACTATTCTGCATTCTGTTACTGTCTTATGTTGTACTACTTCAATGTACTGTTGTACTGGATTGATCTGCATGAATGGATTCTGAGTCAACTTCTTCTCTGTACTTCGAGGCATGACAATAATATGCCAGTTTGCCAATTTCTGTTGAAAGTGAAGGAGAGTTTCTAATGGGAAATTCAACAATTCAGATAAAATCAGAAGACACTGGAACAGAATTAGGCCATTTGGCCAATCGAGTCTGCTTTGCCATTCAATCATGGCTGATCCTTTTTTCTCCTGCTCAGCCCCACTCCCTGGTCTACTCCCTGTAATCTTTGATGCCATGTCCAATCAAGAATATATCAAGCTCTCTCTTAAATATACCTAATGATCCAGCCTCCACAGCTGCCTGTGGTAACAAGTTCCACAAATTCACCACCCACTGGCTAAAGAAAAAATTCTGTTTTAAATGGACACCGCCCTATCCTGAGGCTGTGCCCTCTTGTCCTAGAAAATCCTTTCCACATCCACTTTGTCTAGCCCAGGCATGGGCAAACTACGGCCCGCGGGCCATATGCGGCCCGTTAAACTTTTTAATCCGGCCCGCAGAACTTGATGAAATTATATTAATAAACCTTGTTAACGTTTTTTCCCCGCAATTCTGGCGTTTTCCCTATAGATGACGCACTCTATATACATTGACCTTTGTTGAGGTGCAGCGTATTACTCCACATTTGCACTTTACTCTTTGTTCGGCTCGACCGATTTGTGTGAACAGGTGTTCAGCGTCATGAACATCAACAAAGCCAGCCACAGATCCAAGTTAACTGACCAACACCTCAGATCCATCCTGAGAATCGCCACAACAAAACTAAATCCAGACTTTGATGCGCTGGCTAAAAAGGGAGACCAAAAACACTGTTCCCACTGAAATTAAAAATAAGTTTCTTCATTGTGTTATGTAAAAAATGCATTTGAAAATATTTTTTTCAATAAGCCTTACATGTTACATGTCATTTCTGTTAAGTGATGGACACGAGTAGTGCTTAGGTGCACGTACGTTCTCAAAATAAAAAAAATGCGCTCCAGATCAAATAACGCGCTCCGCATGCTGGCGCGCTGTCAGTGTTCTGTCTTTGTGCTGGTCGTTGTTGAGTTTTGGCACAGGGGACAATTGAATAAGAAGGAGCAGGACAAGTAGACCAGCATTTCCTTTATTTTTGAAATAAAGACAGTCAGGAGGAGAGTGATGATGATAATATCTTGAAGGATAACAGAATTTTCAGTGCTTTAAAATAATAACTGTTACTATTAAAAAAGCTGTATTTTATTCATTTAATTTTCAGTGTTTTAAAAGTCATTTCAATAAATAGCTAAATACCATGGGACTTCAAAGACAGATATTTTGTTGTAATGCATTTGTTCATTTTCAATTGAAATTAAAGCACATGTTTTCTACATATCCCATGATATTTTATTTTCTCTTATGAGGTGTATTACCAAAACACTCCATCCATCTGCTCCTGGTCTGGCTCCCCTGTCAAATTTTAGAACCCTTTGTGGCCCACAAGTCAAAAAGTTTGCCCACCCCTGGTCTAGCCTTTTCAACATTCAAAAGGCTTCAATGAGATCCAACCTCATCTTTCTAAATTCCAGTGAGTACAGACCCAAAGCCATCCAACGTTCCTTGTATGATAACCCTTTCATTCCTGATCATCTGTGTGAACCTCCTCTGAATCCTCTCCAATGTCAGCACATCTTTACTTAGATGAGGAGCCCAAAACTGTTCACAATACTCAAGGTGAGGCCTCAGCAGTACCTTATAAAGCCTCAATATCACATTGCTGCTCTTGTATTCTACATCTCTTGAAATGAATACCAACATTGCATTTGTGTTCCTCACCCCGACTTATCTGCAAGTTTACCTTCAGGGTGTTCTGCACAAGGACTCCCAAGTCCCTCTTCATCTCAGATTTTTGGACCCCCCCCCCCCCCCCCGTTTAGAAAATAGTCTGCACATGTATTTACCAAAGTGCATGACCATGTATTTTCCAACATTGTATTTCATTTGCCACTTTTTTGCCCATTCTCTTAATCTGTATAAGCCTTTCTACATCCTACCTGTTTCCTCAACACCACCTGCCCCTCCACCAATCTTCGTATCATCTGCATACTGGGCAACAAAGCCATCTATTCGATCATCTAAATCATTTATATAATTCATATGTCAATAATTTTCTATTTTTTGTTATTTTTGTACAATTGATGAATGTATCAATAAAAAAGCTTTCTGACAGTATTACAATATGGCCAATCAAAAGATATCTAGCTTGGACTCTGGAATAAATGCTACATTGTAAATGGGGAAATATCAAGTCCCATGTTCTACAAATGCGGCCAAAAAAAACAACTCATTGGAAAATTATTTCCAGCAGTCCTTGTGAGTACTTTTGGCTGATTTAGTCTCTTGCTCTCATTTTTTGCTACTATACTGATGGCCTTTAGCAGGTGTAACGTAGCAGTATTGATTATCGCTCTGAGGCTTACATGATTGATACAACAAGAACACTGTACAGCAGATCTAGACGATAACTTCAACACTTTCTTAAGAAATTCAGTATGGACATCAAATGGTAATCTTACCAACAAAGCTCAAATCCTCATAAACGGATAACAAATAATACATTTAAGAGCGTGAATCTCAATTATTCTGCATCAAAGTGTCCTGAGTAACATCATGCTGGGGAAAAAAATCAACACTTACAGCAGCAATTGTTGAAAGGGACAGGGTTTCAAGTTGATAACTCTTCATCCCAAATTCTGCTTCTCTTTGAAGAGGTGCTACCTAAACTACTGAGAGGTTACAACGCCTATTATTCTAATGTTAAAATTCTGCCATCTGCAGACCTACCTTTTGATTGTCAAACCAATATCCTAGACTGATTAAGAGAGTGAAAACAATCAGTAATAAAAGGGTGGGAGTGAAATTAAACTTTAAGTTGTCATTAAGGCATCAAAATAGTTCCGAGATATTTTCCAATTTAAAAAATAAAGTTCACCTATTTCAATTTGTAAGTATCATCTGCCCTCTTAACCAGCAGTCTGATTCTTCAGAGATTCTCTGTAATTTCATACATTTGAAAAATAAGCTTACCAGTTTGAGGTTCATACTGATATTTTGAAATCAAATATAAACGTAGTACTAAATTGTCATTAACTTCAAAAAGGAATATGTGATGTAAACAGACCACATGGAGAAAAAGAAAGATACCTACACTACTGGCAGAGCTTGTCTCTGCAGTCCTATTGTGAAAAAAAATCATGATTTAAGGATTGCATCCAAAGTAACGTTAGGAAATGGAGGTAAAATTTGGCAATATTTATATAAAGGATTGATTGCAGCTGTTCAAGATATTTAAGATTTTAATCCTGGAAATCATGTTTAGTTTTTTGCTAACACACACATAATTGAACAATGATGTCCTAATAAAGATGCTGTCTTGGAAGTGTCTTGCAGATTTATACTGTAAATGCTCTGGTTATACAGAAAAGATAATGGAAGCAGATGCACTTAGACAGTGTCCATAATAACAGAATTGGAGAAGAAATGCTTTGAAGACCTGACAATTTTGAATACATTATGTGGAATTTCACCAATGATCAAATCTCTTCAACAGAGGTAGAAGACAGGCATATGCCAGATAATATTACATAAAAAAATTATGCCACATTCTCCATATAGGCAGAACCGGGAAGAATAAATGGACTTGTGCTCTCATTTCAAACACTAAAGTTTTGCAGTCTATTGCACTAAAAAATGTTACATGCCATAATGGATTATAAATGTACCTTCTGCTTCCCTTTTCAGGTGCTAATGTAAGAACCAGGAGTTCATAATTAATTTCAAAGGCAAGTGGCAGACTGAAGCAATGAAAGCATTACTCACACCGAACTTTCGACCAGAAGCTAGCAACTTGGAACAAATGAAGAGGAATTCACCCCGAGAAGAACTTGAAATCAAAGTGAGTAATAAGTAGCAGAACAAATAGGGATGATTCAGGGCAGGAGAGTCTGGTTTGGCAAGCAGTCACTCTGGGTGGACCTCATTAAGCTTCTTGTGCAAAAATATTTTACCTTATCACATGCCATAACGTCTGGTTGAGTACATGGACAGTAAGGAGATGATTATGAACACTGTTACATTAAATATTACCTATTAATGAAGTAATAAATATACAGTATGTTGATGAAATCCTTATGGATGTCATTTTTAGCCTCAATTGCATTTATGAAAACAAATAGGCTGTCCCACAAAAATACCAAAGTGCTCAGTGTTATCACTGGATTCAAATGATAGGAAAGAAATTACGTGCACATCCCAAACTCCACTGGTTGTTGACACAAAGCAGCATGTTTCACTGTATGTTTCGACGCACATGTGACAAATAAAGCAAATAGTTTTGCAATGCCCTGGTAAAGATTTCTACTGTTATTCTGTGAGGTATTTTTATTTTAGCATTTTTCTACAAAAGCAGTGTGTCCTGGTATCAATAGCATTTTGTATTTGGCTAAAGATAAGGAGCCATCTTGTCCAACTTAGGAATATCGTGTCAGCCAAATGGGGCTGTCTTGGTATGTGTTGTAACTTTTTGCCCAGTGAAAGCAACATTCAAGGGGGCAGGGTGGGATGAGTCTGATGGACTGTGGTCTGGTTTGGGGTCTTTTGGCGGGATCTGCCGAGTGGGACATAAGAGAAGATGCTCGTTGAATGTCATTGGAAGGAGAGTTCCCGTTGAAAGAATTGCTTTGTGCAGATGAATGGCTCAAAAGGAGTAAGTGCCAATACTCCTGAGTTATCCTGTTCGTTTGAGATGGTCTTCAAGGAAAGTTCGAACTGTGGCTGGAGTCCTTCACGCAGAATGTGGGTTCAATGCATGACAACAATGATACTCTCAACTATGGTGTACGGTCTGTCCGATAATTCTTGGTGACCGATAATTGTGTATGGGGCAGTATTTACACAGTATTCAGTACGATCAATGTTCCTTAATAGGAACATCCCAGCTTCCGTGTTTGGTGGAAGCCAAATCACACCAATCACACCTTTCACACCAATGCTTTTGAAAGGTGGCCTACTCACTGCTGAGTCACATGACTGTTAACATAGTTAGCTAACAAGCCACATTTGTATAGGAGCCCCGATGAGGGAGGGTTATATTTAAAAAGTATTTTATTACAAAAATGCCTTGTTGTTTTGTGTTGCATCAAAAATTAGGAGGAAATGCTCACTGTGCATTTATAAACATGATCTTCCTAGCATGAGTCAATCACAGAAAAATCATAAAAGCTGGTGAGTAAAGAAAGGAATTCCAGGGATGGAAAATTATTGGACAGGATTGAAGTTTTCTAACATTGTTTGCCTGATTTTTCTTGCTGTTTATCTCATGTTTATTAAAGAATGAAACAGGCAGCAGCTATTGATTAATCACATAGACTT
Organism: Hypanus sabinus; assembly: GCF_030144855.1. Taxonomy (NCBI): domain Eukaryota; kingdom Metazoa; phylum Chordata; class Chondrichthyes; order Myliobatiformes; family Dasyatidae; genus Hypanus; species Hypanus sabinus. The sequence goes on along the minus strand of NC_082711.1, from coordinate 69,318,768 downwards.
CTAACTTCCAACTGTTGTGTTTGCAGCAACATTATAGAGCTCTGAATCTATATTTGAGATGAAGTTGACCAGTAATTTTGTAAATGGAGTAATAACAGAACACATGAGTTTAAGGATATCTTCCACAGGAATCTTACAGATCTGGCCTTTTATATATTTCCTTTGGCAATTTCTTAAAGTTTTATTTTATAACTCTAGCTTCTTCTACATTTATTAGTTTCTAAAAAAATTCCATGGAAGTATTTAGTGAGTAAGGTTTATGGTGATGATCTCATCTGGGCTCAATGGTATGTTGTGTTAAAGATTTGCAGATTCCTTCCACATACCTAAGCCATTAACAGAAGTGTAACTAGTTCCTTATGGCAAACACACCCATGATAATTCTACCTGCAGGTTCATGAATTATACAAGTGTTCGTGACAGAAGGCAAGAATATTCATTTAGCAATGTTTTTAGAACCGGGGTAGAAAGGATCAATAAATGTAGATATGGAATGCAAATGTGGAGAGTGTTTTGATTTTTATTGTATTCTATTACATATTTGCACATACATCTAGACATGCATGCAGTAAAGACAACTAGAAGATAAGAGAAGTTTAAATTTTCACAAAGGATAGAATAGCAGAACATCCCCAATAATGAAGACAATTAAGTTATAGAATGGATTTAGTACCAATTTTGAAAACAAGGCAGTAAAAGCAACAAGGCAAAGTAATTTGTTGTGGTTAAATTTAATACTTGGTTCAAGAGTGAGAAGTGAGAATTACAAGCCAAATTTGAAAGGTTTGATGAATAAACTGATCACCATTTTAATTCAGTGTTGCTTGCTGAGAGCTAATCCCACAGAGGTTAGCACAAAATGAAAGAGTCTTAAAACAAAGAAAATTAACTGCAATTAAAATACACAAGAAATGTGACTCCAAACATATGAGCATTATTAGAATACAGTCAAAAGTCCCTTTACTCAGTGGCTCCATTCGAGATTAATTCCTCACATCACTCTGATACATGATAAGACCGTAAGACATAGGAGCAGAATCAGGCCATCTGGCCCATCGAGTCAGCTTTGCCATTTAATCATGGCTGATCCTTTTTTCTTCTCCTCCTCAACCCCAGTTCCCGGTCTTCTCCTCATAACCTTTGATGCCACGTCCAATCAATAATCTATCATCTCTGCTCTAAATACATCCAACAACCTGGCCTTCACAGCTGCATGTGGCAACAAATTCCAGAATTCCAGGATAGAGGCCCCTCTATCCTGAGGTGTGCCCTCTTGACCAAGACTCTCCCATCATGCAAAATATCTTATCCACATCTACTCTGTCCAGTCCTTTCAACACTTGAAAGCTTTCAATCAGATACCCCCTCATCCTTCTGAATTTCATCAAGTACAGACCTAGAGCCATCAAACGTTCCTCATATGATACCCTTTCATTCCTGGAATCATCCTTGTGAACCTCCTCTGGACCCTCTCCAATGCTAGCACATCTTTTCTAAGATGAGGGGCTCAAAATGGTTCACAATATTCAAGGTGAGGCCTCACCAGTGCCTCATTATAAAGCCTCAGCATCACATCCCTGCTCTTGTATTCTAGACCTCTTGAAATGAATACTAACATGACATTTTCCTTCCTCACCATATACTCAACCTGCAAGTTAACCTTCAGGGTGTTCTGCACAAGGACTTTGCATCTCAGATTGTTGGATTTTCTCCGTTTATAAAATAGTCCGCACATTTATTTCTACTACCAAAGTTCATGATCATGCATTTTCCAACATTGTATTTCACTTGCCACCTTCTTGCCCATTCTCCTAATCTTAAGTCCTTTTGCATTCTACCAGTTTCCTCAACACTACCTGCCCCTCCACCAATCTTCAGATCATCTACAAACTTAGCAACAAAGCCATCTATTCCATCATCTAAATCATTTATATACAGCATAAAAAAAGTGGTCCCAACACCAACCCCTGCAGAACATAACTAGTCACTGGCAGCCAACCAAAAAAGGATCCTTTTATTCCCACTCGCTGCCTCCTACCAATCAGCCAATGCTCCAACCATGTTAGTAACTTTCCAGTAATACCAAGGGCCCTTAACTTGGTAAGCAGCCTCATGTGTGGCATCTTGTCAAGGGCCTTCAGAAGCTCAAAATATACTACACCCACTGCATCCCCTCTATCTATCCTACTTACAATCTCCTCAAAGAATTTCAACATGTGCCATCAGGCAGGATTTTCCCTGAAGGAAACCATGCTGACTTTGTACTATCTTGTCCTGTGTTACCAAGTACTCCATCACCTCATCCTTAACAATTGACTCTAACAACTTCCCAACCACTGAGGTCAGCCTAACTGGTCTATAATTTCCTTTCTTCTACCTTCCTCCTTTCATAAAGAATGGAGTGACATTTGCAATTTTCATGTCCTCTGGCACCATGCCTGAGTCTAATAATTTTTGGAAGATCATTTCTAATGCCACCACAATCTCTAATGCTACCCCTTTCAGAATCCTAGGGTGTAGTTCATCTGGTCCGGGTGACTTGCGTACCTTTAGGATGTTTTTTAGCATTTTGTGTACCGTCTCTCTTGTAATAGTAACTGCACCCACTTCCCTTCTTTCACACACTACAACATTAGGCATACTACAGTCTTCCACAGTGAAGACTGAGGCAAAATATTCATTTATTTAATCAGCCATCTCCTCGTTCCCCATTATTATTTCTCTTGCCTCATTTTCTAGTGATCGTATGTCCACTCTCATTTCTCTTTTATTTTTAACATATTTGAAAAAACTCTTACTATCCACTTTAATATTATTTGCTGGCTTGCTTTCATATTTCATCTTTTCATTTCTAATGATTTTTTAGTTGCTCTCTGTAGGTTTTTAAAAACTTCCCAATCCTCTATCTTCCCACTAATTTTTACTTTCTTGTATGCCCTTTATTTTGCTTTTACAATAGCTTTGACTTCCCTTGTCAGACACGGTTGTATTATTTTACCATTTGGGTATTTCTTCATTTTTGGAATACATAAGTTCTGCACCTTGCTCATTTTTCCCAGAAATGCACACCATTGCTGCTCTGCTGGCATCCCTACCAAATTTAGGGCCTTTGCACCTAAGGGTATGATCAAAGGAGAACAATTAAATTCAGGGACAGCCAAGAAGTCAGTTATAGAACTAAGGAGTCATGGGATCATCAACTGATTTGCAAACCAACGCGTGGTTTTTAAAATTAAGACATCACGTTAACTGGGAACTCTTCTGTGTCAGCAAATGCAGTGACATGAGAAATGGAACTTGCTGTGTTGGAAGATGGGCAGCATGAGTTTTTCGATTAGCCACTTATACACCGGATCGAACAGGAAGATCAACCAGATGAGGATTAGATTAAATTGAACCCAATGCACCATTAGGTTACACAAACACCTCTAAGTTTGTATTCTTTTATCCGTTAACTTTGCAGGTGGGCATGATTTTATTAGTTTCATTTCCAATTGAATTGAAAGGTTTAAATATCTACAGTCAGATTTTAAATTATATACAATTAGAATTAATAACAAGTTTTTCCACAAAGGAAAACTGATCCTCAGTATATTGTGTAACAGTGAACAATCAGCATTTTGTGTTGTGTGTTGTCACCTCAGCCTATCATGCAAAGCATATATTCATTCTTGAATGTGGGTGTAAAGGGCATGAATTCTATCTCTACAGGTGACCCAAAATGTGAAGGAACAGTAAAATGAGAGGATAACAGCAGACTTGAAATATTAGTTTGCCCTTCCACTTCACTGCATTCAGTGCAGGCGATGTATTCCACACTGGAGAAACTAAAGGCAAATTGTGTGACCTCTCTGCAAATCAACTTTGTTCAGTCAGCATGGGTGGCTCTCAGCTTCTAATTGCCTGTCACTTTAATTCTTCATCCTCTTCCCATCCTGATGTTTCTGTTCGTGGTTTCTTAAGCGGCTTCAACAAAGGCTAACATAAAACGGAGGGCCATGGGTAACACGAGGTAATTTCTAAAGTAAGTACATGTTTGGCACAGCATTGTGAGCTGAAGAGCCTGTATTGTGCTGTAGGTTTTCCATGTTTCTATAAGCCTGAGGAATGGCATTTGCATTTCTCAATAATTTCAGATAACCAGCCTATAGGGGTTTCAGGACCAGCTAGTTTAGATGCAAGATAAACAATTAAACATGTTTTATTCTCTCTCTCCCCTTAGAGACTTTTATTGGGCTTTTCCAGCATTGCCTTAAATTTTAGTTCCAGCAGTATTCATTTTTCTCTCTCCTCTATTATCATTTATTTCTCTTTAGTTTGACTTCTTGAAAGCATGTCAATTGAAATCAACAAATTTTCACCATGCTTTCACAGTCTACAGATTTACTTGTTGACCACACTATCACAAATATTGCCTTAGCTTCCTCCACCTTCCTCTGCACTAAAAGTATTATTTTTTTCTAGTTATTCACACCAAAACTCTGTTTATTTCTCCACAGGTGCTGACAGTCCTGTTCATAATTTCCAGCATTTTTTCCATTTCATTCAAAGAGTTACAGAGAGCTGGACAAATGGGCTGTCGATTACAGTTTTGGGTACAAATATGAAAGATTCCATTTTGCCAGAAAAAAATGAGAGGATGTTAAATTACAGCTCTATAAAGCCTTGGTTAGACCACACCTGGACTACTGTGTTCAGTTCTGGTCACCTCATTATGGGAAGGATGAGGAAGCTTTAGAGAGGGTGGAGTAGAAATTTACCAGAATACTACCTGGAAAAGAGGGCTGTCTTATGAAGATAGGTTGAGTGATCTAGGGCTTTTCTCTTTGGGGCAAAGGAGGATGAGAGGTTCAAAGTAAATATATTATCAAAGTATATATATGTCATCACATGCAAACCTGAGATTTTTTTCCTTGTGGACATACACAGTAATTCCAAGAAACACAACAGAATCAATGGAAAACCTCACCCAACAGAATGGATAATGAAAATGCAAAAGACAACTAACTGTGCAAATACAAAATTAAAAAGATGATGATGATAATAATAAAACATTAAGTGTCTAGAACATGAGGTGAAGTATCCTTGAAAGTGAGTTCATAGGTTGTGGGAACAGTTCAGTAATGGGGTGAGTGAAGTTATCCCCTCTGATTCAAGAGCCCAATGATTGAGCAGTAACAACTGTTCCTGACCTTGTGGTGTGACAACTGTCCTGAGGCTCCTGAACCTTCTCCCTAATGGCAGCAGTGAGAAGACACTGTAATGTGCCATAAGGCTTCACTGCTAATGTAATGGCCGCTCTTTAATGATCCACTGCTGAGGTAATAGTTTCTCTGTAGTAGCAATGTTTGGGTTATGGCTAGAGATAACGAAGCCTTTGGAATCTATGCTAGCCAATGAGAGGCATGTTGTTCTTTCTTGTGGGTCTGGGAGCAGGGATTTCATGATCTTTTCTCGGTGAGAGAAGAAGAGAGAAGACGCGAATGGAAAGAGTTGGCAGACTGCCATACGGAGTGGACTCAGAGTGAGGGTCCGATGGTCAGCAACGCTTGGAGGTCGATGGGGGGGGGGGGTCAAATGTATGATTCCATGAGCTTTAATGTGCACTATAGACTGTTTCATTAAAATGGGCCCTTTTTCTTTTTATTTTCTTTAGTAACCCTATAGTCAGATTAAGATTTATAAAGTTCAATTGTTTAATTGCATACAGTGTGCTGTCTGATATCTTGTGGTTTGGATTTGTAACCAGGCAGCACATCACGCAGCATCCACACAAGCAAGGTTTCTCAGTTTGGCTGGGCCAGATGCTGTCTTACCCTAGACGAACCTCAGGGTTACAAGAGCATGGCCTGGTGGTGAGGTCCTTGATGATGGATGCTGCTTTCCTGCAACAACACTCTATGTAGATGTGCTCAATTGGTGGGGAAGGCTTTACCCATGATGGTCTGGGCTGTATCCACTGCTTTTTGTAGAATTTTTCATTCAAGGGCATTTATATTTCCATACCAGGCTGTGACGCACCTGCTCAATATCCTCTCCATCACACATCTACAGAAGTTTGTCAAAGTTCTAGATGTCATGCCGAATCTTTTCAAACTTCTGAGAAAGTAGAGATTCTGCCATGCTTTCTTCATAAAGGCTCTTACATGCTGGGGCTAGAAGTAATTAAAACACTGAGGAATTTAAAGTTGGTGACTCTCTCCACCTCTGCTTCCCCCAGTGATGACTGGCTCATGGACCCCCAGTTTCCACCTTCTGAAGTTAATAATTAGCTCCTTGGTCTTGCTGACATTGAAAAAGAGGTTGTTGTGGCACTGCTCAGCCAAACTTTCAATCTCAACATGCTGATACGTTATCACCTTTGATTTGGCAAATAATAATGGTGCTATCAGGAAACTAAGGTATGGCATTGAAGTTGTGTTTAGCCTCACAGTCATACGTGTAAAGCGAGTCAAGCAAGGGGCTAAGCACACAGCCTTGTGGTGTACCTATGCTGATGGAGATTGTGGAGGAGATGTTGCTGTTGATCCAAACTGACTGGGGTCTGTAAGTGAGGAAACTGAAAATCCAATTGCACAAGGAGGTATTGAGGCCAAGATCTTGAAGCTTTGAGGTATTTAGTTTTGAGGGGATGATGGTATTGAATGCCAAATTGTAGCCAATAAAGAGCATCCTCACTGTCCAGATATTCCAAGGCTGAGTGAAGAGCCAATGAAATGGCATCTGCTGTGGATCTGTCGTGATGGTAGGCAAATTGGAGCAGATCCAAGTTACTTCTCAGGCAGGAGTTGACACGTTTCATCAACAGCCTCTCAAAGCACTCCATCACAGTCAATGTAAATGCTACTGGATGATAGTCATTGTGGCAAGTTATCAGGTTCTTCTTAGACACCAGTATAATTGATGCCTGCTTGAAGCAAGTGGGTATCCTAGACTGGTGAAGCAAAAGGTTAAAGATATTGGTGATCAGCTCAGGCCTTCAGTACTCAGCCAGGTATTCCATCTGGTCCGGAAGCTTTCCATGGGTTCACCCTCCTGAAGGATGCTCTCACATCAGCCTTCAGAGGATGAGGCCAACTTGAGAGCCTCATGACTTTAAGATAGAGGCATATATGATGATAAGAAGCATGGACAGAGTGAATATACAGAAACATTTTTCTAGGGCAGAAATGGCTAATACAAGGGTTATAATTTTAAGGTGATTGGAGGAATATACAGTGGGTATATCAGAGGTAAGGTTTAAACTAGAATGAGGTTTAAACTAGAATTGCAGGGGGATGGGAACCAGAGTGCCAGAACAGTTAGTGGAGAGGTTGTGGAGGCAGATATTGTTAAAACAGACAAAGTTAGGAATCAAAATGTTGAGCATGGTGTGACTAATGTCCTGAGCTGTGTATATTTCAATGCAACAAGTATTGTAGGAAAGGTGGATAATAGTGCTGAAGATGAGTAGCTGCTTTACAAACAGAGGCCATTTGTAGTGAGGAGAGGGCAAAATTGCAGTTAACAATATGAGCTGCAACATAAAAGGCAAACAAAATCAAAAAGGGTGAATACAGGACTAAAGATGACATATTTGAATGCATGCAGTATACAGAGTAAGGTAGATGAACTTGCAGCACAGTTGCAGATTGGCAGGTATGATGTTGTGGGCATCACTGAATCCTGGCTGAAAGAAGATTATAGTTGGGAGCTTAATGTCCAAGGATACATATTCTACTGAAAGGACAGGCAGGAAGGCAGAGGGGGTGGTGTCGCTCTGTTGGTAAAAAATGAAATCAAATCAGTAGGAATAGGTGACATAGGGTCAGAAGATGTTGAATCATTGTGGATAGAGCTAAGGAACTAATAGGGTAAAAATACCCTGATGGGAGATGTATACAGACCCCCAAAACATTAGTAAGATTGTGGCCTACAAATTACAATGGGAGGTAGAAAATGCATGCCAAAATAGCAATCTTACAATAATTACAGGGAACTTCAATATGCAGGTAGATTGGGAAAATCAGGTTGGTGCTGGATCCCAGGATGGGAAATCTCTAGAATGCCTACAAGATAGCTTTTTAGAGCAGCTCATGCTTAAGCCCACTGGGGCATCAGCTATTCTGGATTGGGTGTTGTGCAACAAACTAGAATTGACCAGAGAGCTTAAGGTAAAAGAACCCCTAGGGGAAGGAGATAAAATTATAATCAAATTCACCCATAAATTTCTGAGGCTAGAAGTCAGATGTATCAGTATTACAGTGGAGTGAAGGGAATTACAGAGGCATGAGAGAGGAGCTGGCCAGAAATAATTGGAAAAGAACACTGGCAAGGATGACAGCAGAGCAGCAAAGGCTGGAGTTTCTGGAAGCAATTTGGAAGGCACAGGATATATACATCCCAAAGGGGAAGTACTCTAAAGGAAAGATGACACAACTGTGGTTAACAAGAGAAGTCAAAGTCAACATAAATGACAAAGAGAGAGCATAATGGAGCAAAAAATCATAGGAAGGTAGAGGACTGGGAAGCTTTTAAAAACCAACAGAAGGCAACTAAAAAAGTCATTAAGAAAATAAAGATGGAATACAAAAGTGAGCTAGCCTGTAATATTAAAGAGGATACCAAAAGTTTCTTCAGATGCATAAAGTCTAAAAGAGAGAGAAAAGTAGATACAGACCACTGGAAAAGAATACTGGAGAGGTAATAATGGGGGCCAAGGAAATGGCGGATGAACAGAATAAATATCTTGCATCAATCTTCTCTAGCAGTACAGTGGAATTTCCAGGTGTCGGGGGCATGGAGCGTGTGAAGTTACCAAAATCAGAGAGAAGATTTTTGGGAAACTGAAAGGTCTGAAGGCAGATAAGTCACCTGGACCAGATGGTGTACACCCCAGGGTTCTGAAAGAGGTGGCTGAAGAGATTGTGGCGGCATTAGTCATGATCTTTCAAGAATCTCTAAATTCTGGTATGGGTCTGGAAGACTGGAAAATTGCAGATGTTACTCTACTCTGCAAGAAGGGAGAGAGGCAGAAGAAAGGGAACTACAGGCCAGTTAGTCTGACTTCAGTGGTTGGGAAGATGTTGGAGGTCTCAAAGTACTTGAAAGAACAAGAAAAATTAGGCTGAGGTCAGCATGGTTTCCTGAAGAGAAAACCTTGCCTTACAAATCTATTGGAATTCTTTGAGGAAATAATAGGCAGGATGGACACAAGGAAGTCAGTGGATATTGCACACTTGGACTTTCAGAAGGCCTTTGGCAAGGTGCCACACATGAGGCTGCTTAACAAGCTAAGAGTCCATGGTATTACAGCAAAGATTCTAGCATGGATAAAGCAATGGCTGATTGGCAGGAGGCAATAAAGGGAGAGCATTTTCTGGTTTGCTGCTGGTGACTAGTGTGATCCACAGGAGTCTGTGTTGGGACATAGTACTTTTACGTTATAAATCAATTATTTGGATGATGGAATTGAAGGCTTTGTTGCAAAGTTTGCAGACAATATGAAAATAGGTGGAGGTGCAGGTAGTTTTGAGGAAGTAGAGAGGCTACAAAGCTTTTAGACAGATTAGGAGAATGGGCAAAGAAATGATGGATGGAATACACTGTTGGGAAGAATATGATCATACACCTTGGAAGAACAAATGAAAGGGTTGACTATTTCCTAAATGGAAAGAAAATTCAAAAAACTGAGACACAAAGAGACTTGGGAGTCCTTGTACAGGATTCCCTAAACGTTAATTTTCAGGTTGAGTCTGTGGTGAGGAAAGCAAATGTGACGTTAGCATTCATTTCAAAAGGACTTGAATATAAAAGCAAGGATGTAATGTCAAGACTTTATAAAGCACTGGTGAGGCCTCACTTGGAGTATTGTGATCAGTTTTGGGCCCCTTATCTTAGAAAGGATGTGCTGAAACTGTCCAGGGTTCAAAGGAGCTTCATGAAAATTATTCCAGGATTGAATGGTTTGTTATATGAAGAGCTTCTGATGACCCTGATAGCTCTGGGCCGGTATTCACTAGAATTCAGAAGAATGAAGGGTAACCTCATTGAAAGCTATCCTCAGGATATCCTCTTTATGTACTGCTGTGATATTCTCCCTCATGAGTTGTGCAACTCCCGCTCCTGTTATACATATCTGTCATTTCTGAAACTTCTAGATCTGGGGCATTAAGCTGCCAGTCCATTCTTCCCTCAACTCATTTTTTGTAATATCATTAATATCATGGTTCCTTGTGCACTAAGCTCACCTGACTTTCAAGTGAGGCACCATGCATGAGGTAAATGCAGTTGTGCCTGCCAATTTTTCAATGCTTCCTAACCTCTCGCTGTCTGCTTTGTCCACTGGAACTTGCTGGATTTCTCCTTTACCTTTTTCTCCCTATTTGCTGCACAATTACAATGCTTCACCTTGACAAATTAGGTTAAACCTTCCAAAGTAGCTTCATCAAGCGTCTCTGGATAATAGCTTCCTTTCAGTTTAGGTCCAACCCATCCATGTAGAGCAGATCCCATCTATCCCAAGGACAATGATCCAAATACCTTCACCAGTTCTTCACCCCATGCATTCATCTAACTCAGGGCTTTCCAGCTGTTGTTATGCCATGGACCCCTACCATTAACTAAGGGGAAGGGTATGTGGACTCCAGGTTTGGAACCTGTCTAACCTTCCTCTGACTTTTACCCTCACTAGCAGAATGCACAGGGAGTAATCCATGGGCTTTTTAGTTAAAATCCTTTGTCACACTCTCTAAATTCACTAGGCAGGGGCTCATCCTTCGTATGCCTCTGTGGTTACTACCAACATATAATACAACCTCTGTCTCACCCTTCAAAATGTTCTGTAGCTGATCCAAGACACCTCTGATTCTGTTAGCAGGGAGGGAAAGTACCATTCTGGAATCTTGTTTAGGTTACCGAAGCAACTCTCTCTTCCCCTCACTAATGAATGCCACACTACAAATACTCAATTAGACTTTTCTCTCCCCTGACTCTGACAATAATTTTCCATCTCTTTTTCAAAGCTAACCTAAACCCTGTTATGTAATGATCACTATCTCCTGAAGATTTTCCAACTATGTTGGTGCACTGGACACCTTTCTTCCCTAGAACTAGATCCAGCAATGCCTCCATCCTCACTGGACCATAAGCATGCAATTTCAGGAAATCGGTCTTAGGAACTCTTTACCTTCTCTGCTCTCGACACTGCAGATGAAGAGGGAAGAGACAAATAGAGTCAATACATTTGCATAGTCACTTCACTTGCCTGAATGAGTGCAACCCCAGCAACAATCAAGAAGTTCAACACCATACAGGAGATAGCAGCTGGCTTATTAGGAACCCCATTCACTCACTCCACTGTTAGGCACAGTTTCATTTACAGGATGCACTGCAGCAACTCATCAAGACCCCTTTAACACCCTTTCTAAACCTATCATCTCAACCAGTTAGAAGGGCAGAGGCAGCATTAGCATGGGAACACCATCATTGGGAAATTGCCTCCAAGCCACACATCACCCTCATTTGAAAACATATTGGCATTCCTTCACTGACAAAATAGAGAAACTCTCTCCCTAACAGCAATCTGGATATAACCACACCAAAATAACTGCAGGGTCAAGAAGGCAACATAGTAGCATATTATCAAGGGCAGTTAGGGATGGAAAGTTAAATATAGATCAGCCTGCAATGGGCACATCCCCTAGAAAAGTTGAAAAAATAATATTTTCACTTATTTTGCTGTATTTTGATGATCTAATTATTTTTTAGTTTACTTCCTATTTTTCCCACAATAAGTATCAATAAAACATTCAAAATCATAATAAAGCTTTGATACAATTTGACAGAAGGCAAGGTTCCACACTAGCCTCTTATCACAAGTTGTCGAGACATTTTGGGGGAACTGCCTTGGCCTACTGACCACTGAGGCCTCCCTCACCTTGGCAGAAGCCTATTGGTGGCGGAAGGTAATTTGACACATACATGTGGACAGCTAGGCATCATAGTTCCTGTGTCCCAGCAGTCTAGACTCAATACCTTACAAACAATTCAACAAGATTCTCTTCTGCTCAAAGTTCACCCCCTCAGTGAATACATGTGGAATGTGTGGGATTTCCATTTATGCAAAATAGTTTGCATTCATGTAAAATGAGATTGTGAACTTCTTAAAGAGTTTGTGAGTTGCATGGGGAATTGCTACAATTTTTTAAAGAAATTTAGCAATGCCACAAATGATACATCTCCTCTCTTTAAGATGCTACTGTGGCGACCCATTTCCTGGCACACCCGAACCGGCTCACAATTAGCCAGTGTTCCGGCTAAGGGAGATAGCCTACGGGGGTTTGTGAGTACGTGTCTTTTGGAGCATCCGCGCCCACGGGGGGTGGGTTGAGGGAGGCTTTAAAGCAAGGCTGTTTAGTTCGAATAAAGTTACCTTTGACTGCAGTTTACCGACTCCCGTGTCGTTATTTTAGTGCTGCGTGTAGCACACCGCTACACTATTATGAAAAGTGAAGCTTTGACTCAAACTAAGTACTGAACTGACAAGGAAATACTGTATGTTGGCACTTGAACTGCTGCTCTTGCATTATGCATTGTTCACAGTTTATAAAACTGAGAAAGCTTTCAGAGATGAAAACTCTTTACAGTGAAGAGCCATCTGACTTAGCTGATCCAACAGAATGTAATGAAATTTAACACAGAATTGAGATATTGTTGACTAACATCTTTCAGGTAATAAATAAGGAATGAACCGAGATTTCTTCAGTTCAGGTGACTTGATGATTTAGATTGAAAGAGGTTGAAAGTGAATGCGAACAATACTAGAACATAGTTGTTTTATTCTTGTGTTTTAGATATAATGAATTTAAGGAATATAAGCAGTAAGAAACAGGAGCACGAATTGGACTAGGTGGTGCTTAGTCTGTTTTTGAATTTCGCACGACTGACATAATTTTGATTCAGTAGCGCCTTCCTGCCCCCTCCCCTTTGGCAACCCCGTGAAAGAAGAAGCCCATTATCATGTTCATCTAATATGGATCTCCTTTTATTCTGAAGCTACACCTGCAGGTTCCAGCGAGGGAAACATCCTCTTAGAATCCACCATGTCAACCCACCACAGAATCTTGAAAATTAAAAACTTTACATGATGGCAACCTGGAACAAAAGCAGAAAATATTGGAAACACTCAGTAGTCCAGGTGGTATCTGTGGAAAGAGAAACAGAGCTAGAAATAATCTTCACCTTGAATCTGAAACACTAAATGTTGCTCTTTCTGCAAGTGCTGATCTGATCCCGGAGGATGATGTACATTTCAATTTTCCGGTACATATAGACTAATTTTCTGTGTATAGGCCATCTTATTCAGCCATTCTTCGCAGTCAACTCTTCATCAGAGGAATCACCTAGATGACCTTCTCTGCATTGTCTTCAGTGCAAACACAAGCTTCTTTTACGATAGTGACTAGAATAGCACATAATAAATATTCCAGGTGCCGTTTCACCAACACCCTGTAAACTTGCATTTAAAATTCCTTACCCACACAGCTTGCAATAAAGACCACATTCCATTAGTCATCTAAATTGCCTCCTGTCTCTACATGTTAACTTTTAGCCTCATGGACTAGGGTGCTCTGATAGCTTTATGCTGCAAAATTTTGTATCAGAGTCTAAATGAGGTTTAATATCACTGACATATATCTTGAAATTTGGTGTTTTGCAGCAGCAGCACATTGCAATGTATTGTAATAAAATCTATAAATTGCAATAAACATATATAAAAAATTAAATTAAATAAGCAGGTAAAATACTGTTTATGGGTTTATGTGTTTATGGGTTCATTGTCCATTCAGAAATCAAAGGGTGGAGGGGAGGAATCTGTTCCTGAAACATTGAGTGTGTCTTCAGATTTCTGCACCTCCTTCTTTATGGTAGCAATGAGAAGAGGCCATGTCCTAAGTGGTGGGGGTCCTTAATAATGGATGCTGCATTTCTGAGACATCCCCTTTTGAAGATGGGGTGGGGGGCTAGTATCCATGATGGAGCTGACTGAGTTTACAACTTTCTGCAGCTTTTCCAATACTGTGCAGTGGCCCCTCAATGCAACCAGTTAGGAAGCTCTCCACAGTACATCTGTAGAAATTTGTGAGTTTCTTTGGTGACATATCAATTCTTCTCAAACTCAAAATGGAATACAGGTTTCCCCCGCTATCCGAAGGTACAGCATTCCTATGAAATCGTTTGTAAGCCGAAATATTGTAAAGCAAAGAAGCAATTACCATTAATTTATATGGGAATAATTTTTGAGCGTTCCCAGACCCAAAAAAATAACCTACCAAATCGTACCAAATAACACATAAAACCTAAAATAATATGAACATACAGTAAAAGCAGGAATGATATGAAAAATATACAGCCTATATAAAGTAGAAATATTATATGTACAGTGTAGTTTCACTTATCAAAATCAGGAAGACAACAAGCCAAAATCGATTTGAAGAGAAAAAAAAAACGGCACATTACACGCATGCGCACACAACTGCCTGCACAAGGCTTCACAGTCATGGTAGCCTTTCTCGGGGTAAACACACATATAAAGCGGGCATCTTTTTTTCGTAAAAGCAAAAATCCTCTTTGGTTAGCAAAAACAGGTACTAATGTAGGTCTTTCATAACAGCGAACTGTCGTAAAGCGAACGTTTGAAAAATGGGGGCCACCTGTATTTCCATTGTCATACCTTCTTTTTAATTGCATCTACATGTTGGACCCAGGATACTGTAGATCCTCAGGGATGTTGATGCCCAAGAACTTGAGACTGCTCACCCTTTCCACCTCTGATCACTCAATGAGGACTGATGTGCCTTTCCTCAACTTCCTCTTCCTGAAGTCCACAATCAATTCCATGACATTGAGTAATCATACCTCTCACATTTGTACTGACATTGAGTATAAGGCTGTTTCTGTGACACCACTCAACCAGTTGATCTATCTCACTCCTGTATGCCTTGCTCCATTTCAAACATACTTTACTTTTTCATTCTTTATTTCAAAGTGGATAATGACACATTTCCTTGTTTGATTTTATGTTTGGAGAACACAGGCTTGTTTCAATATCCTGTAGCTTTTTACATATTTGCCACAAAATAATGCAGCAGCTACAGAAGAAATTTAGTTATTGCATTTTTTACCACTGACATACATTTTAGCCTTTCATCTTTCTTAATGTTAATTTTAAAATCTTGCGCAAGTGATTATTCAATTCATTTTCTTTCCAAATAAACCACCACAAAGCAATGTTAGCTGAAAAGGGACTGTGTTTGAGATTCATTATAGGCAATTAATGGCTTGATTAAATAATGGGGCAAAAAGCATAGCATAATGCTCTCACTGCTAAACTTTATAAGTTGGCAGTGATATCAAACAGGAACATTCGACAAAAGTCAATTGATGCTTCAAAACTGATTTCTGAATGGGATTTCCGCTGCATGAATAGAAAAGATTAAAGCGGGTGGGATGTAAATTCAAAGGAACTCCCACTCGCTCCTGAAGAAGATTCTTACAGAATATGTTGTTCGTAAACTTTGCAGCACATGGGATTTATAAGGATATGTAGAGACATCAAAACAGAATGCAGAATTGACAAACAGCTCGATGATTATAAGCAGCCTATGATTAAAACTTAAAATGAATGTTCAAATATTTTTGTTACCAAAATCAAAAATGAAACTATTGATTATGATATTTCATAATTCCCTTTGTAAAAGTGAATCTCTGTGGTCCCACTTATAAAAGATCAGAAAAAGAAGCAGGGACAGGCTATATGACCGCATGAGTTTGCTTTGTCATTCAATGAGACTGTTGTTGAACCTATGGCATAAAATTCAAGGTTGTTGAATGTTGTTTCCTGCACACAAGTTTAAAGGAGAACAAAATAATTGTTACTCCAGATCTGATGCAGCACAGCAAAAAAAACGGAATAAGATAAAGGAAACAATAACAAAAGAAACCCCAATAAATATAAATACATAAGATAGCTTACAGTATATACATAGAATGATTGTAAGTCCATAAAGAGACCCTATGCACAGGAATGTCTGTACTTAAGGTGACTCTGACAGGAAACAATAAAGTAGTGGTGGTGGGGGTTGTGGAGGGATGGGTTAGTGGGCAGAGATGCTGATCAGCTTTATTGCTTAGAGAAACTAACTGCTTTTGAGTCTGGTGGTCTTGGTGTGGATTCTAGGTAGCCTCCTTCCTGACAGGACTGGGACAAACAGCCCATGAGCAGAGTGGATGGGTCCTTCATGATGCTTTGGCCCTTTTCTGACACCTTTCTGTATATATGTTCTTGATGGCAGGTAAGCTGGTGCTGGGGATGGGTTGGGCAGTTTAGACTACCCTTTGTTGACCCTTCCCGTTTGCTGTAGTGCAGTTTCTATACCACACAGTGATGCAGGATGTTAGGATGCTCTCTATTGCACATTTGTAGAAGGACATGGACACAGATGTGCATAATGCAGCTCTCCTCAGCCTCCTCGGAAAGTAGATTCCTGATTAAGTAGGATTTGTTCTGGGGCTGTGAGAGGTTGTGCAAAGTGTGCACTCCAAAAAGTTTGAAACCGTTCCCAGTTTCCACTTTTGTGCCACCATTTTACAGAAGTGTGGGAGTGGTACAAGCTCTCCTGAAGCGATAGCCATCTTCTTTGTCTTGTTGACATTGAGTAAGAGGTTATTTGCCTGGCACCAGACCTCAAGCTCTTCCACTTCCTCTCTGTAGGTCAACTCATCACTGTTGGTAACAAGCCCCATCACTGTTGTGCCATTGGTTATTTTAACAGTGCAGTTTCACGGGTGCTTGGCTGTGCAGTCACATGTGAACAGCATGTACATCAATGGGCACTGCGCATACCCCTGGAGGACACCAATGTTGAGGATGATGCAGAGGGAGAAGCATTTGTGCATCAGGAATATCTATGGTCTTCTGGTTGGAAAGTCCAACACCCAGTTGCACAGACCAAGGAGTAGGAGTTTGTTCACCAAGATCTGTGGGATAAAACCAAAAGACATAGGAACAGAATTGGGCAATTCAGCCAATCAAGTCTGCTCCACCATTCCATCATGGCTGATCCCAGATCCTACTCAACCCCATACACCTTCTCACCATATCCTTCGATGCCCTGACCAATCAGATACTATCAACTTCTGCCTTAAATATACCCAAGGATTTAGCCACCACCACAGCCTGTGGCAGAGCATTCCACAGATTCACTACTCTCTGGCTAAAAAAATTCCTCCTTACCTCTGTTCTTAAAGGTCAGCCCCTCAATTTTGAGGCTGTGACATCTAGTTCTGTTTACCCCCACCATAGGAAACATCCTCTCCCCATCCACCCTATCTAGTCCTTTCGATATTTGGTAAGTTTCGATAAGATCCCCCTGCATTCTTCTCAAGTCCAGTGGGTATAGGCACAAAGCAACCAAATGCTCCTCATTTGTTAATCCCTTCATTCCTATAATCATCCTTGTGAACCTCCTCTGGACTCTCTCCAATGACAACACACCACTTCTGCAATATGGGGCCCAGAACTGTTGACAATACTCCAAATATGGCCTGACTAGTGTCTTGTAGCACAGAGTCTGCCCTGCTGAAGGTGTACAGTGACCTGCTCCCCTCTATCGACTCAGGTGACTCTGCCATTCGAACTCTTCTTGACCTCAGCGCAGCGTTCGATACTGTGGATCACGCCATTTTAGTAGACCATCTCCAGTACAGGGTTTGTGTTGATGGCACTGCCTTGAACTGGTTTTTATCCTACCTCAAAAACAGAAGCTTCTCCGTCAACATAGGAAAATTTTCTTCTCCCCCCAGCTAGTCTCTCCATCCTAGGTCCCATTCTTTTCCCTATGTATATGCTTCCCCTCTGCCAAACCATTCAAAAATACAACATTTCTTCCCACTGTTACGCTGATGACACACAGCTTTATCTCCCCCTGAAAGCAAACGACCAGTCAAATCTAGCCAGCCTCATGAACTGCCTTGAGGACATAAAGTGTTGGGTGCCACAAAACTTCCTACAGCTGAATGAAGGCAAGTCTGAAGTTGTCCTATTTGGACCCCCTGACTCCATCAAAGTGATTACCAACAGTCTTGGTAACCCATCCACCCTTGTCAAACCCCATGTTAAATCTCTTGGTGTGATATTTGATTCCACCTTTAAGTTTGAGAAGCAAGTTAATGCAGTAGTAAAAGCCAGTTTTTTTCCAGCTTCATACTATTGCCAAAATCAAGCCGTTTCTCTCTTTCAAAGATCTCAAGAAAGTCATCCACTCCTTTATATCCTCCCGCTTGGACTACTCCAACTCCCTGTATACTGGGATTAGTCAGTCATCCCTGTCCCACCTGTTGCTGGTCCAGAATTCTGCAGCCAGGCTCCTGACAGGTGCTCGGAAGAGGGACCAAGTTCCTCCTATCATGGCCTCCCTCCACTGGCTGCCAGAATGGTTCAGAATTGATTTTAAGATTCTCCTGTTTGTTTATAAAGCCCTAAATGGGCTGCCCCCCCCCCTTATATCAGAGACCTTCTAACCCCTTATTCTTCTTCCAGGTCCCTCAGGTCAGCTGACTTGGGGTTCCTGGCTGTCCCACGATCCAAACTTAGCTCAGGGGTGACCACACCTTTGCTATTGTAGCCCCTAGACTGTGGAACAGCATTCCCCTCCCTATCAGATCTGCCCCCTCCATCGACTCTTTTAAATTCAGGCTCAAAACTTACTTCTATCCTTCTGATGTGGTTGATTTTTGGCTTGTGCCTAGGCCCTTGTATTGTTTCTTTTGTGTCTATAAGCAGTTTGCCTTGTTGGAAACGTCTGTGTTTTTTGAATTTGTGATTTTAGCTGTCTGCTCTGATCTGTACTGCACTTTGATCAATGTGGGTTGTTTTTAAATGTGCTATATAAATAAACTTGACTTTACTTGACTTATAAAGCCTCAGCATTATCTCCTTGCTTTTATATTCTATTCCCCTTGAAATAAATGCCAACATTGCATTTTCCTTCTTTACTACAGACTTAACATGTAAATTAACCTTCTGGGAGTCTTGCACGAGGACTCCTAAGTCCCTCTGCAACTCTGATGTTTGAACCTTCTCCTCATTTAGATAATAGTCCGCACTATTGTTCCTTTTACCAAAATGCATTATCATACATTTCCCAACACTGCATTCCATCTGCCATTTTTTTGCCTATTCTTCCAATTTGTCTAAGTCCTGGTGCAATCACATTGCTTCCTCAGCACTGTATACTCCTCCATCTATCTTCATATCATCCGCAAACTTTGCCACAAAGCCATTAATTCCACTATCCAAAACACTGACACACATTGTGAAAAGCAGCAGTCCCAATTCTGACCCCTGAGGAACTCCACTAGTTACTGGCAGCCAACCAGAAAAGGCCCCCTTTATTCCCATTCACTGTCAGCCATTTCTCTATCCATGCCAGTATCTTTCCTGTATCACCATAGGATTTTATCTTGATAAGCAGGAAAATAGTGTTGAATGTGGAACTGAAATCCAGAAGCAATATTCTGAAGAATGTGCCCTTGTTTTCTAGATGTGCAGGGGTCAGGTGCTTGTTGTACATTTGTTGTAGACTGGTTCTGTTGGGAAGCATCTTAGTGAATGTCCTATGCTGTCTATGCATACACATTGTGTCTTTCTCTCTCGCTGCAATGTGAATACACCAGTTTAAGCCATTTCCCACATGTGTGCTTTTATTTAATCAATATGTAGTTGCAAAGACACAACAAATTGGTGATAAACAGAAGCCTGAATGTCAGAGAATATTCCCAACTGCACCACCAGTTATGGGACAAAACAGTGAGAGGAAAGAGTTAAACAGTATGGAGTATGTTGTCACGGAATTTAACAAAGGGACGTGTGAGTAAATACATTGCATACAGAGAAACGTGACAATGGCTTTAGTCAGGAAAGATTATGAATTTAATAGTGCTAATGAAGGCTGAGAGCAGTATATCAAGAGGGTTGAACTGTAATGTAACGTGGACATGTAGGCCTCTGTTAGTCTCGATAGACCATGGATTTGCATCTTGGAAAGTTTCCAGGGCACAAGGTTTTTTTTTTATGGAAGACCGGCAGTTGGCCAAGCTGCAAGTCCCCCCTCTCCACGCCACCAATGTTGTCCAAGAGAAGGGCATTAGGACCCATACAGTTGGCACTGGTGTCATCGCAGAGCAATATGTGGTTAAGTGCCTTGCTCAAGGACACACACGCAGCCTCAGCTAAGGCTCGAACTAGTGACCTTCAGATTACTAGATGAACGCCTTAGCCACTTGGCCACGCACCAAGTGAACAACGTGAATGAGGAAAAGAAAGCACCCATGCTTAACGGGTGCTAGAATGTACAGTCTCTTATGCAACCTAGTAAGCAATCCAGATGTTCGACAAAATTGTTACAATTTTTTAAAATCACTTGAACCCTAAACCGCTGGTAATAGCTGAGATTTTTAGATTTTACAAAAGGAACCAGTCAAAGGATGAAAGCATTTTTGATTACACTGCAGAACTACGCAAACTTACCCATTATTGTGTCTTTGGAGATAGCCTTTCTGATACATTAAAGGGCAGGCTTGTATGTGGCATGCATTATCAAAGCATTCAGAAGTAGTAGCTACTGTCAGAAAGAGACTTAACCTTAGAATGGGCATTGACCATTGCAATATCATTAGAGACTGCAGCAAAGGATGCAGCAGAACTATAGAAAAAGAGCTTAGAATGTGAAATGCACAAAATGTTCCTGAATGGTGTAAAAAGCCAAAAATATTACTGCAGTGGCAAATCCTCCCACAATGCAAATGATTGTTGATTCAAAGGAAAAGCTTGCAGAAAGTGTTGCAAACAAGATCACATTGAGGACAATGGCAAAGCAGACAAAAAGCACAATTGAGTGAAAAGTTTCAAACGCAAAACTAAGCAAATGCACATAGTGACTGAACGTGAAGCAGAATCAGACAACAATCTGACGAAGGTGAGCTGTCTTGCCTAGAACTACAGGGCAGATCACAAAATCATATGGATCACAATACTTGTGTCCGGTATAAAGCCAAAAATTGAGCTGGATACAGATTCAGCTTTGTCTATAATTTGAGAGGCTGATTACACCAGACTCTTTTCTAAGCTACCATTAGAGACGACCTTAGTGATACTAAAGTCCTGTACAGACAAACAACAGTCTACCAAAGGCAAACTGAAAGTGAATATGACATATGGAGATCAAACTCAGTAGTTAGAATTTAAATATTGAACAGTGGAGGGCCTGCACTTTTTGGACGTGAATGGTTGAGAAAAATCCAACTAATCTGGCACACAATCCAAGCTCTCAATATGTCATCAACAGGCAACTGCAGCCGAAGTGGCAGCACTAACCAGAGACTGTCACAGCTGCTTCATGCCAATGAGAAGGTGTTTGAGAAATGCATTGGTAAACTCAAAGGCATTAAGGCTAGAATTGAACTGGATGAATCAGCAATGCCAAGATTCCATAAAACGTGTCCAGTGCCTTATGCACTACGTCCTAAAGTGGATGCTGAACTTCAGAGCTTGGAGGCATCTGGAATTCTCTCCCAAGGTTGAGTGGAGTGATTGAACCACAACCATTGCCCTGGTGAACAAGAAAGGGAAGGCCTGAACTGTTTGCATATGTGGGGATTTCCAAGTAAGTATCAGCCCAGTACTGCATACTATGCAATATCCCTTGCCATGAATAGAAGAAACTTTTGCACCTTTTGTAGGTGGGAAGAGGTTTTCAAAGATTGATCTGTCATGAGTTTATCTGCAAATAGAGACTGAAGAGTTAAACAGGAGCTTCCTCACAATCAACACTCACAAAGAACCATTCCAGTATAAGTGCCTCATCTTTGGTGTCTCATGAGATCCAGCAATTGGCAATGAGCAATGGATCAAGTGCTCCAAGATATCCCAGGAACACCATGTTACCTTGATGACATCGTCGACTCTGGAAAGAATGATGAAGAGCTCTGCCCGAACCTTGGTAAAGTTTTCTACCAGGCTGAGTGAGTATGGTCTATGCACAAAGAGAGAGAAATGTGAGTTTTTCAAGAATGGAATCTCATATTGTGGACAAGTCATTGACAAGTATGTCTTATGTAAGTCATAAGAGAAGCTTGAAGCAGTGCTGCAGGCACCCGAATAGGAAAATGTGTCACAACTCAGGTCATACCTGGGCCTTATAAACTACTACTACTGGTTTCTCCTGGTCAGTTGGAGATCAGACATGGAGACATTATATAGACCAGATGCTGGATGCTCAACTGAAGAACATACCCGAGTTGACTGCATCCAGCAAGATGGACACATTACAATCACCGGACTTACCTCTCTGTGATGATCTTGTCACTGACAGCAACGTGAAACCGGCAGCTGAGAACGTTGTCTTTGACAAGACACCTGCAAACCTGATGTCACTACACAGGTCCAAAGACACTATGCTGAAACAAAGAGAGCCACCATACAAAAGACTGAATTTTTAGTATAGTGAAGTTAGTTATGGACCGTTATTGTGAAAGCATGTTTATTTGAATATGGTTTATGAAAGGGAAATTGAATGCTTTGCACATATACAGTTTAATGTTGCATTAATCTAAAGGGAGAGGAAGTGTAATGTATGGGTCTATTTCTTTTAGAGCAATGTCTCCCCCAGCACTATGTATTGATCTGCGTCCATGCATGCACATTGATCGTTTGTTTACACATGTGCATTCTCTCTCTCTCTCTCTCTCCCTCTCTCACTGCAATGTGATTACAACAGTTAAACCCATCTCCTGCATGCGTACTTTAATTTAATTGATATGTAGTTGCAAGGACACAACACAGTGGACGCTGTTTTTCCCTGTGTATTCAGTAATCCCCTCGATGGTCAGCCACGTACACTAGGGATCGTTATCAGACAGGTGTCCTGAATTTTTTGTGAGTGGGTAATCTTTGCCCTCTGATGCCGAAGATGAGGCTTCACCTGGCTGCTCTGAGAGCTGTCCGGTCACCAGACTTGCGGTCACCAGTCAAGCGTCCCGGGATTTTAATAGGGATCTCAACTCTGCGTTCAGCCAAGGCATCTGGTTGGGCCGTGTGATGACAATTCTTGAGGTACCAATGTCGTCTACACACTTACAGATGTAGCCAGTGACAGATGAGGCATATTTCTTGAGGTCTGTGTCTTCTCTGTCAGTCTGTTCAAAACAGACCTGAAGCACAGGGTCAATTCTGCTACTCATTTGCTGAAACTCTGATCCACTTGGTGTTCAAAAGTGTACTCAACACTGCCAAAACAAGTGTACTGAAAGAAGCAGTTACATTGGAATAGTGAGGACCAAGAGTACAACATGACTACGGACGTCCATATCCTCCTTTTAAGGGGGAAATAAGTTTAGAAGTACAGTTCAAGCACGTTTGTTGCCGCCAGTTCTTTATTTCATATATTCATAGTGTGCTTATCACAAAAATAGAGATTTAAAGTGCCATGCAGTCTTCAGGCCGTGTAAAAACTTCCTGCTCAGAGCAATGGCTGGTCTGCGCAGCTGTTAAAAAAATGAGAAGGAACCTTGCCTGGAAGGCTGCTTTTTATAATGAGATTTTTTCTGCAGGTCTCCTTTAGCCTTGTTAAATCTACAGCTGTTAAATCTCCAACTTTCAGTTGTGAAGGAAGGTTTTTGAGCCGAAACACTATTGCCATTTCTCTATGGGTGCTGACAGACCTGCTAAATATTTTCAGATTTTATGAGCTATTAGTTAGTTTGACAGTTGAAACAATTATTCCTGAAATAAAAATCCAAAATTTTGCATAATTTCACACATTTTCTTGATTCTTGGTGCTGTACCAGGAGTGAGACATTTTCATGTATTGTCAGAGTTAACCTCATTTCCCAACTCTGACAGCCTTTGACAATTTTATATAAAATCCTAGCATATTCAGTGCATTCCCCGAAGTTCCAATTGGTACAGGTTGTAGCACACATCTCAAATTTCTGGCAGACTTCACGTAAGCAGACATGCCTAGGAGATGTGGTGCACCCAGTTTTGTATTAGGTGCTGGAGATTTGTTTCACATTCTTGACTTGTTAACCCTTCAGGAAAACATATAAGGAATTTCTCTCGAGAAGCTGAAGTAAGCTACCGGCTCCCCTGCCCTTTATTGGCAATCTTTCTAACTATAACACTTCTTCAATCACAATCCTCATGGTAGTGCAATGGTGAGAGATGGAAATCTGAGAATAGGATGAGGAATATGTATAAAATCAGCCGCCGGATCCTGTGTGTACGTACATCCAATATGAAACTAAAAATTCAATGCTAAATCTATGTACACTGTTCACATTTAGAAACAGAAAACCTACAGCACAATACAGGCCCTTCGGCCCACAAAGTTGTGCTGAACATGTCCCTACCTTAGAAATTACTAGGGTAACCCATAGCCCTCTAAGCTCCATGTACCTATCCAAAAGTCTCTTAAAAGATCCTAACCTATCTGTCTCCACCACCATTGCCAGCAGCCAATTCCATGCAATGACCACTCTCTGCGTAAAAATCTTACCCCGACATCCCTGTACCTACACCCCAGCACCTCAAACCTCTTAAACCTCTTCCCTCTTGTGGCAGCCATTTCAGCCCTGGGAAAAAGCCTCTGACTATCCACATGATCAAAGCCTTTTATCATCAATCAAGTCACCTCTCATCCTCAGTTGCTCCAAGGAAGAAAGGCCGCGTTCACTCAACCTGTCTTCATAAGGTATGCTCCCCAATCCAGGCAAAACCCTTGTAAATCTCCTCTGCACCCTTTCTATGGTTTCCACATCCTTCCTGTAGCGAGGAGACCAGAACTAAGCATAGTACTCCAATAGTCCAATATAGCTGCAACATTACCTCTCAGCTCTTAAACTCAGTCCCACAGTTGATGAAGGCCAATGCACCATATTCCTGGATTTAGTTGCTTCAGGTGTGATAGAGTAGGAGGGGCCAGAGGAGGAGGTGTTGCATTGCTTGTCCGAGAAAATCTTATGGCGGTGCTTTGGAAGGATAGATTAGAGAGCTCCTCTAGGGACGCCATTTGGGTGGAATTGAAGAATGGGAAAGGTGCAGTAACACTGATAGGAGTGTATTATAGGCCACCTAATGGGGCGCATGAGTTGGAAGAGCAAATGTGTAAGGAGATAGCATATATTTGTAGTAAACACAAGGTGGTGATTGTGGGAGATTTTAATTTTCCAAACGTAGACTGTGAAGCTCATTCTGTAAAAGGGCTGGATAGTTTAGAGTTTGTGAAATGTGTGCAGGATAGTTTTTTGCAACAATACATAGAAGTACCGACTAGAGATGGGGCAGTGTTGGATCTCCTGTTAGGGAATGCGATAGGTCAGCTGACAGATGTATGTGTTGGGGAGCACTTCAGGTCCAGTGATCACAATAGCATTAGCTTCAATATAATTATGGAGAAGGACAGGACTGGACCTAGAGTTGAGATTTTTGATTGGAGAAAGGCTAACTTTGAGGGGATGCGAAGGGATTTAGAGAGAGTGGATTGGGTCAAGTTGTTTTATGGGAAGGATGTAATAGAGAAATGGAGGTCATTTAAGGGTGAAATTATGAGGGTACAGAATCTTTATGTTCCTGTTAGGGTGAAAGGAAAGGTTAAAGGTTTGAGAGCACCATGGTTTTCAAGGGATATTAGAAATTTGGTTCAGAAAAAGAGGGATGTCTACAATAGATATAGGCAGCATGGAGTAAAGGAATTGCTCGAGGAATATAAAGAATGTAAAAGGAATCTTAAGAAAGAGATTAGAAAAGCTAAAAGAAGATACGAGGTTGGTTTGGCAAATAAGGTGAAAGTAAATCCGAAAGGTTTCTACAGTTATATTAAAAGCAAGAGGATAGTGAGGGATAAAATTAGCCTCTTAGAGAATCAGAGTGGTCAGCTATGTGTGGAACCGAAGGAGATGGGAGAGATTTTGAATGATTTCTTCTCTTCGGTATTCACTAAGGAGAAGGATATTGAATTGTCTAAGGTGTGGGAAACAAGTAAGGAAGTTATGGAACCTATGACAATTAAAGAGGTGGAGGTACTGGCGCTTTTAAGAAATTTAAAAGTGGATAAATCTCTGGGTCCTGACAGGATATTCCCCAGGACCTTGAGGGAAGTTTGTGTAGAAATAGCAGGAGCTCTGACGGAGATCTTTAATATGTCATTAGAAACGGGGATTGTGCCGGAGGATTGGCGTATTGCTCATGTGGTTCCATTGTTTAAAAAGGGTTCTAGAAGGAAGCCTAGCAATTATAGACCTGTCAGTTTGACATCAGTGGTGGGTAAATTAATGGAAAGTATTCTTAGAGATAGTATTTATAATTATCTGGATAGACGGGATCTGATTAGAAGTAGCCAGCATGGATTTGTGCGTGGAAGGTCATGTTTGACAAACCTTATTGAATTTTTTGAAGAAGTTACGAGGAATGTTGACGAGGGTAAGGCAGTGAATGTAGTCTATATGGACTTCAGCAAAGCCTTTGACAAAGTTCCACATGGAAGGTTAGTTAAGAAGGTTCAGTCGTTAGGTATTAATGCTGGAGTAATAAAATGGATTCAACAGTGGCTAGATGGGAGATGCCAGAGAGTAGTGGTGGATAATTGTTTATCGGAATGGAGGCCGGTGACTAGCGGGGTGCCTCAGGGATCTGTTTTGGGCCCAATGTTGTTTGTAATATACATAAATGATCTGGATGATGGGGTGGTAAATTGGATTAGTAAGTATGCCGATAATACTAAGGTAGGAGGTGTTGTGGATAATGAGGTGGATTTTCAAAGCTTGCAGGGAGATTTATGCCGGTTAGAAGAATGGGCTGAATGTTGGCAGATGGAGTTTAATGCTGAGAAGTGTGAGGTTCTACATTTTGGCAGGAATAATCCAAATAGAACATACAGAGTAAATGGTAGGGCATTGAGGAATGCAGAGGAACAGAGAGATCTAGGAATAACTGTGCATAGTTCCCTGAAAGTGGAGTCTCATGTAGATAGGGTGGTGAAGAGGGCTTTTGGAACGCTGGCCTTTATAAATCAAAACATTGAGTACAGAAGTTGGGATGTAATGCTAAAGTTGTACAAGGCATTGGTAAGGCCAAATTTGGAATATTGTGTGCAGTTCTGGTCACCGAATTATAGGAAAGATATCAATAAATTAGAGAGAGTGCAGAGACGATTTACTAGGATGTTACCTGGGTTTCAGCAATTAAGTTACAGAGAAAGGTTGAACAAGTTAGGTCTCTATTCATTGGAGCGTAGAAGGTTGAGGGGGGATTTGATCGAGGTATTTAAAATTTTGAGAGGGATAAATAGAGTTGATGTGAACAGGCTGTTTCCATTGAGAGTAGGGGAGATTCAAACTAGAGGACATGATTTGAGAGTTAGGGGGCAGAAGTTTAAGGGAAACACGAGGGGGTATTTCTTTACTCAAAGAGTGATAGCTGTGTGGAATGAGCTTCCTGTAGAAGTAGTAGAGGCCAGTTCAGTTGTGTCATTTAAGGTAAAATTGGATAGGTATATGGACAGGAAAGGAGTGGAGGGTTATGGGCTGAGTGCGGGTAGGTGGGACTAGGTGAGATTAAGGGTTCAGCACGGACTAGGAGGGCCAAGATGGCCTGTTTCCGTGCTGTGATTGTTATATGGTTATATGCCTTCTTAACCAGAGTCAACCTGTGCAGGTACTTTGAGCGTCCTATGGACTCGGACCCCAAGATCCCTCTGATCCTCCACACCGCCAAGAGTCTTACCATTTATACTATATTCTGTCATCATATTTGACCTACCAAAATGAACCACTTCACACTTATCTGGGCTGAACTCCATCTGCCACTTCTCAGCCCAGTTTTGCATCCTATCAATGTCCCGCTGTAACATCTGACAACCCTCCACACTATCCACAACACCTCCAAACTTTGTGTCATCTGCAAACTTACTAACCCATCCCTCCACTTCCTCAGCCAGGTCATTTATAAAAATCACGAAGAGTAAGGGTCCCAGAACAGATCCCTGAGGCACACCACTGGTCACTGACCCCCATGCAGAATATGACCCATCTACAACCACTCTTTGCCTTCTGTGGGCAAGCCAGTTCTGGATCCACAAAGCAATGTCTCCTTGGATTCCATGCCTCTCCTTTACTTTCTCAATAAGCCTTGCATGAGGTACCTTATCTAATGCCTTGCTGAAATCCATATACACTACTTCTACTGCTCTTCCTTCATCAATGCATTTAGTCACATCCTCAAAAAAATTCAGTCAGACTCTTAAGGTACGACCTTTCCTTGACAAAGCCATGCTGACTATTCCTACTCACATTATGCCTCTCCAAATGTTCACAAATCCTAACTCTCAGGATCTTCTCCATCAACTTGCCAACTACTGAGGTAAGACTCACTGGTCTATACTTTCCTGGGCTATCTTTACTCCCTTTCTTGAATAAGGGAACAATATCTGCAACCCTCCAATCCTCCAGAACCTCTCCTGTCTCCCACAGTAGCCTGTGGTACATCTCATCGAGTCCAGGCAACTTATCCAACTTGATTCTTTCCAAAAGCTCCAGCACATCCTCTTTCTTACTATCTATATGCTCAAGCTTTTCAGTCCACTGAAAGTCATCACTACTATCACCAAGATCCTTTTCCATAGTGAATGCTGAATTAAAGTATTCATTAAGTACCTCTGCTATTTCCTCCGGTTCCATACACACTTTCCCACTGTCACACTTGATAGGTCCTATTCTTTCACGTCTTATCCTCTTGCTCTTCACATACTTGTAGAATGCCTTGGGGTTTTCCATAATCCTGCCTGCAAAGGCCGTTTCATGGCCCCTTCTGGCTCTCCTAATTTATTTCTTAAGCTCCTTCCTGTTAGTCTTAAAATCTTCTAGATCTCTAACATCACCTAGCTTTCTGAACCTTTCGTAAGCTTTTCTTTTCTCCTTAACTCGATTTTCTACAGCCTTTGTACATCACAGTTCCTGGACCCTATCATAATTTCCCTGTCTCATTGGAACATACCTATGCAGAATGCCACACAAATATCCCCTGAACCTTTGCGACATTTCTTCTGTACTCTTCTGAGAACATCTGTTTCCAATTTCCTGCCTGATAGCCTCATAATTTCCCTGCTCCAATTAAGCGGTTTTCCAACTTATCTATTCCTATCTCTCTCCAATGCTACTGTAAAGGAGATAGAATTATGATCACTATCTCCAAAATGCACTCCCACTGAGAGATCTGACACCTGACCAGGTTCATTTCCCAATACCAAATCAAATACAGCCTCTCTTCTTGTAGGCTTATCTACATATTGTGTTAAGAAACCTTCCTGAACACACGTAACAAACTCCACCCCATCTAAACCTCTCACTCTAAGGAAATGCCAATCAATATTTGGGAAATTAAAATCTCCCACCACGACAACTCTGTTATTATTACATTTTTCCAGGATCTCTTTCCCTATCTGCTCCTTGATATCCCTGTTACTATTGAGCGGCCGATAAGAAACACCCAGCAGAGTTATTGACCCTTTCCTGGTCCTAACCTTCACCCACAGAGACTCCGTAGACAATCCCTCCATGATGTCCACCTTTTCTGCAGCCGTGACACTATCTCTGATCAACAGTGCCACGCCCCACCTTTTCTGCCTCCTTCCCTGTCCTTTCTGAAACATCTAAAACCCAGCACTTGAAGTAGCTATTCCTGTCCCTGAGCCACCCTAGTCTCTCTAATGGCCACCACATCATAACTCCAAGTACTGATCCACGCTCTAAGCTCATCCACTTCATTCATAATACTCCTTGTGTTAAAATAGACACATCTCAAACCGTCCCTTCTCTATCACCTGCCTATCCTCCCTCACACACCGTTTCCAAGCTTTCTCTATTTGTGAGCCAACAGCCTCTTCCCCAGTCTCTTCAGTTCGGTTCCCACCCCCAAACAATTCTAGTTTAAACTCTCCCCAGTAGCCTTAGCAAACCTCCACACCAGGATGTTGGTCCCCCTGGGATTCAAGTGCAATGCCTCCTTTTTGTACAGGTCACACCTGCCCCAGAAGAGGTCCCAATGATCCAAAAATCTGAATACCTGCCCCCTGCTCCAATCCCTCAGCCACACATTTATCCTCCATCTCATTCTATTCCTATTCTCACTGTCACGTGCCACAGGCAGTAATCTCAAGATTACTACCTTTGAGGTCCTGCTTCTCAACTTCCTTCCTAATTTCCAAGTAGTCTGTTTTCAGGACCACTTCCTTTTTCCTACCTATGTCGTTGGCACTAATATGTACCACAACCTTTGTCTGTTCTCCCTCCCAATGCAGGATATCGTGGATGCGATCGGAAACATCCTGGACCCTGACACCTGGGAGGCAAACTACCATCCGTGTTTCTTTTCTGCATCCACAATATCTCCTGTCTGACCTCCTAACTATAGAGTCCCTGATCACTACTGCCTTTCTCGTCCTTTCCCTACCCTTCTGAGCCAGGGGACTGGACTCTGTGCCAGAGGGACGGCCACTGACTGCTTCCCTCAGGTAGGCTGTCCCCGCCAACAGTACTCAAACAGGAGTACTCATTGGTCAGGGGGACAGCCACAGGTGTACTCTCTAGTACCTGACTCTTCCCCTTCCCCTTTTCCCCTCCTGACTGTGACCTACTTATGTCTCCCGTGGTCTCCTTTCTATCACCTCCTCACTCTCCCTGACCACACGAAGATCATTGAGTTGCAACTCCAGTTCCCTAATGTGGTCCCTTAGGAGCTGCAGCTCGATACACCAGGTGCAGATTTAGTGCATTCACTTTAGGAAAGATCAGCCTGGACCTCCTGCAATTTGCCTGCTGTCATAAG
Source organism: Hypanus sabinus (assembly GCF_030144855.1). Taxonomy (NCBI): domain Eukaryota; kingdom Metazoa; phylum Chordata; class Chondrichthyes; order Myliobatiformes; family Dasyatidae; genus Hypanus; species Hypanus sabinus. The sequence goes on along the minus strand of NC_082711.1, from coordinate 69,287,849 downwards.
CCTACAGCAGATATCTTACTGGGGTGTGAGACTAAAGTCTCAATGGCTCTCCACTCAGCCTTGGACTACGTGGAGAACAGCAATACCTATGTCAGACTGTTGTTCATTGATTAGAGCTCAGTGTTCTACACCATCATCATACCTTCATTACTTGCACCATTCAACAAACTTCAACAAAACCTAGGCTCTGTACCTCCCTCTGCAACTGGATCCTTGACTTCCTCATCGACAGACCACCATCACTGCAGATTGGAAATAACATCTCCTCCTCACTGACAATCGACACAGGCACACCTCATGGATGGGTGCTTAATCTCTCTACACTCACGACTGAGTGGCTAGGCACAGCTCAAACACCATCAATAGATTTGCCAATGACACAACTGCTGCTGCCAGAATCTCAGATGGTGACGAGGAGGCATTAAAGCATATGAAAGATTGGCTGGTTGAGTTGTTTTACAACAACAACCTTTCACTCAGTGTCAGTAAATCGAAGGGATTGATTATGGACTTCGGGAGGGGGAGGCTGGGAAAACACACACCAGTCCTCACTGAGGAGCCAGCAGCTTCATGATCCTGGGCATTAGCATTTCAGAGGATCGATCTTGGGCCCAACATACTGGGCCAGCATCGAGAGTATGTTCAAAAGGTGCTGCCTGAAGGTGGCATCCATCAGTAAGGACCCCCACCACCCCGGACAGCCTTCTTCTTATGGTTACCATCAGCAAGGAGGTACACGAGGCTGAAGACACATACTCAATGTTTTAGGAATAGGTTCTTCCCCTCTCTCATCACATTTCAGAATGCTCTGTGAATTCACAAACATTACCTCAATATTTTTCTTTTTTTTGTACTATTTATCTTTATATATTACTTATTGTAAATTATACTGTACTGCTGCTGCAAAGCAACTAATTTAATGACAAATGTCTGTGATAATGGGCACCACGGTAGCACAGCCATTAGCACAACGCTATTACAGCTCAGGGTGTTCTGGAGTTGAGTTCAATTCCAGTGCCTTTCTGTGAAGAGTTTCTGTGCGTTCTCCCTGAGGAATCCATGGGTTTCCTCTGTGTCCTCCTGTTTCCACCCACTGTCCAAAGACTTACTGGTACGTTAACTGGCCATTGTAAACTGTCCTGTAATTCGGTTAGGGCTAAATTGGGTTTGTTGGGGGATGCTGGGGCATCGAGACTTGAAAGGCTGGGAGGCCCCACTCTGCACTGTATCACTAAACAAACAAATAAACCTGATTCTGATTCATTCTCAGTTCAGGATTCAACACTCAAAATCTTTGCCAGCTTTGGAGAACAAGAAGAAAGGCGTACCATCTGTCAAAGGCTTGTAACGGAATTGTCTTGGTGGGACTTGTTCTGGCTCTCACCCAACAACATGTCATTCAAAGCCTTGCTATCAGACTGTGGCCATTTGGGCCAGCAAAAAAAGCCTGCTGTATCCAGAAAAAATAATTTTGGATGGATGGAGAAAACAGAGAGGAAGTGTGGGCAGCAAGCTCCTGATAAAATCTGGCTCCATAGATTTTCATGGCTCCATGGAATGCCATTGTAATAGTGAGTTTCATCGTGCAGGAAGGAGCTATAAAATGTAGAGATCACGGAATGATATCACTGAAGTGTCTGAGGTTAATGGAGTCATTTTTAAAGTTGTTAAACTACTCTGGTGGAGAATGCAAGGATAAGGGGAACAACGTTATCTAGTATGTTTGTCATTCAACAATAATATCAGGAAGTATGTCTTTGCACAAAAGCTAATAGAATTGTGACCTCTCTCACTTCCAAATAAAAAGCATGTTTTGAAAATGTTTTGATAAATTTCGCTAACATTTCAGAAACATATAAAAAAGATTAAATATTGAAAGAAAAGAAACAAAAACCAAAACTTGTTTTAAGATCTTCAAACACCTGTAAATAATTAAAATATTAAAAAAAGTCTAATACTGTAACTAAAATATACTACAGACCTTTACTTTCTCTTCTTTCTAACAGCCTTGCAATCGCCATCCAAATAAATACGCTCATGGTTCATGGGCCAGGTACAGTGAATGCCAGTGAACAACAGGAAACTCAGGACAATATGAACTAAATTAGAGACTTCAGCCTTTATAGACTGCTTGCCCCAAAGCTGAGGGAAAAAAATATACCCTCATAATGGTGAGGAAGTATGTTCTCTCACAAACAATTCTGATGAAAGTTCATTGTCTGAAACATGAACTCAGTTTCTCTCTCTGTTGATGCTACCTGAGCTGTTACTTCCAGTATTTCCTGCTTTTTTAACCTGATTTTTTAAAAATTTGATTTCTTTAAAAAGTACTAGTTGGGATGCTTCTTGAAGTCCAAGGAGAAGATAGTCATTTAAGTTCAAGAAAGGATGTTAACTGGAGCACTGAAAGTAAAATGGCAGTACTGCATCACATTATCAAGCATTGCTTAACGTGATATATCTATGCTGCACTTGTCCAGCAGATGTTGCATGTGCTCTCTAACAGTGCTACAGCATTTGGACTGATCTTCCCCACAAATGTATGTTTCCCACCTGGAGTTATAAGTCACCCCTAATGCCCCATAATGGCCAGCAGCAAACTCAGCTTTTCAATAGCCAGCACAATAAATAAAAGTATCTGCAAAGTAACTTTACACGAATGAACAGGGTCCTAAATGCTGCTATGGAATGATCAACTTCAAAATCGTTTTCATTACATTGGATTCACTGTCTTCTCTGGAGGCTGTAATTATGTATAAAAATCAAGCAATGTAGTTAACATAAGAATACACCGTGACATTAAGCTCTTGTTACTCCTATCACGACCACATCTAATATTTCATCAATTGTATAATAGGGAAAAATTAAAGCAGATATATGTGTAAACTTCTGCACTCTGCTTTTAAAGTCACCTTTCTATCTTTGATTGTGTTATAAGCACATTTGCTGCTAAAATAACTTTTCTGAATCTGTCAGAATGTCACGATAGGTTGATTTCTGTCACTGGGGAAATGGAACCAACGTGCACTTTTCATGGTGAATGGTAACTGTCCTAGAAGGCTGGAAGATGGAAACATATTGTCCACTGGGGCAAAGTGAAATGGAGGAAAGGGCAGCACACGTGATCACCACAGCAACCAATGCCAAGATCCAATTAGTGAGAGGGTGATGAATTTACCAGTTTACCAACTAATCAACAGCAATAGCTTATCTTTGATTTTAAAGGATGACAATCAAGATTTCGTGAAAATATGTTACTTTCCTTAACTGTATCCCTCAAACAACCATAAAGCACTCAGTGAAATGAAAACATATTTCACATGCCTGGACAATATTGATTTCAAGCAAATGATATCTATTCTAAAGATTGCCATTGAGTCAAATAAACTAGTACTGGAAATTTAAGAACCTCCTTATCTCAGTAGCAGAGGTCAATTATGAATTGTATTCATTTTTGCATTCCAAGGCCTTTTGTAAATGTGATCACCATTTAATGCCAAACAGACCGATGCATCTTTGGTGAACTTTTTTGTTCATAATTGATCAAACTGCCTAGTCTTAAAATCAACAGCCACTCTTGCAGATTTTATACATTTTGTTTCTTAAAAGGTGCTTTTCTGCCAAACATACAATTTGAAAATCAAAGCATAACATACATCTTCTGTGATATTTAAAAAGTTGCACATATTTAACAGAAGAACTGGAGATTTTCCTTAGTAGATGCTTTGTTTAGATAGATTTCTTGTGAAGAAGTGCAAGACATTTTATTCATTATCTGATTATCAGTTCAAATGATCTGAATTGATTCAAAATGAATATAATCAATCAATTCAGAATGAATATAATTAATATGCTTCCTGCACTGATAGCACAACAAGAAGATTACAAAGAAATTAAAGCTTACTGGGAGGAAGGGGCTCATCGATGGTAGGGTAACGGTTGCTGTCTTGTCTCAAAGAAGGCAGCTGATTTATTGTCTGAGCACAGTGTGGTAAAGGGATATCACCTACAAGAGGAAAAATGTATTCAAAAATTATTTTGCTTTACATTAGTGCAATAAAATATTAAATATTTTCTTTGTCCCAGTAATTATAAAAATATTGGATGCAAATGCAAAGCTGGGAAATTATACTCATACTGAATCTTAATAACACAGGCCCAGATATTGTGGTCAATGGCAAGACGTCTTTGGTCATCACTGCCTGAAGAAGGATGGTCACACTTACCTCTCAAGAATTTCAAAAGGATGACTTTCTGTAAAATATTGGCCCCCAGCCTAGTAGTAAAGCCTGCAGCATGGCAGGGTCCTCTGCACATAAATCCCATTCAGTTCAGAGGAGATAGAGAAAACCCAAGGGAAAACTTCAGAGGTAGGTTTAGCTGTCAGTCAAAAGCTGTCAAAATTGTATGAATGCTTTTGACATTGAGAAGCAATCAAAAACATTTCAATTGATTTTTAGGAAGTGACTGAACATTTTAAAAAATTCGACGTTAAATACAATGAAAGTCAAATCAAAACTATTTAAAGAAACTAAGACAATTCCAAACATACATGTACTCATTCCTCTCTACTCGTATGAATTGAGATGCTATTTATATGCTGTGGCTACCTTGGCACAGGTTTTTGTGTAGATGCCCTACAGAAAGAAATGGGTACCTGCCACAGTTTCATACTCCCTAATGCACTTCGCAAGAGGTCCATTGGCAGACCGCAGTCAGAAAAACGCAGACAGCCTGCTCCCAGTAAGATGGGCATCCTCAGAGTACCCCGTGACTGTTTTCCTCAATAATAAGTATACCGCTTTGGATCCTATGGGGAGGAATGAACTACCAGTTGCAGTGACCTGATATCTGTCTCAGTGGCTGAGAAGGGAAGGATAGGGGGAAGAAGAGGAATGCAGTAGTGATAGGGGAGTCCATAATGAGAGGAGCAGACAGCAGATGTGAAATACACACCCTCTGAGGTGCCAGGGTCAGGGATGTCTCAGTTTAGGTCCACTGCGTTCTAACGGGGAGGGAGAACAGCAAGAAGCTGTGGTACATATTGGAACCAATGACATAGACAAAAAAAAAGAGGTCCTGAAGTGAGGATATAGGGAATTAGGTAGAAAGCTGAAAAGCAGAACCTCCAGGGTAGTAATCTCTGGATTGCCACCTGTGCCATGTGCCAGTGAGGATAAGAACAGGATGACTTGGCAGATGAATATGTGGCTGAAGATTTGGTGCAGAGATCAGAATTCTGGATCATTGGGACTTTCTGGGGAAGGAGTGACCAATACAAAAAGGACAGGTTACACCTGAACCTGGGGGGTCCAATATCACTGCAGGCAGTTTTACTAGAGCTGTTGGGGGATTTAGCAGGGGGATGGGAGTCGGAGTGATGGGCAATTGGAATACAAGTAGGTGTCGTGAGATTGTCAGGAAGGATAGGCAGATGATAGGGCAAAATTAAAGTCTATGGGATGAGTTCAATTGTAATAGGGGGCCAAACTTGAAAAGGGTGATGAATAGAGGACTAAAGGTGTGATATTTAAATGCACGCAGTATACGGAATAAGGTAGATGACCTTGTAACGCAGTTAGAGATTGGCAGATATGACGGTGTTTGCATTGCTGAGTTGTGGTTGAAAAAAGATGCATTTGGGGGCTTAACATCCAAGGATACACATTGTATTGAAAGGACAGACAATTACATGTGGCTCTGTAGGTAACAAGTTAAATCAAATCCTTAGACAGAGATGACATAGGATCAGCAGAAGTAGAATCCTTGTGGGTGGAGATAAGAAACTACAAGGGTAAAAAGACCTTGATGGGAGTTATATACAGAACTCCAAACAGTAACCAAGATGTAGACTATACATTACAATGGGAGATAGAAAAGGAATGTAAAAAGGGCAATGTTGTGATAATCATGGGGATTTCAATATGCTGGTAGATTGGGAAAGTCATGTTGGTGCTGGATTCCAAGAGAGGAAATTTGTAGAATGCCTACAAGATGACTTTTTAGAGCAGCTTATGGTTGAGCCCACCAGTGGAAAGGCAATTCTAGATTAGGTGTTGTGTAATGAACCATATTTGATTAGGGAACTTAAGGTAAAGAAACCCTTAGAAGACAGTTATCATACTATGATAAACTTCACCCTGCAGTTTGAGAAGGAAAAGTTGAAATCAGATGTATCAGTATTACAGTGGAGTAAAGGGAATTACAGAGGTACTAAGCAAGGAACTGTCCAGAGTTGATTGGAAGGAGACATCAGCAGTGATGACAGCAAGATCGTAATGGCTGAAGTTTCTGGAGTAATTTGGAAGGCATAGGAAAGACACATCTCAAAGATGAAGAAGTATTCTAAAGGGAGGATGAGGCAACCATGGCTGACAAGGCAAGTCAAAGAGAGCACAAAAGCAAAAGAGGGCATACAATATAGCAAATTTAGCAGAAAGGTGGAGGATTGGGAAGCTTTTAAAAACCAACAAAAGGCAACTAAAAATTCACCATGAGAGAAAAGATGGAATATGAAGGTAAGCTGGCCAACAACATAAAAGAGGATAACAAAAGTTTTTTTTTCAGATATATAGAGTAAAAGGGAGGTGGGAGAGGATATCAAATGGCTGGAAAATGACACTGGACGGGTAATAATAGGGGACAAAGAAATGACAGACACACTTAGTAAGTATTCTGCATCAGTCCTTACTGTGGAAGACACTAGCAAAATGTCAAAAATGCAAGCGAGTCAAGATAAAGAAGTGAATGTGGTTGCTATTATTAAGTAGAAAGTGCTTGAGAAGCTGAAAGGTCACATGGACCAGATGGACAACACCCCAAGGTTCTGAAAGAGGTAGCTGAAGAGATCATGGAGGCTTTAGTAATGATCCTTCAGGAACAACTAGATTCTGGAATGGTTTCGGAGGGCTGAAAATTGCAAATATTACTTCACTCTTTAAGAAGGGAGGGAGAACAGTAGAAAGGAAATTGTAGGCCAGTTAGTCTGACTTCAGTGGTTGGGCAGATGTTGGAGTCTATTATTAAGGATGAGGTTTTGGGGTACTTGAAGGCACATGACAAAATAGGCCGAAGTGAGAATGGTTTCCTTAAGGGAAAACCTTGCCTTCCAAATCTGTTGGAATTCTTCGGGGAAATACCAGGCAGGATGAGCAAAGCGAATCCATGGATATTGATTTCCAGAAAGCCTTAGACAAGGTGCCACACATGAGGCTACTTAACAAGCTATGAGCCCAAGGTACTACAAGAAAGATTCTAGCATGTGGATAAAGCAGTGGCTGATTGGCAGGAAGCAAAGAGTGGGAATAAAGGGAGCCTTTTCTGGTTGGCTGCCAGTGACTAGTGGTGTTCCACAGGGGTCAGTATTGGGACTGATTCTGTTCATGTTATATGTCAGGGATTTGGATATGGGATAAATGGCTTTGTTGCAAAGTTTGCCGATGATATGAAGACAGGTGGAAGGGCAGGTAGTTCTGAGGAAATAGAGAGGTTACAGAAGGACTTAGACAGATCAGATGAATGGGCAAAGAAGTGGCAGATGGAATACAATGTTGGAAAGTGTATGGTCATGCACTTTGGTAGAAGAAATGAAAGGGTTGACTATATTCTAAATGGAGAGATAAAACAAAAATCTGAGGCACAAAGGGATTTGGAAGTCCTTGTGCAGGACTCCTTAAAGGTTTATTTGCAGATTGAGTCAGTGGTGAGGGAGGCAAATGTGATGTTTGCATTCATTCCAAGAGATCTAGAATATAAAAGCAAGGATGTAATGTTGAGACTTTACAAAGCACTGGTGAGGCATCACCTGGAGTATTGTGAGCAGTTTTGGGCACCTTATCTTAGAAAAGATGTGCTGAAATTGGAGAAGGTTCGAAAGGAGGTTCACAAAAATGATTCCAGGATTAAATGACTTTTCATATGAAGAGCAATTGATGGCTCTGGGACTGTTTTCACTGGAATTCAGAAGAATGAGAAATAACCTCATTGAAACTTATCGAATGGTGAAAGGCCTTGATAGAATGAACGTGGAGAGAATGTTTCCTATGGTGGGAGTGTCTAAGACCAGAGGATACAGCCTCAAAGTAGAGGAACAACCTTTTAGTACAGAGGTGAGGAGGAATTCCTTTTGCCAGAGAGTAGTAAATCAGTGGAGCTCAAGTATTTATGCATACTTAAGGCAGAGGTTGAGAAGTTCTTGACTAGTTAGGACCTGATTGAATATGGGGGGTGGGGGGTCGGGTGGAGGCAGGAGTTGGGGCGGAAAGGGAAAATGAATTAGTCATCATGAGATTTTGGAGTAGACTCAATGGGCCAAATGGCCCAATTCTGCTCCTACATCATATGGTCCTATGGTCTACGATTGGCTGACCAGCTGGAAGCAAAGAGTGGGAATAAAGGGAGCCTTTTCTATTTGACTGCTGGTGACTAGTGGGGTGCCGCAGGGTTCAGTGTTGGAACCCATATTTCATATTATATGTCAATGATTTCTATGAAGGAATTGATGGATTTGCGGACAAGTTTGCAGATGATAGAAAGATAGATTGAGGGGCAGGTGGTGTGGAGGAAGCAGAAGGACTTAAACAGATTGGGGGAATGGGTAAAGACATGGTAGATCGAATATAGTACATGGAAATGTAATGGTCATGCAGTTTGATAGAAGGGATAAAGGCCTGGACTATTTTATATATGAGGCAAAAACTCAAAAATCAGAGGTACAAAGGGACTTGGGAGTCCTTATGCAGGATTCTCTAAAGGTTAACTTGCAGGTTGAGTCAGTGGTAAGGAAGGGAAATGGAACATTAGCATATATTTTGAGCAGAATATAAAAACAAGGATGTAATGCTGAGGCTTTATAAGGCATTGGTCAGACTGCATTTGGAGATGTATTAGCAATTTTGGGCCCCTTATCTAAAAAAGATGTGCTGGCAGTAGAGAGAGCCCAGAGGAGATTCACAAGAATGATCCCAGGAATGAAAGGCGTTTGATGAGGAGGGGCATTTGATGGCTCTGGGCCTATATTCACTGGCGTTTTGAAGAATAATGGCAGATCTCATTGAAACCTACTGAATGTTGAAAGATCTAGAGAGAGTGGATGTGAAGAGAATGTTTCCAAGAGTGGGTGAGTCTACAACCACAGGACACAACCTCAGAATAGAAGAACATCCATTTAGAACAGAGATGAGGAAAATATTCTTTGGTGGTGAGTTTGTGGACTTCGTTGTCATAGATGACTGCAGGTCAAAATATTGGGCATATTTAAGGCAGAGATTGATAGGTTCTTGATTAATCAGTGAGTCAAAAGTTACAGAGAGAAGGCAGAGGGATGGGGTTGAGAGAGATAATAAATCATGGAATGGCAGAGTAGACTCAATAGACCAAATAGCCAAATTCTGCTCCTATGTCTTTTGGTCAATTAGCAGACTCTTAGACATGGGAATGTATACAATTCCACACAGATCTGTCAGCATTTATGGCATTAATTAGTGAAGGAAATCATATTCTGACAATAGGATTGGCACTGGGGATACGATGGAGTCTAACATTATACCATTATTTAAAAAAGAAACAAGGCCTAAACCAAGGCCAGATAGTTTAATTTGGGCAGTAGACAAATTATTGGGAACAGTACAAAGATTCTGTTAGAAAGTAATAGTTTAATCAGAGGTAGCCAGTGTACAGTATTAAGGGAAGGTCATGCTTGACTAATATAATTCAATTATTTGTGGAATTAACTTGGAAGGTTTATTTGCTATAAGTATTTGATACAGTCTAAATCAGGAGTTCCCAACCTGGGGTCCACAGACTCTCTGGTTAACAGTAAAGGTCCATGCCAGAAAAAAGTTTTGGAAACCCTGGTCTAAATGGATTAGAGGTGAAAGGCAATGCTTGAAAGATATTTTTGTTAAAGGAAACCTGTTACCAGTGTGGTGTTTCACTGAACTCATTATTTCAACCCTTACACTCAGTGACCACTTTATTAGATACACCTGTACAGTATGCCTGTTCATAAATACAAATACCTAATCAGCCAATTATTTGGCAGCAACACAATGCATAAAAGCTTGCAGACATGGTCATGAGGTTCATTTGTTCAAACCGAAAATCAGAATGAGGAAGTAATATGATCTAAGTGTCTTTGAATGTGATTGTTGGCGCCAAACAGGGTGGTTTTAGTATCTCAGAAACTGCTGATCTCCTGGGATTTTCCACACACAACAGTCTCTGGAGTTTCCAGAGAATGGTGTAAAAAAAACAACAACAAATATCCAGAGTGGCATTTCTGTGGGTGAAAATCCCTTGTTAATGACAGAGATTAGAGACGGTTCCAAGACTGGTTCAAGCTGACAAGAAGGAACAATAACTCAAATAACCATGCATTACAACAGGAGTGTGCAGAAGAGCATCTTTGAACATACAGCGTGTCAAACTACAGCAGCGAAAGACCACTAACGTACACCCAGTGGCCACTTGATGATGCCCACCTCACAAAGTGGCCACAGAGTGTGCGTTGATGAATTAGAACCCAAATGTAGGGGACTGGTAAGGAATTTGGCAGGTGATTTAAGAAAAGGCAATATATTTGTGAATGAGGAAGGAAAGATTAGACTGCAGGAAGACATCAATCCTCTGGTCCGTTGGCAAAAAGATGACGTCAAATTTAGTCCAGAGAATTGCCTTTGGGAGATGCCACAAAGCAGGAGCTGTAAACTACCAAGACAGGTCAAGAGGATAATTAAAAACGCATATAGGATTCTTTCCTTTATTGGCCAAAATGGAGAATATAAGAGCTGGCCAGTTGTGCACTAGCACAACTGCAGACTACTCCAATTGGACAATTGCTGGTGACAACATTATTAGTATAACTTCCTGGTAAAGGTCTTACTGCTAATGCTGCAGGGTATTTCATGAAATGGTCTTTCTGTAGACACAGTGTTTGGGTTACTATCGGAGATAAGGGATGCTTAGGAATGTGGGCCATCCAATCAGGAGAGTGGAATGGGGAGAAGGCTGGAGAAGCGGTTTTGTGACTGACACTGGTGGTGAGGCTGTCTTTATTTGGTGGGAGTTGAAGAGAGGACGCTGAAGAGAACTGGGTGTAGGATTCGATTGGTGAGGAAACGTGATTCGATGGAGCCGAGACGCAGAGGTCAGTGACTATGGCTTTTGGAAGATTTGAGTTCCAACCTGTGCACATACGACTGTTTAATTATAATGGGCCCTTTTGTTTTTTCCTTTCTTTTCTTTACTAACTCTTTGGTTAAGTTGACGTCCACAAATATACTTCTTTATACAAGTTTGTAACTGTATGCAGTGTGCAATCTGTTATTTTATGCTAACTGGCTTTTGCAGGGCAATAAATCACACAGCATTCACACAAACTGGGGTCTTGTTGGGCGAGACATCCCTACCCCACAGATTTGGCGGGACCAAAGTCATTTGCACCCTAGATGTTCGAAGCGAAAGGTGGGTTCTTGCCACCAAATACAGTGACTGTTACCAAGGGGCTAACGAGCCACATTTCCAAGGATGCCCAGAAAAGGGGGGTTTCATCAGAAAGTGCTTACCAGACTAGAAAATTGTAGATTTATTTAACAATTGGGTAAACTGGGGTTGTATTTTTTGAACACAAGAGAGGAGGCTGAGGACTCATTTAATTAAGATGTATAAAGCTATATAAGTGGCCTGGTTATAGTGGATAGGAGGAGCTCAGTTCTTACAGCCAATGAGTCAAAATAAAAACAACGAAGGGCACAGATTTAAAGTTAATGGTATGGGGACTAGAGGGGAGATGGAGGAAAATGTTTTTACTCCAAGGATGGTGGGTCTGCTAACTCACTGCCCCAAAGGGCAGTGGAAGCAGAGTCCCTCAACACACCTTGAAAAGCCATGGCCTGCAGGGCTACAAGTCGAGATATGGAAGGGAGGCCGGGGATGGACAGCTCACCAACTGAACGAGGCAACAGAATTCAAATGGCCCATGTTACAAATTTTCCATGATTCTATAATGGTGATTCAGTCAGTCTTGTCAAATCAAAGGAATGTGTTAGCAGAGTACAGAGTTGAGGCAGGTACAAAAATAACATTTAAAAGATATTTGGATAACTACATGGATAGGAAAGATTTAGACGGTTGCAGGCAAACTTGGCAAAATGGGACTGGTTTAGATGTCGGCATCAACGAGTTGTGTGGAAGGATCTGTTTCTGTGCTGTATTAGTTTATGAAGGTGTTAGTTAAATGCCTTCAGCAAGGCTTTTGTTAAGGTACCCCATGCAGGGCTTATTGAGAAAGTAAGGAGGCATGAGATCCAAGGGGACATTGCTTTATGGATCCAGAAATGATTTGCTCATAGAAGGCAAAGAGTGGTTGGAGATGGGTCATATTCTGTATGGAGGTCGGTGATCAGTGGTGTGCCTCAGGGATCTGTTCTGGGACCCGTACGCTTAGTGATTTTTATAAATGACCTGGATGAAGAAGTGGAGGGATGGGTTAGTAAATTTGTTGATAACACAAAGGTTGGGGGTGTTGTGGATAGTGTGGAGGGTTGTCAGAGGTTACAGCGGGACATTGATAGGATGCAAAACTGGGCTGAGAAGTGGCAAATGGAGTTCAACCCAGATAAGTGTGAAGTGGTTCATTTTGGTAGGTCAAATATGATGGCAGGATATAGTATAAATGGTAAGACTCTTGGCAGTGTGGAGGATCAGAGGGATCTTGGGGTCCGAGTCCATAGGATGATCAAAGCAGCTGCGCAGGTTGACTCTGTGGTTAAGAAGGCATACGGTGCATTGGCCTTCATCAACTGTGGGACTGAGTTTAAGAGCTGAGAGGTAATGTTGCAGCTATATTGGACCCTTGTCAGACCCGACTTGGAGTACTGTGCTCAATTCTGGTCGCCTCACTACAGGAAAGATGTGGAAACCATAGAAAGGGTGCAAAGGAGATTTACAAGCATATCGCCTGGATTGGGGAGCATGCCATTGGGAACTCAGCCTTTTCTCTTTGGAGCGATGGAGGATGAGAGGTGACCTGATAGGGGTGTACAAGATAATGAGAGGCATTGATTGTGTGGATAGTGAGAGGCTTTCTTCCCAGGGCTGAAATGGCTAGCACGAGAGGGCATAGTTTTAAGGTGCTTGGAAGTAGGTACAGAGGAGATGTCAGTAGTAAGATTTTTTACGCAGAGATTGGTGAGTGCATGGAATGGGCTGCCAGCAGCGGTGGTGGAGGCAGAAACGATAGGGTCTTTTAAGGGACTCCTGGATAGGTACATAGAGCTCAGAAAATTAAAGGGCTATGGGTAAACCTAGGTAGTTCTAAGGTAAGGACATGTTCAGCACAGCTTTGTGGGCCAAAGGGCCTGTATTGTGCTGCAGGTTTTCTATGACTATGAATAATATTAAAATGATCTTGAGAACATCAAATGGATTGTCAACTGAAAACTATTGAATGAAAGTGCCAATGGTTTGGTTATTGTACTGTAGATGAAATGTTGATAATAACATCTTACAAAAATGGTTTACTGGATGAGAAAGATTATGTCCTGTTATTGGTCTCTAAAAGGACAATTTTCAATATTATTTAAACCACTTGATATCCCTAAACTCTATGAAATAATACAGCAGCTTGACTACATCACAGACTTGAGGGTTCCTTGCTGGATATCGTACATAAAATATTTAGTGGTTTCATAATAGTAAATGGGCAATGTTACAAAAAAGATGAGTTAACAACTTGCACTCATGTCACGTTTTCCCTGGACCAGTAGGAAAATATCCCAATATGCTTACAGAAACCTATTGCAAATGAGAAGTTTGTGGTTTCATTAAAAATTTAAGACTGCAGCATTATATTTACACTAAGAAGTCTTATAACCATTATTTCTATCAATTGCAGTTTCAAAGTCATTGAGATCTCTGCACTCACCCAAACATCCTGGAACTGGGAAAAAGAAAATAAGGTATCGTAATTCACACTGCTGTTCTTCACCAAGCGTAGGCAAATGAAGGATTTCAACCTATAACATCCCCTGTCCATTTTTTCTCCATAGATTCTTGCCTGATCCACTGAAAATCTCCAGCATTTTGCATTTCTAATGATCCCTTTGCTTTGAATAACTTGTGATTAAACCCTACTTGGTTCATTTGACTCAATAGAAATGGCAATTTGGATGAATACCAAAGATAATTGATGCTTGTTGAAACCTAATCCCAGCCGAAACCATTCCCTTCAGGAGAACAAGGAAAAAACACTGCATGATCTAATGGTTGTTCAGCCAACCAAATAGGTGAAGATGACAATTTGTCCGAGTCCCTCAACTGTTTTCTATTGCACCATGTCTTATTGGCCAAGCTGTAGATAGTGAATAGGACAGTCACTGTAAGTTAACAAACATTTTATGCCATAGGATAATGGGTTCCAGGAAGTGATTGACTATTTACCAATACTTTTTCTGTATTGAATGTAAGCTTTCAGTTTGGCATTGTGAACTAGAACTGACCATAAGTCTTTGAAACAAAATGCAATGCAAGATTTCCCACTACTTTTAGTATCTATACACTGGCTACATATGTATCTACATACTGTATAATGCAAAGTTACTGATCTTAATGAAACAAATCCCAGTTTGCTCACATTATCCAAAGGGATCAGAAATTTTGACCAGTCTACTAAGATTTTGGTGTGAAACCACAGAACTGGAGAACAGTCAGTGTAATCATTGTCCCAAATAAAAGGGTACAGGGTTAGCTATGGGCTAATTAGTGTAATGTCAGTGATGGACCAAAACCATCAAAAATCATTCCAAAAGGACAAAATTAACTTTCATTTGGAGAAGCATGTTTTACTAACTTCCACATATTTGTTAAATCAAAGTACTCTCTGACTAAAGTACTCTTTGACGAAATTAAGAGAGGGCTGAAAGGGATGTGCATTTCAGTTGTACATGTGGATTTTCAAAAAGTATCTGATCAAATAAAATATAGTAAGTTACAGGGATAGGTTGAATGAGTTAGCACTTTATTCCCTGGAGTGCAGGAGAATGAGGGGAGATTCTTATGGAGGTATACAAAATTATGAAGGGTGAATGCATGCAGGTTGGGTGAGATAAGAACTAGAGGTTACAGGTTTAGGGTGAAAGGTTAAACATTTAAGGGGAATCTTAAGGGTACTACACTAAAAGGGCTGAATGAGTGTAGAACGAGCTGTCAGTGGAAGAGGTAGATTAAAGTTCAATTGTAATGGTTAAAAGAAGTTTGGACAGGTACATGGGTGAGAGGTATGGAGGGCTACAGTCTGACAACAGGTAGATGGGACTAGTCAGAAGAACTGCTGGCACAGTTTAGATTGCTCAAAGTATCTGTTTCTGTGCCGTAGCACTGCATGACTTTATAACATTACATTTGAAAAGTCAAAGCATATAGTTCTCAATGGTCAGTGTGATTTGGATACAAAATCAAGAAAGAGATAATGGACATGCAAGTAGAGAAGAGTTGGTTTTCTGAAAGGGGAGGGGGAACCATTTCTTTTTTTTTGTTAGATTTGTGGAGAATATGAAACTCAGCAACATGGTAGTAGGCGGGATAGTAAAAAAGCTTTATAAGGACAGCCGCAGGACTCTGCTGAAATGAGCAGCACATGTGATTCAAGGAGAGAAGGGCCCGCGTTTGATGAGTACTAATCTTAAAGGTTTATGGGACATCACCGTTAGTAAATAAATATAACAACGACGAAAAAAGAAGCAGATATGTTAAAGCTTTACAATCGACGATTGGAACTTGATTTATCTTTCATAGCTCCTAATGGCACAGAAGGATGTCATTTTGGTCCATTAAATCTATACTGTACTGTTGCTTGACCTGAATGGCTGGGTATGAAAAGAGGAAAAAAAATTCATTTGAATTTTCAAAATGCAAATAGATGGGTATTGGAGTAAGATTGAGAAGATACAGGGGGATTAAATGTGCTATCTTTTCATAAAACCAATATAAGCATGATGTAACAAAAGGCCTTTTTCCTTCTACAAGATTCTGACTATTTGATCCCTTACATTTCCTGGTCTTCTTACTACTAAGAATGCATTCAAAGCTGATTTAAATTGCTGCACCTCATTCTTCATCAAATTGAAATCCTACCTACCAATGGATTTTGCCAACTCATTTGATTTATGTCCTTCTGTAACTTCTCATCCACATAACCTTCTAACTTAAGGCCATCTGCAAATTTAATACAATGCACATTATTACAAGGTAAGCAGGTGGTTATTTAATATGCTGGTGAAAAGGAAGTCCTTCTCTTATAAGACTGTGGATCTCTGGAATTCTCTATCTCAAGTGGAAGTTAGATTAAAGAGGAATGAGACAACTTTAATGAGAGATCAGGGAAAATCAGGACCAGAGAAAACTGGCACAGAAGATGTGTTGATACTTCAGACAGATCTGTCATGTTTATATTGAAAGGCCTGAGGTCTCATGTGGTCTACTTCTGCTCCTACTTTCTGGTGCTCTTGCATTTTATGTTATCTCATCAATAATTTAAATTATATGAAGTCAAGCTTCACAGTAGAAATCCGCAGATAATGTATTTTTTCTACACCCTGTCAATTGAAGATTTCACTTCCATTTTCTACAAATCCATCCCTGAGAGGCATGGGGAACACAAGGTTGGTTAGGGTAGGATGTGCATAATTTGTGCTTTCATTGTGTCAGGTATGATTCATCCTAACCAAGATATTCAATGAAAAATAAAGCAGCATAATGTGATATTTGGTAGAACTTGTACAGATAAGAATGTTGGTTGAAATGTGCAACAAAGGCATTTTTTAGGGCTACTTTGAAAATAACATAACAGTATCACTGTTTCTGCCTACACCAAAATTAGCATCCTTGACATAGACATTGGTACTGCTCGGAGATTTTGATGAGGTAACATCACCCTAATGCTGCATATTTGAAAAAACTGAGAAGTCTCAAACAAGCCAGCAAAACAAAGCCAAAGCTGTTTGGTCTCCTGAATCTTGCACATCGCCAAGGAATAAGGAAGATCCCATCATTCATCAAAGTTCTATAATTTAAAGCAGATTAACGCTGTCTTTCCTATTTACTTCAATAAAAAACAACTGATCACTTTAAATCACTGCTTTATAGACATTGCACCAAATGAGTAACAAGAGCCAGTAGTAGACAAGGAATAAGTCTTTGAAAGAGATTAGAGAATCAATCACTATATAAAAAACAAAACTAATGTGCCACTTATGTCAGAAATAGCCAACCAATAGAACTATTCAAGATAATTGAAAATGCTTTTAGCAAGATTATTTTGGATTAATAACCCAAAGCCAAATTTGTAGCATAATACATCACATTCAAAATCAATTCCTTAAAAATCAATTTAAAATCACTATGATTTTCCTTTCTTTGGACTTTTCTTTGAGGTTTGAAGCTTCAGTTTTGCCATCTTTGCAGAATGCCATTAACTTCTGCGTCTGATGTGTGATGACCTGGGTGTGACTGGCCCTAAGTCCAAAACCATGAAACACATCTCATCTACTTGCTTACCAAAATCTGTTGCAAGAGGCACCTCATTTCTACACTTGGTACCTCAGGAGAATTTTGATTGGCCTGAAAGGCTCAGCAGCTAAGAGTGAGGCCTTAGATTCCATGTAAAAGTAGAAAGGGTGTCACTGTCCAACATCATTCTGTGAATTTGACATGTTGTATCTTTCAAGCACCACTTGGTTCCTCTCTGGCTATGATCTCAGTAACAACAGCATGTTGGTCCAGTAATGCTCCTCTTTGCATTCAAGCTCCTTTGCCCCTTGAGCTGATGCACCATTTGAAAGGAACAAAACATGATCTGGGACTTAAATACGTAACTCATTAAATGTATCAGTCTCAAATTTACAATTAATAGCTGATCAGCATTAAGTGTACAAACTCCTAAATCTCTACTGACATCTTGTGTGTGAAATTATTTCCTAATTTTGCTACATACATTTTCATAGGACACTGGAGGCCTTTTATCCTGAGTCATTGCCCATCCATACAGCAATCCCACTTCCCCACTTTTTTCCTTGGCACAGCATTCCCATGAATTTTATCATTTTTAGCTTTTGAATCCATGCTGCTTTGGGACATGGGAGAAAACTGCAGCTGCAGGAGGAAACCCACGTGGTCACTAGGAGAATGAGCAAGCTCTGCACAGACAGTGTCTGTGTTTTGAGTTGATCGCAGGTAGCCTGAACTAAAAGGCAGAGAACTGGAAGTGCTGAAAACTCTGGGTCTAATTAAACTGTAATATTAACGCTTCCCAATAAGGGGGAATAATTTCCACTCTCCAGCCGAGTAGCCCCTACTAATACATTAAATGCTTCAATTAATTTGCTGCCACAAAATGCAACCTTAGATTCTGCAAATCATCCTCCTAATTTAACCTTAAGGCAATCTGTACTACATTCCCTCTAAGCCCAGTGTCCTGTCCAGAACTGGGTGTGAACGTTACAGGCAGGGAGATAAGCTCTCAGTTTCAGAAATGAAACTCATTTTTGAAAAGAGACTGAGCTGTTTGCCATTAACAGCAAATGTGGCGACTCACAGAATATGCCAGAATTGTGTTTTGTTATCCTGTTCAAGTGAATGGCAGAAGCATTGGAAATTCAAATTTCCTGAGCTCACATTATGGATTGAAGCAGCTTAGAACCCACAGGTGAACGTGCACTAAAAACTATGTTGACATCAACTAAAATAAAATTCTAATTGTTTGGTATAAGAGATCCATTTAACCCTATTTGGGCTAAATATGTGTTGCAAAGTTAATCCTTTTTACAAGGCACTTCTTTGGACTCAGGGATGACTCACTAACAAGCCAGTTGTGTGGTTTTTAAGCTGGCTAATGAGAAACCATAGATTCTTCCACATAGAAGATACTGTTAATAGTACAAATTAGTAAAATACCAAAGTGAAAATAATGCCAAGTCCTCAAGGCCTGTTGCCAGGCAAATAATCTCCTCCTCAATGTCAATAAGACAAAAGAGATGGTTATCAACTTCAGGGGAATGCACACCATGCAGATTCCACTTTACATTGTTGGCACAGCAGTGGAAACTGCAAGCAGTTTCAAACTCCTGGGAGTGCACATCATGCACAGCCTCTCATGGTCCCAGAGCACATGCTATGCAATCAAGAAAGCTCACCAATGCCTCTGCTTTCTGCAGAGGCTGAGGAGAGCTGGACTAGGCACACCAGTACTCATGCCATTCTCTAGGCGTGCAGCAGAGAGCATCCCAACATGCTACATCACTGCACCGAGGTGGACAAGAACTATGGCTGGTCAAAACAGCCCAACGCATCATCTGTATGAGCCTTCTAGCAATGCTGCTCTTTCTGGCAGATGGAGCATAGGTGCTCAGCGAAGAGGTCTCCCAATCTATGTTGGGTCTGAAAGTTGTACAGGACGCCACACCAGGAGCACTGGATACAGTGGATGACCCCAACAAACTCACAGGTGAAGTATCATCTCACCTGGAAGGACTGTTTGGTAGTGAGGGAGGACGTGTAGGGGTGTAGGGGCAGGTGTAGCACTTGTTCTGCTTGCGAGGACAAGTGCCAGAAGTGAGATCAGTGAGGAGGGAATGAATGGACAGGGGAGTCACATAGGGAGAGATCCCTGTGGAAAGCAGAAAGTGGGGGGGGGGGGCGAGAGGGAAAGATGTGCTTGGTGGTGGGGTCCCATTGGAGATGCCGAAAGTTATGGAAAACTATGCATTGGAAGTGGAGGCTGGTGGGGTGATAGGTGAAATATATAGAGAAAGATGCTAGAAAAGGCCAGTAACATCATGAAGGATCCCACCCACCCTGCTCATGGACTGTTTGTCCCACGTCTAACAGGGAGTAGGCTATGTAGCATTGATGCCAGGATCATCAGACTCAAAAACAGTTACTTAAACCAAGCGGGAAGGCTGATCAACACCTCCACCTCCACTGCTTTATCATTTCCTGTCAGAGTCACCTCCTGAGCTTCATGTCACATTACGGACATTCCACTAAGGTACACAAGTTACCTTATGTGTTTATATTTATTGTGTTTCTTTATTGTTGTATATTTTTTTTTATCTTTTGTGCTGCACTGGTTCTGGAGTAACAATTACTTTGTTCTCTTTTACACTTGTGTACCGGAAATAACATTAAACACTCCTTCTTGAAACATGAATAATGATTTCTCTAATGCACGTTGACAGTGCTGGAATTTGGAACAATAAAACAGTGTGTTGAGATGGAACCTTGGTGTAGGGCTGGGGGTGGGGAGACAATATCACAAGTTTTCCCTTTACCTTTACAAGCTTTTTCTTATCTTAGATAAAGCTTAATCTTGACATGAGCTTCCCCAAAGTGTAGGGAGGGGGAGCTAACATCACAAGATTTATCTTTATTTGGAGAATCGTGGTTGATTGTTTTCTGACTAGAAGTAACTACCATTTACGATGTCAGCGTCCACCATTCTACAACCAATCTATTATCTTGAGCAGCTATCAAACATAGCCCCCTGCATCTTGCCAACAATATTTTCTTTACATTACTGATGACAGGAAAATGAAGGAAGAGAAGAATAGATAAGAAAATGCTTCATTATTACATGTTTATGAACTTTTTTTAATGATGTAAACTTATATGGCCAATGAAAGCATTATAATGTTGAGGGAATTCCAAGCTACTAGCCAAAGTAAACATCTGTGACTCTGACCTTCCATTCTGCTGCTCTGCCCTGCAGCAGTCTCATCATTTACCAATATTCTTTCCAGTCCTTGGGCGGCAGGCTCCTCAGGCCACTGAAGGATGCTGTCCACTTGTATTCTGTCACAGGACTCAGGGCTATGGCCCGACTCTGGCATCGACTCAAATGCACTGTTCTCATCCTCCTCTTCTTGTGAAGAGAAAACTGTACTTTCAGACAGCCGTGCACTGTCAATTGAGGAGAACCTGGTATGACTTGAGGAGAAGTGATTTGTACTATCGTAACAGGAAGTACTTTGGCAGGAAGTGCTATAACAGGATGTACTGTAACAGGAAGTGCTGTAACAAGAAGTTCTACAACATGGTGTATCACAGATGTCCCATTCGTTATTGACCTGCTGTTCTGTATCTGCGACAGTCTCACTTTGATTGCTTTGCTGATCCTTCTCTAAGATTTGGTTTAACTCTGAAAGATGTTCAACTGATGCACTACGAGGCAGCATCCTTCTCCCAGTATTACTGGGCCCACTTGTATCACTACTCGTTTGAAGCTCTGTTGTATCCATCTCACATGTTCCACTTTGATCCACGGTGTCTTTTTCTAACAGTTCTAAGGGAACAAAATTGCTACTGGCCTGTTCCTGGGCATCATCATTATCCAGCTGTGCAGAGGGCAGACTATGGAGCAGCCGGTGCAGAGTGATGTAGTGGGTTCGAGGGGTTTCTGGCTCTCCTGAACCACAAGCTGAAGCGATCACGGATTCCAGCTCAGACACTGGCAGAGAGAATGGCCTAGTTTTCCTCTTCCCAGTTTTCCGCATTTTCAATGTATCGTCTTCCTGCTGAGGTGAAGCTTCAGTGTTCTCAGTCCCATCTACCTCACACATGTCTTGAGTGACATTTTCAGCCTCGGGCATGGATTGACCAGAACACACTTCTTCTTGTGTGTTCTCTGTCTCATCACTTTCCAGTGTTCTTTCTCTCTCTGGCATTGCATCCAAAACTGTGCTAGCCTCAGGCTCGGTTAAATCAGTTATGTCAGGTACTGGCTCCCTGAGATCCAATATACTTGCTGGTAAATTATCCTCTTTATTGTTGTCACCCTCACCATTCACATTTTCAATGGTTAGGTTGAATTCAGTGACAGGTGGTGGTTCACTCAAAGTCACAACGTTAATACCGTTGGACGGACTACTCAAGTCCACACCATTCACATTACTTTCACGCTCATTCAACTGCTCAACCTCTTCTGTACCGCTGACACTCTGGGACTCACAACAGGTCTGCTCGGTTGCGTCCATTATTGGATTTTCCTGTTGTTCAGCTGTTCCTGATTCAGTACTGGCTGAGATATCTTCATCATCTAAAAGTTATCAGAGAAAAAAGAATTAGAAGACGAAGTGAAAGCATCCTATTATGAACTATGCCATACCAAGCTCACATAATTAAGCTTTTAAAAGCAGTAAATGCTGGAAGTACAGCACAGATCATTAAGAATCCCTAAAAACAAAAGCCAGAACACAAGGGTAATATTCCACTGCTGCTTGTGTAACTTGTCCCAAAACACCTGGAGAACATTAGAAAATCACGACAGCCCCACTGACACTCAGGTCATATGATCTGTTAACTTGGACTGTTGCTGGTTACTACCCGCTCAACTTGTCACTTTCTGGTGTGGTCCTCACTTAAGGAATGACCAAGGATAGTTTAATGTAGAAGC
Source organism: Hypanus sabinus (assembly GCF_030144855.1). Classification (NCBI taxonomy): domain Eukaryota; kingdom Metazoa; phylum Chordata; class Chondrichthyes; order Myliobatiformes; family Dasyatidae; genus Hypanus; species Hypanus sabinus. The sequence goes on along the minus strand of NC_082711.1, from coordinate 69,265,405 downwards.
AGGAGTATACGATGTATCATAACTTAGGCTCAAATCCATCCATTACCTGAACCCCTAGGTGGGGAGATGAAGTACACATGCTTCCTTCCCTTTCCCATTTTGGACTACTGGACTCTCCGATTACAATCCAAATGAGAGAATAGTTTTTTTGTCCAGTATCACTTGCCCAACTTCTTAGACAGGAACACGCTTCTATCTTGATCAGGTATTTATAGATATCACAATAGTCTTTAAAATCAGTATGTTAATCTTTAGCAACACAGAAAGCACTGGAGGAAATCAGTAGTTTTGGCGGCATCTATGGAGGGAAATGGACAGTTCAACATTTCAACTTGAGACCCTTCACCTGGACCAGGTAGAAGCTGCCTGATCTACTGAGTTCCTTTACTGCTCTTTGTGCTGCTTAAGATTCCAGCATCCACAGTCTCTTGTGTCTTCACTTTAGCCTTTAATATAAGTTGCAAGGATTGAAATAAACAACTCTCAGTAACGTTGAAACAGGAAGCCTAGATTAATTGCCATAAAAATCACCTGGGTGCTTACCAGGGTGCTTCAGGAAAGGATTTTTTTTGTCAATTAGTTTAATTCATATGATTGAATCTTGACTGCCTTGCCAGTTCAGAGTCAAATAGAAGTGGGCTAAAATTGCTGGCATTGTCCTTGATGCCCACATTCAGAAAATGAGCAAGTAAAATGCCACTTGATATTAGTTCACTACTGAACTACAATGTTGTGGAACATTTAAAAATGCATGGAACAGATGAAGCATTGAGTCCCTATCAGACCATGCAGACTACCAAACTCAATCATATGATCTATATAATTATCTCAGCTAATTCTCTGAGTCCGGAGATGTCCTGTAAGTTAAGATAGAGTGTATGGTGTTTAGCTATGCTCTTTATCCCCTCATAAAAATTAAACTAAAATAAATCTAATCACATTATTTCAGTAGTAACTAAACGTTTCACTGCAGATACTTTTAAACTTTCACTTCATGTATTGAAACACAAACAACCTTGGTGGATTGAAGATGTTATTTCGAATCGGAACTGCAGCTGTCCGCTGACATGGTCCGTTGGCAGTCTACGGCCCAGTGTATAGCTCACCACTCTGTCCCTGTACGGAAACAAACAGGTATAAAGAATGTTTCCCAGATGAATTATAAAGCATGATCTGGCCATCAAATAGACAAACAGGTTCAACAATTAATGATAAAAAACTTGCAGAGAAAAATTCAGTACATTTATATCGACTGGCTTTTATTAGTAGCTGTGGGGAGTGACTGGTGACTTGTTACATAAATTCTCTTGGATTGATAGGCACCAAATTAAGAGTCTAATTTAATTAATTAAGTGGATGAACTACACGATTCACTCAATGTGTCTCTTCCCATAGAATTAGCAAGAAAACACTAGAGGCGTTTATTTTGCCCCCAAGTGAAAACAGAAATAGCTGAAAAATCTCAGCAGGTTAGGCTGCATCCATGGAAAAAGAAACAGTTAATGTTTAAAATCTGGGACTCTTAATGGAATTTAAAAAGAGAGAAACAAGAGATTTTCTTTTTTGTATCTGTCTTGCCATATATGCAAAAATCCACCATTGGGATGCCACTGCAGCAGCCATTTTGCTTATGCCAGCTCTGTTTCCCGGTCTTTGACCTGAATTATCTTCGCCTCTCTTTCCATAAATGTTCTCTGAACTGTTAAGTGTCTCCTCCATTCTTGGCTTTATTGTAGATTTTCAGCATCTGCAGTCTTTTTGGATTTTTTATTTTGCCCTTTCTTTTGGATATTGTGCTACCTCAACCAAATGGAGAAAACATCATAATTCTCCCTTAATTTTGTTACCTTCAGCTCCGGATTTGTACTCTGAAAATCTTATTCAGGTACTTGTTTGTAGTTTATTAACTTCTGGATTGGAAGAAAAGGGCAATCAACTGTTTTCAGAGGGCCCAAAGCACATAACTTCATAGCAATAGTTTCTTTTTTTTAATCAGGTTTGCAACGTTGATGGAGACAATGTTTCAAAATTATTTGGAACACCTATAGCCCATGCACAAGTCAAATCTCGTGTGTAAAACTTTAGCAGTTCTAAATTACATAAGGCTGTAAAGCAATCACAGAAACCAGAGCTGTGAGTAATAAAAGTAAATAAAAGCTAAGGGGTTGTAAATATTGGGAAGGAATCAAAATGTATGCAGTTTCAAGTCACATGTTTTAAAATGTGTGCATTCAACACCAGATATTTAGTACTAAAGCTGTGAGACAGCAGCACAGTGAAAATTCTTCTACTCCAGATCAAAGTGCATTGGCTGCTCTGGGCTATTTGACAGCTTGCCTGGTTTTCTATGTATATACAAAAGGCTAAATGTGTAAGAATTTCACTTTTCTGGTTATTAGAGAGACAAATGCCAATGGAGGAGAGGGATTACTTCTGCATCTAATAGAAAGATGTGTCGTGTTGCCAAACATACTGTTGTAAATGTAATAACAGTAATACATATCAGCTTATTTGAACAGCAGACACCCAGTGTTGGTTCACCTTTAAGCAAAATACCTCAAAATTGTGACATTCCTTCTTCCATCAATGATTTTATATAAGCTCTATCCTCACGTAATTGCAGAACTAAACGTTTGACTATTATTAAATATTTCTATTTAATCCATACAGACCATTTAGTCTTGTGGACAATGGCATATCTAAGGTATGGCAGGTATGGTACATGCCCTGAACAGTTTCTATTAAAGTCAGACAAGCCATCCTCGGTTAGTGAAAAAAGAATTTTCTTCAGATGTATGATCTGTCTTTGATTATCATGGGTGAGAATGGCCTTATTTCAGAGCATTGTGTAAGAAGACCATGAAATGTTTCTTCATGAAGAAGAATGAAAGTGGAGCTAAGAATGGAAGAGACGAAAGTTGGAGGTGGATGAAGCCAAGAAGTCGAGCAAGTTCTTCATGCCCTTCTTTGAAAAGCCTGGAACAAGTAGTTCGACATGTTCCATGGAGTCGCCTTCACCTGCTACAAGTTTGTTAGAATCCAAAGGTGGATCAAGTATAAATGCATCACAAGCCGAGGAGGTAGTGAAGTCAGATAAATCTGAGTATGATGAGATTAAGAGTGAGGCTGCCACAGAGACCATGGACATGACAGGAGGGGAAGACGATGGTGGTGGTGGTGATGTTGAGTTCATTGACGAGATTGAACCTGACGACACTGAACCTAGTGAACTGGATGGTGTCAAAGAGCCTCGAACTGTTATACCTGAAGTGATTGACCAGCATGACATTGGACTTCTTAAGTTCGACAAGGACACTGGAAAAGCAATTCTGTCTGACGCGTTGAGAACAGAAATAATAAAGCTGAGGCATTTCCAGAACAGTGAGGGACCTTTCCTACCAACAAATAACCGCTCAATGAACAAAACTTGGTTCAAGAGGAAACTGGGAAATGGTCGTAGTGAGGAAGTGACTCGCTCATGGCTGGTCTATTCCTCTTGTTAAAAGCCTGCATTTTGTATCTGTTGTCTTCTCTATTTCCGGTCAGACCATCAATCCTCATTGGAGCAGGAAAGTGGATTCAACCAGTAGAAAGCACCTGAAAGGAATAGTGTTCATGAAAATGCCAAGAATCATTGGGAATGCTGGAAACAGAGGAGTTATTGACACAGTATTTCAGTCACAGATTGAGAAGGAAAAGCAGAAATGGTGTGATATCTTGACGAGAATCCTTCACTGTATAAAATTCGTCAGACTCGGAACCTGGCTTTGCGAGGACACGGAATCGCTCCAGCTAGACGATGACTCCAATGTGGGAAATTTCCTTGGCTTACTGAAACTACTGGTCATCTTTGACCCTGTCATAAAAGAACAACTCACTCATTTGGAAAGTCATCCTGGATCCACATCTTATCTTTCAATGGTATCCAGAACAAATTCATCCACATGATGGCATCCACTGTTTGCCAGAGTTTACTGAGAAGCATTCGTAAAGCCAAGTATTATGGTCTCATGTTTGACTCGACTTCTGATCAGGCACACCGTGAGCAGATGGCAGAAGTAGTGATGTATGTGAAAGTTGATTTTGAGAGGAAAACAGTCCGTGTTAGAGAGTCCTTCCTTGGTTTTATCCAGATGAGCCAGAAGGATGCTGAGAGCTTGGTTGAAGACATCTTGAAACAGCTAGAGAAGGACGAATTGGAGCTACAAAATTATCCGTCACAGTGCCATGACAATGCTGCTGTGATGGCTGGACACAGAAGAGGTGTTCACCAAAGAATAAGTAAGAAAAACAACCTGGCAGTGTTTGTGAATTGCGACAAACACTCACTCAACTTGGTGGGTGTACGTGCAGCCAAGCAGGATACAATGATGGTCACGCTTTTTGGAACTATCAAAGCTCTCTACGTGTTTTTCTCTCGTTCAACACAGCGCTGGGAAAATTCAAAAACGCTGTGCCTGTGGTTGTTAAGTTGGAGTCCGAAACCAGGTGAAGTGTAAGGACAGAAGCAGTGAAGCCCGTCAACAAGTACCTTGAGGAGATACTACAAGTTCTCCAGGACATGAGAGACATTGAAAACGAGACCAGTGAAACAAGAAGTGACACAAGGCAGCTGTACAACCGCATGTTGAGTTACGATTTTCTGATTTTTCTAGGATTTTGGAACAAAGTACCCATTCGCATCGACTGTATTCAAAAGAGGCTACAGGATCCTAGCATTAACTTCCACAATGCTGCCCTGGAATTGAAAGCCCTCCAAGATCATTTTTATGATGAAAGAGAAGTGTTGGTCAGTGAGTCACTCGAAGAAGGAGTCAGTCTCTGTCAAGAATGGATAACCGAAGTTGAAAGACATCAGAGATGAAAGAAACAAATGGCTGATGAGAACTCGAGAGACGCTGGGTTAACAGCAAAGGAGGAAATGGAAAGAGTCATGAAGGGAACACTCGACTGTCTTTACAGAGAAGTGGATGAAAGGTTCGCTCATTTGTACGACACTGACGCCAAGTTTGGGTTCCTTCTCAATGTCGAGAGATTGTGTTACGGCGCCAACAGTAACGACCTAAAGAAGAAATGTGAAAATTTGGACGAATTGTACAGCTCCGATATTGATGGACAGCAGCTATTTGAAGAAATTTTGGATTGCAGAATGTTGCTATCAAGGCGGGTCAACTTGAAAATATCAAGACCTGAAGAGCTCCTTGAATTTATTGTTCAGTATGGAGATGAGAGCATCTTCCCCAATCTTCGCACTGCTATTCAGATAATGCTAACCATTGCACTGAGATTATTCAGCAAGTTAAAACTAATACTTTTGTATTTGAGAGCCTCCATGGGTCAAGGCAGACTCTGTGATCTTGCTCTGCTGAGTGTAGAAAGAGAAGGAACTGAAAAAAACTGACTTTAATCACATCATACCAGACCACCACACGACCAGACTATGTAACAGTTTCTTCCCCCAAGCTATCAGACTCCTCAATACCCAGCCTGGACTGACACCTTACTGCCCTATTGTCCTGTTTATTATTTATTGTAATGCCTGCACTGTTTTGTGCACTTTATGCAGTCCTGGGTAGTTCTGTAGTCTAGTGTAGCTGTTTTCACTCTCTCTGTGTTTTTTTTTAATGTAGTTCAGTTTAGTTTTTTCTACTGTGTCATGTAACACCATGGTCCTGAAAATTTTTCTCATTTTTACTAAGTACCGTATCAGCAGTTATGTTCGAAATGACAGTAAAAGTGACTTGACTTGACTTGATCATAGACCAATTTGCATCTGTGAAAGCAAGGAAGGTGCAGTTATAATTTTCATGTAGTGCCATAATTTGTTAATTAAAAAATTAATAAGCTTGACTTGTATTTTTGAGCTGATATTATGGTAAAGTTATCTAAAAGATGGGTGCCAGATGCTTGGACAGGGGCGCAATTTCAGTGCTTGCCATAGGCACAATTTTCCGTAGATACCCCTGCTTGTGGAGACTAAGTGGTGGATTGGCCATTTGATTCCATGTTGTCATGTGTATGTACTTCTCCATTACTAATTTGGTAAATAATATGCAATCTATTAAATGACTTTTAGATTCTGCTTTTAGTGCCTCTTATTTATTTGGTCTCTGTAATTTCAGTTTTAGTTCAGTGACTCATTTCACCTGGTTTCAGGTTAAGGCTTCTTCAACTGGTCCTTCTACTGTTACAATCCTTTTGAAGAATCTCTTCAGTTCCCTTTCAATTAGTAACCTCTTGCTATTGTAGCATAGGGATTTAATACTTCACCTTTGCACAAAATAAATCTGGTTTCTATTCATCTTCTTCAAATAATTGACCCCTAATCCTTTGCCTGATGCAGTATTTGTGAAGGAAAGGATTATTTGCTTAGTTTCTGACACTTGGTTCATTTATTAAAGTTTTGGGTCACTGATGCACCATTAATAACTCTCAGAGACATGAGGCGAGACATAGGCTTTTATTCGCTGGAAGAGAGCAGTCAGCGGCAAGAGAACACCACATGACATCCTGGAGACTGAGGGAGGAGCAGTGTCTCCAATCGCCTTTATACAGGGGTCTGTGGGAGGAGCCCTGAGGTCATCTCACCACCAGAGGGCTGCATGACAACATATACATCATCACAACACAGACTGAACATTCAAAGTACTGCAATATGCTTTCCTCTTTCTTAGAGAAAATACATTCAACCTTAAGGTGACTACACCCTGTGTATTGGTAATTTCATTAACTCTCCCTCCAGGTATTCACTGAAACCTCATTTTTACGGTTCAGTCCCATCACTGCAACCTACTGTCTCAACAGAGGAAGAACAGAACCACTATATGTGAAAACTTACTAGAAATATCAAACTACTTTTCCTTCAATGCAAAATTATGATTTTAAATAATCATCTGTATACATATTGTTTTTAAAGGGAGAACATAAGAAAATAGCAACAGAAATAGGCCCCTTAGTCTCTCAGTACTGCCCCATCGTTCGCAGTGATCATGGCTGACCTGCGCCTTCCATCCCAGGGAAAGAGTATGTGTAGAAATAGTCAAGTGAATGTGGTTTTGCTAGACAATTAGTTGTGTTCCAACAAGTTGGATTAAGCCTTGTGGTAAACTATGTATACCTGTCTGGCCACGCCCCTGTGCTGACTGCTCCTGTGGCTCCTCCCACAGATCCCTGTATAAAGGCGATTGGGGCACTGCTCCTCCCTCAGTCTCCGAGATGTTGTGGTCCCTTCTGATGCTAATAAAAGCCTATCGCTCACTTCCCGTCTCCAAGAGTTATTGATGGTGCATCAAGCCTTCCATCCGATGGCATTGAACATCACTTACTTATCTTGCAAGCATTTCAGTCATGGTCAATTAGTCAAGAACACTGGTGTTCTAGTCAGTACACTGCTCTTCCATGTGGCAAGTGTTAACTATAGGTAGGATCATTACCCGAATCATAAAGCTGAGAGTTTGAAAATTAGATCAGAGGTGGAAGAAAAGGACAGAAGTTGGCACAAAGGGATTGCTGCACAGTTGGAAGGGCTGTCCTTTCAATGAGACAGTAAACTAAGGTCCAGCAACCCATTACTATCACAATGACCAAGAGGTTAGCAGCTCTACTCACTGGGCCAAGTTATCAAAATAAATTTGGGGGTTTGTGAGCCAACATGTGATAAAAGATGGCTACGAAAAGTACAGGCTTTTTTTATTATAGTCCAAAGGATTCTTCACTGCCCTTCAAGTTAACGAACCTGCTAATCTAAAACTTTATGTTGATTCTGTTTTGGGTAATTGCCTCATTGGTGATGCTGACTTTCCCCATCAAAATTACTAATATAAGGTTTTCAATTCACATCATGATGTAGAAAAAGGCAGCATTTGACCATATTCTGGCAGAATTGTACAGCATCTATCCTGATTAGAATTTCAGCTTTATCAAGAACATGACAAAACCAAAAATAGAATTAAAAAGCTAACATCTGATGTTGACTTATGCCTCTCAGTTGTAGTATTATCTGTTTAATTCTGACCTCAATACTTTCCTTAAAATCAACATTTCATCAAATAAATCACCCTTTTGAATTAGCGACAGAACCATTATTTTCCTACACATAATATTAAAATATATCCTTTCAGTCAAGATAAACAATTCAATTCCCAATATGAAAAGATACAGGCTTACCCGATTGCATGTCTTTCCAGTAATCTCTGTACTGGCATTGAAAGCTTTCCTAGAAAGCGCTTTATAATGGGGCGGCTCTTTGCAAACTTGTCCTTGACCTCAATTTCTAGCACATCTGTGGGAAGTGAAACAAAACTGTGCTGCTGCAAAGGACAGAGAGGGAAAAAGAAAGAGAGAGAGAGAGAGAGTAAAAAAAGACAAAGCTACATTCTACTTACAAAATCCAACAACCAGCCCAGCATGAATGAAAATCAAAAAAAAAAACAAACCTCTTGCAATGCTGTAAATTTGTAATAAAAACAAACTGCCAGAAACACCTAATAGGTCAGGCAGCAGCTGTGGAAATTCTAGAAAGAGAAAAAGAAAATGCTTTGGATTTATAAGTCTTTGAACTATGCTCTGGCGAACAATTATGACAAAGTGCCCAGATCAGAAATGTTAATCCTGCCAATGCTGTCTGACCTTATGAGTATTTCCAGCATTTTCTAATTTTTAAAAATTTTAGCCAGCACAAATACCCACTATGTACTCTACAAGTCATGATTACCTCTGAACAGCAACAGTCCTTTCCAAACTAGGTTTACGTTATATTTCTCTTCTTGTTCCACAATCGCAAAAAAATACAATGATCATATTTATTAAACTATGGAACCAGTGTTGTAAAGTAATTAAAAAGTATAATGAAAATGTTATAAAGCTGGAGGTTAAAAGAAAAATATAAATTAATTTCAGCTTTTAAGTCCATTGATCAGCCAGTGCTGTCACTCTCCAGTGCAAGACTGGGCTTCAACAGGCACAGGGTCTAACTGCAGGGGCAATATATAGAATATTTGCTTGAGTCTGATTCCAATTTGCATTGCCATATAGGTAATAATGTAGCACATTGGAAAGATGAAACAGAAAATGCCTTATTGTTTCCCTGTCATTATCACAGAAAAATCTAGACCAAAGTGACTTTGGTAAACTTCCCAAGATCTCAGATGCATCCATTATGGCTTCATGAATTGGGATATTCCAAATCATTTAATAACAACTAAAGTACCTTTGAAACATACCATCATCCTAGGATGAAATAATGAGCGTATGAAAAATGCAATTAACAGAGAGATGAGAAAGAATGAAAGCAAGAACTGATTAATTGTACTTGAATACCTTTTAAATTCCCAAATTCTACCTAAAATCTGAAAAAAACAGAACTCCACACTTGTGCAAGACACTTTACAATGCAGAATGGTTGTATGAATAATTCAAATGTCAAAATGTGAAAATATTTACCAATGGTGGACAGGCCTGCTCTATTGAGTTCTGGTTAGTTCAGTGAATATCAACCAGTCTTTTTGTAAGATTCAGTTAAGATTCTGGAGGTGCAGGGCAACTCTAACAGCAATTGTGGATTTCCACCTTCAACTGACATCAGAAGATTCTGACTGATCTATTATTTAATTACAGTGAGCACAAGTAGAAAAAAATTACTATAAAATATATGTTTACAATATAGAATAAATGCTAGCTAAAGATTTATAGGTATCCACAAAAGAATTCAAAATTTAATCTATCAATAGGTAAACAATTTGAGCTGCAAATCTAAGTTAAAGGATTACTGTAACTCCATGATATTCTGCAGTGGCTGTAGTTACTAATTTAGTTTTCCGTGAATATCCTAACATTCTTTAGATGGCAATTGCATGAAAACTAGAAATTCCTTTCTTAAGCAAAGTGGTTTGATTTATATCAAAGTTACACTTGAAAACATTCATATTGTATTGTCAGTGGAGATGTGCACAGGAATGTGTATGTGCACACACAGATAGGCAACACACTCACTCGTCCTTCAATACTCAAACATCTTAAAGCAACAAGTCACAGTCCTCAAATTGTTAAAGCAGCAATGAGAGAAGCATTGGGAAACATAAACATTTAAAAATCATTGGTTAGCTATTAGCTGAAACTTTGTGTCCAGTCTGGGTAGGTGGATGAGATTAATTGGCTTGCTCTTTCAATATTTGTAGACATAGAGCGCCAAATGCCTCTTGATGGGAAGAAAAATTCCAACCTTCCTCCTGCCATGATTTCTAAGATGGTGGGGGAGGAAAACATTTAAAACCAAGGAACATACCCTTAAAAATTTCAAGGAAAGTGTCAGACTGATTCAGTAGGTGAGAAGACTAGTTAGCCAACCGTGTTTATCATAGCTCCTTGCAGAACTATTTTCTTAGTCTCACACCTCTGATCTTTCTCCATGTCCATAATATATCTTCTTTCAAATAGTTACTCAATTTTTTTGAAAACTTGAGCATGTTGCTGACAATACGCTAGTGGCTGACAAGTTGAGTGTCTATCATTCCCTCTGGCCTGCCTTCTGCAATAACACATTTTCTCACCATGCAACCAATCCCTGATCATGTATCTTCATCCCAACTGTTGACCATATCCTTCCTCAAAATGGTATTTATTTGCTCTTTCACTCTGGCAACCTCCTTCCAACTGGATGACACAAATCCGCTTCTCTGTTTCTTCCCACTTTCAATTTCTGAGGCTTGTCCATAAACATCCCTGGATGCCTTTACCATTTGATGTTGGGACAGCCTGTCATCTACTGTAAAAATTCCACACAGCTGCATGAGGATGCTGGGCGAGGCAGCAAGCCAGTTTGAGGACCTGTTGGGCCTATACTGGTTTTAGGCAGGAACCACAAATAAGTGATTGCATGGGGGAAGTTGCATTCATTTTTTTTTAATGTCAGTAAGAGATGGATGGCCAGTGCTCACTGTGCTGTACTAGAGCTGAGGTCACTACATTTCATAAGAAAAACCCATCAACCCTCTCCTCTCTATATCAGAGATATTCCCGTATCTTAATCATCCCTTCTTCATCTTCTCCACAACTTGAAACTAGTTTCTCTCTCTTTCCCAGTGCTGGTGAAAGGCCTCCACCTGAAGCATTACCTCTGTTCTTCTTTGCATTTGATGCTGACTGACTTGCTCAGTGCTTCCACCCATTTTCTGTTTTTCTTTCAGATTTCCAGGATCTGCAGATTTTTTTTTACATTTTCATCCATTGATCAATAAACTTACAGGTTTGCTTTACTTTGAACCAGTATGGGCCAAATGGACTTAATCAATGCCGGAGCAATTCTATGATTTTATGACTTATTGCAAACTGTGATTTGATTATATTTTAAATCCCAAACAGACATTAGGTTTCAAAATCTATTACAGTTACATTTGACTTAGCAGCTTATTAAATAAAGAATTTTAAGTCAATTTTTCAGTGGTCTGTAATTCATTTTATTGTCATAATTGACAAATGTTTGCTCATCACCAATTAAATCTGCTGAATCTCCTTTTTCAAAAGACTCACGAGCAATAAAAATCAAAGTTCCAGACATAATTAAAGCTTGAATATAACGCATGTAGTACCTGATTTATTAAATATTTAGAGTTAATTCAGTCCTACTTACTAAATCTCTCCACGCAGACACCACTGAATGTTCACCTGCAAATCTCCCATAATGTAATCAAGTGAAATCTGTACAAGTCATCTCCTGTTATAGATTCAGACTAAGTTTTATTTTAATATCACAGTATAATCGTAAATGTCCACTTTATCTCATAAAGACTAAAATTCTTCAGTAATATTTCCATTTTAATCTGTTCTTCAGTGAACTATTCAAAAATATCATTATATATTTAAGATCAACTCCAATTTTTTAATATATGTGAGAGGAAATAACTGATTTGGATCAAAAATGTCTATTTTCTTAATGTTCTTCATAAGAAGTCCAAAATTACTGTTATTAATTCATTAAACAATGACAATCTCTGCTCAAAATTACCATGGATGTGAAAGAATTTTTTTTAGAAAATCTGTCACCAATTTGGGCACAGACTCTCAGAAAGGTTCACCACCCTTGCTTACTCTCCACTTCATCGATTCACCTTGGTTTCAATGGACTTGCATTCCAAAGTCTTGTCTCCTCCTCAATTTGCTGTGTTCTACCATCTACCATTTATCTATCAAGTTTCCCGTCTTGCTTTCCTTAATGTGATTCTCATTTAATTTGCAACATTGCATACTTAGTGACAAACAGTTGCTTAACTGTAACAGGATCAGAATCATACAGCCCCATATTGTATCAACACGTACAAACAAGCTGGATAAACTCAGCAGGTCGGGCAGCATCCATTGAAACGAGCAGTCAGTGTGTCGGGCTGAGACCCTTTGTCAGGACTGAAGAAGGAGAGGGCAGGGGCCCTATAAAGAAGGTGGGGGGAGGGTGAAAAACCAATCAAGGGGTGGGGGAGGGGAAGCGGAGAGGGGATAGGCAGGAAAGGTGATGAAGGAATGTAAGAGGAAAGCACTATGGGTTGTAGAAGAAGGGAGAATCATGAGAGAGGTGATAGGCAGCTGGAAGAGGAGGCAGAGTGAAAATGGGATGGGTGAAGGAATGGGAGGGAATTACTGGAAGTTGGAAAATTTGATGTTCATACCAAGGGGTTGAAGACTACCCAGATGGTATATGAGGTGTTGCTCCTCCAACCTGAGTTTGGCCTCATCACGGCAGTAGAGGAGGCCATGTATGGATATATCCGAATGGGAATGTGAAGCAGAGTTGAAGTGGGTGGCAGCCGGGAAATCCTGTCTGTTGTGGCGTGCCTTCTTCTACTACCCATAGTGCTTTCCCCTTACATTCCTTCTTCACCTCTCCTGCCTATTCCCTCCCTGCTTCCCCTCCCCCACCTCTTGATCTTTCCTCTGATTGGTTTTTCACCTGGCACCTTCCACCCTCCCCCCACCTTCTTTATGGGGCCCCTGCCCCCTCCTTCTTCAGTCCTGACAAAGGGTCTCAGCCCAAAACGTTAAATGCTCATTTCAATGGATGCTGCCCGACCTGCTGAGTTCATCCAGCTTGTTTGTACATGTTGATTTGACCACAGCATCTGCAGCGTACTTTGTGTTTCCCATATTGTTTCAGTCATCTACCCATCAGGGACAATTTTCAGTGACCAATTAACACTAATCCCATGTTACCCTCCTCACATTTCCATCAACTCCCCAGATTATCCCACTTGACTACACACCGGGGGCAATGCACAGCGGCCAATTAACCTACTTTAATTTACCTTCCCATGGCAAGGGTAGGTTTAAGATGAGAAGGAGTGTTAAAGGGGATTTGTGGAGAATTTTTTCTCTTACACACATGTAGAATGCTTTACACCTGGAACACACTGTCAGAGGAGGTAGTTAAATCAGAAACAATCACAACGTTTAAGAAGAATTTAGACAGTTAAATATAATCTTAGAAACCACAGAACATTAAGAGAAAATCTGTAGGTACTGGAAATCCAGGCAATGCACACAAAATGCTGGAGGAGCTCAGCAGGCCAGGCAGCATCCATGGAAAAGAGTACATGTGATGACTGTACTTTTTTTTCCATGGACGCTGCCTGGCCTGCTGAGTTCCTCCAGCATTTTGTGTGTGTTGTGATCATTAAGGGGCAGTTACGGGTCACCTTGTCCATCCTGACAATGATGCCGATCTATGCTAATCCTATTTGTCCACTGTAGGCTGTCTTCTTTCTTATTCAAATATCTTCAAAATGTAATTATATCTGCCTCCATCATTCCTGCTACTGTCTGCAAGTAATCGGTATGTTCTCCTGTGACTGTGTGTATTTCCTCCGGGTGCTCTGGTTTCCTCCCACAGTCCAAAGGCATTCTGGCTGGTAGATTAAGTGGTCATTGTAAACTGTCCCGTGGAAAAGCTCGGGTTAAATCTTCCTTCATTAATTTCTTGGTTGCAGCCCCAAACATGTCAATGAGATTTATGAGACATGATTTCCCGTATACAAAACCATGCTGACTGCTCTTTGCCAGTACCTGCCTTTCCAAGTTTGGTCCCTCAGAGTTTCCTCCAAAACTTCTCTACAGTTGACAAATGCTCATTAGCCTGAGAATTCCAGACTTATCCTTCGAGCCCTTTCTGAACACGCTTTTAACATCAGCTACCCTCCAGTGTTCTGGTACCTCACTACCGGCTAACAAAGGTGAAAAACTTTCCATCAAGCCCAGGCAATCTCTTCCCTGGCTTCCTTTGACATCCATAGGTAGATCCCTTCTGTCTCTGGGGACTTATTCATCCTAATGTGCTCCAATGTTTCTCGCGCTTCCTCCTTCCTGCTCTCAGATATCAGTGTACCTCTCCCTCAACTATACAGCTCTAATTCTACATCTTTCTCCCCGGTGAATCCTGATGAGAAGTATTCATTTTGGGTCTCACTCTTACTTGCTGGCTCCACACATACATTATGCCCTCTGGTGCCACAGAGGACCTTTCCTTTGTTTTTTAGCTACCCTCTCACTTCTAACATACTTATACAAGATTTCGGGATTCTTCATGATCCTACCTGCCAAAGTCAGTTTGTGGCTTCTTTTTGCCTTCCTAATTTCTTTCTTGTCATTTTCCAAATCTCAGTTGGTTCAATCAAGACCACACTGATATAATGTATATTTTTAATTAGTGATCTTGATTCATTGGTTTTGTACATTAAGGCTTCATCTTCCTACCTCTCTCTGCCAGACAGGGTTGATGGTGTTAAAAGTAATTCCAGTTCTTTTCTCCTGCCCATGGTGAGGTAATACTGGGAAAATGCTATGTTTGCCCGGCTGAATGGAAATCTTCAGGTAAGGATCAGGATTAAAGAACATCCCCTTCTTCAGACCAACAGCTTGAAACCCTATCAAAGTAATCAAAACATTTTTTAATAAGAATATGAAAGATATTCTCTGAGAAAGTGTAAACATTTTATATTGCAAATAATTTACTTTCATAACTTTTAAAACATTTGAGATTCTAATAAACAATCATTATCTTCACATCAAGCAATATTGCAATTGGAATTTGACTAGAATCATCACCTGGACCGAGATATGGTGAAAATCTTGTCTTGATATAAGAGAAACATGTTCATACAGATCAGATCACTACACAATGCATTGAAGTAGAATAGGGTAACAATGATAACAATGCAGAATAGAGTGAAACAGCTACAGGGAACGTACTGTGCAGGGAAACAACAATGCGCAAGATCATAATGAAATAGATTGTGAATAACAGGGTAGATGGTGAGGTCAAGAGTCCATTTCATCACGCTAGGGAGACAATAAATAGTCTTATAACAGCAGGATAGAAGCTATCCTTGACTCAGAATTTAACATCAACAGGAAGCACTTTGAAAACAAATCTCTCTGTGCAAGGTGAAAGTGTTTAAAGTGCTGGAATGTGCATTCCCAGGTGTCAGATTAAAGCTTTATCAGATTTAACTCGGAGTCAGGAGATGGCTACATCCAGCTTGCAGCTGTCTTAAATCTGATCATTTTGATAAATCTCCATGCATCTGCCTGCTGGAAATGCAATTTAAACATTTTTCATCTTTAATAGAAAGATCTGTTTCTGAAAAACCACATCTGGCAACACTAAGAAAATCCATCTCATTGTATTACAAGAGAAACATGGTTTACAGGATAGTCTGTCACACAGAGGAGTCGAGGCAGGGGCCATTGTGTTGTAGTGGAAAATTAGATGTACAGTATGTTTGAAGTGGAGGAAAGTCAGGAGGTACAAGCAACCATAGCAGCTGACACATGGGACAGAAACTTCAAGCTGGTGGGGGGAGGGGACAGGTGGGAGGATCTCAGTGGGTCAGGCAGCATCATGGAGGCAAAGGGATAATTGACGTTTCGAGTCATCGGGACCATGAGAGCAAAGGGTGAGATCACAAGCTGGAAGAGGTGACGGGAAAAGGTGAAGCAAGAGCCGGCAAGCAATAGGTGGATGCAAGTGAGGAAGGATTCATGGGCAGATGGCAAAGGGAAGGGTGGGGGAAGAGTTGGAGAAGTGACAGATGGAAACAACAAAGGGTTTGGGATTATGGAATCTGATAAGAAAGGTGACGAATGGAGTCAGATAGTTGGGGGATGGTGGGCAGAAGAACTGTTGTAGGTAGGTGTAAGGGATTGTGTGGGTGATAGGCAGATGGAACTAAGTAGGGGAAAGAAAAGAAATTGGGTAACATGGAGGGGTGTTGGAAGGAATGAAGAGATCAGAGTGTATCTGAAGAAGAGAAAAAGGAATTTAGACCACGGATTACCTGAAATTCGAGAATTCAATGTTGATTTCTAAACTATCCAGGCAGAATATGAGTAGTTATTCCCCTAGTTTGTAATTGGCCTCACACTGGCAGTAGAGAAGGTTGGTGTGGGAATGGGGAGCATCTGGTAGCTACAGATAGTCATTGCAGATAGAGCAGATAGATGGGGAGACTGAATAACCTCTTCCTTTAATGGTGCTTTTGTTAAGAAAACCATGGCTGATTTTCATAAGTAAGTACCATTATATATTAA
Organism: Hypanus sabinus; assembly: GCF_030144855.1. Classification (NCBI taxonomy): domain Eukaryota; kingdom Metazoa; phylum Chordata; class Chondrichthyes; order Myliobatiformes; family Dasyatidae; genus Hypanus; species Hypanus sabinus. The sequence continues at coordinate 69,248,836 of NC_082711.1, read as the reverse complement.
GTCTTAAATACATTTGGGGCTAATTCTCCATAAAGAGAGGTGATCATTTTCACTTCTCAGATGTTAAACATGCTTGTGTTTCGTGGAAACACAAGAGAAGCAGTGACCATGCAACATATCGAACGGCAATTTAGACTGAAGTGAAAGCTGGATGTCCACACTTACTTTTTCTGGGGTCTATCGCAGAAGTGGAAATAAGTTTAGCTCTCATTGTCATTAAATATTAAGAACTGTAGAAATTATTGGGAGTATCATGTTATTTGATGTAGTTATTTCAAATAATTTAGTGCAATTAATACTTTAATAGTATTCTTATGTTCTTACTGTAAAACTTGATAAGGAGAAATTTACCTTCCAAGAAAGACAAATGAAGGAATCATTAGACAGACGAGATTAATCCATTTTGTATTATTAATACGTAATATCAACGTTTGATCATTATTACAGAACATTACTCGACATTCACTTATTTTATCCCGTGCTAGACCTTGCATACTTCACTGCTAATAGTTCGAACCCCATATGCTAATGATGATTCTGTTTTCACCTTTATACTGGTCAGGGTAAGTTTTAAAGACTATCAGTTTAAACCTCCTATAAACCCAACTAATCCCATTCTGCACTTGTCAGAAGTACTGGTAAGTTTGTGCCAGCTTGCAGCAGGTGGAGTGTTAAGGAAGGCAAGTTGGTCCATCCATGACTTGCAGCACATTTTTGATGTTCAGAGAACATTCCCACTAAAATTTGGAGAAAATTCAGCTCTATGTAATTTTCTTCAGACCGACAACCTCATTTTCTCGTATAACCAGTCATATTGACAAGTACTAAACTTGGATACTTAATAACCATGCTAGATCTAGAACAACTAATGGTCATTAGGTTTAATATATCGTGTGGGAATTATCCATAAGGTATCACTTGGAAAAACACTGACATTAAAATGAAGTGATAAATTCATTTGGGATTGCTACTCATCCTTTCCAGTGCTGGACCATTGTGCATGTTTTAAATAAGCAGAGATCAATTTAGTTCTCCCCTTTCTCCCTTACTAACAATTAGTTTTACCAGGAACATGTTTGCATAATATGATACAGAATAAAAAGAAATAAATCTAAGATAATATAATGGCTTTTCTGATTAATCCCACTTATCTACAGCTGTGGATATAACCAAAGGGAGCATGATAAGCATAGGACAGCTACTTTAAGACTTGGCACAAAGATCCAGTCATGAATTTGAAAAGTAACAGAAAGTGCTTAAGGGAAAAGGTTGCCTCTTTTTAATGTCAGTGCTTTTCTATCTTGGTGATATCATTTTGATGTTTTCAACATCCGTAAACTATTTCACCTGTGAAAACCGTGTTTGGGAATTCTGGCACTGTAATCGTGAAAGTACCAAAAACCTTTAATTTCAGAAGCTCAGCTTCGTTCACAACAGCCCCTAGCAATATCACAGTTATGAAGCAATCTGAAGGAAGTGGATTCTGTGGAACTAGTGTCAGATACTTTTCTTACTGGGGCAAACAATTTAATCTCCAATTTAATGGACAATTGGCAACGATGTGAAAAGACCTTGCAGTCTTACCAGGCGACAGGATTTCCTCGGTATGTAATGTGACCTTAGATGCTTCATTGCATAGTCTACAATTCATTCGCAACCATCAGCAGCAGATGATGAATGCAAGGCTTCACTTCATTAAGAAATCTGTTGCTTATAACCCCTCCTACTTTATCATCAACTTAGTTTCTCAATGCATCTGGTTATAAACATTCTCACCATAAACACACATTTTAATGACCTCACACTCTGTTACTCCTTTTAGTTCTGAACCTCCCAAATTTCCAATCTACTGAATACAATCCCATGGTTCAGCTCTTCCTCCATTGTGATATACCATTGGTGATTTGTTTCCATACTCAGTAATTCTACCTTATACTCTATCCCTAATACTCTATCCCTTTCTCCTCTTCAAAAGCTCCTTTCAACCAGTATTTGAACAAGCTTTGACCATCAATGGTGGGAGTGAGATTTGAAAATGGGAGTGGGGCCAGCAGGGAACATTCTGCAAGCCTGAGATCGCAGGGTAATCAGGCACTTGGTGTATCAAAAGAAGAGAGGATTTAACAGAGTGGCCAAGCTGTGAGGCAGACAGTGGATTGCTTGAGGCTTTAGCCCAAGAGACTTTAGCATTAGAGGCAGAGGCTATGACAAGTTTCTTTCTCTCTTTGTCCATTAGTGCCCAGCTAGTGCAGTGAGGATGGGTCCAGGGTCAGTGGTGTGTTCTTCATGTCGGGTGTAGGATTTCTCCAGACTCGGCGAGGTGCATCTAGGGGCAGCTCCTTACAGACTGTGTTAGGGACTGGAGTTTCAGGTGGATGACCCACGACTCATTCAGAAGAATGAAGGGAAGATAGACAAGACCGACAGGGAGGCAGGTAGCTGGGTGACTGTCAGAAGAGGGAAAGGGAATAGACAGACGGTGTAGAGTATGCCTGTGGCCATTCCCCTCTATAATAAGGATACCACTTTGGAACGGTTGGGAAAGGTGGTCGAAACCTACCAGAGGAAAGCCACAGTGACTAGGTCCCTAGCACTGAGTCCGGATCTGTGGCTGAGAAGGGAAGGGGGAAGAAACAGTGGTGACAGGAGATTCCATAGTTCGGAAAGCAGGCTGGAGATTCTGTGGCCAGAAGCTGTGTTACATATTAGTACCAACGACATAGGTAAGAAAGGGGATTAGGTCCTGAAGAGAGAATATAGTAAGCCAGGTAAGAAGCTGAAAAGAAGGACCTCAAGGATAGTGATCTTTAGTGTTTGCTGGCTGCACCACTTGGCTGAGGAATTGGTGTAGGAGACGGAGTTTCAGATTTATGGATCACTGTGACCTCTGCTGGGGAAGGTATGACCTGTACAAAAAGGACGAATTAACACTTGAATTTGAGGGGGACCAATATCCATGTGGGCATATTTGTTGGAACTGTTGGGGAGGGTTTAAAATAGTTTGGCAGGGGGGTGAGAATCAGAGTGACTTGTCAGAAGATGGGACAGTTGGCGTACAAGTAGTTGAAGCACGTAGAGGTTTGTGAGGACGGAAAGGCAGTTGATAGTGTAAAATTGCAGCCAGTGGGATGGGTTGAAGTGAGTCTATTTTAATGTAAGAAATATCAGGAACAAGGGAGATGAACTTAGAGCATGAGTCAGGACACGGAAAAACAACATTCCAGGGAAACCTGACGGTACAGATATAGATTTGGATTGCCTGTTGAAGGCAGAGGGAGGTAGAACATGGAGAATATTCTGCCTGGAGGTCAGTGACCAATGGTGCTTCAGAGGTGTGTTCTGGGACCCCTACACTTTGAGATTTTTATAAATTACTTGGATGAGAAGGTGGGTGGGTTAGTAATTTTGTAGATGATATGAAGGTTGGTGGAGTAGGTTACAAGATTTGCTCAACACTGTGGGCTGATGGGCCTGTACTCTATATTCTATAATTCCAAAATTACTGGTATGGCGAGGTTGATGCTCTTTAAAAGGCCACCATACCTGACAATGTAAAGCTGATCAGTCTCCGATTTCCCTGGCCTTGAGCACCTTCATTGGAAATAGTTTTAAAAATCTGTTAGGAAGAAGAAAAATATTCAATATTGAGTCTCTTCCTCAAAGGACCAAAGCACGGAAAGTTACAAAATACAAACAGATACTAAAATTGACAAAATCTATTTGTGTATCCTCTCTTATCACACTGGTGAAGTGTAACACAAAATGCTCAATAGGTACATTTAATGTCAGAGAAATGTACTAATGTAAAGATCTCCAGACATCAAGTTTATAAATGAACTAAAACTGTTCATGTCAAGGAGTATTTGAACAGAAATAGAACCAATACTTCAGCATGCAAATTTTTGTTTAACCCTTTGAATCTTGTACTTGCAGAGTGAAAAGATAAGAATAATCCTCATGGCTATCTCCTCAAGACCAAATTTACTTTCAATGATAAGGACACATTAAGGGGCCATGGGGCACTGGAGAAAAATGTCAATATGACCCCGGTTTTCAAAATAATGATAATTAGACAATGGGTTTAGGGGCTAGAGTACGTAAAACAAATCTTATAAACTTGAAACAAACATTAATTTATAATGAACCTTTCAAAAATATTCAGAGACAGTTCTCAAAATGTGCCATGACAGTCAACACCACGGCTGGGACGAAGAAGACAGGAGAGGTGGACCGAAGTTAGCTTGCCATGGTAGTGTAATGGTTATCGCGACACTATTACAGCTTGGGGTGTTTCGGAGTTCAGTTCCAGAGTTGTTCTGAACACCCTCCGCATGGAATGTGTGGGTTTATCCTGTGTGCTCTGGTTTCGTCTCACAGACTGGTAGGTTAATGGGTCATTGTAAATTGTTCTGTGGTGAGATTAGGGTTAATCAGGGCTGTGGGATTGCTGGGGCAGCTTGGCTCAAGGGGCCACAGGGCCTTGCTGTATCGCTAACTAAAAATACATAAAAATCGGGAGCCATAAAATGGTGCTTTGAAGGGCTTTTAAGGAAAACCGGTGAAATGGAAATCAAACACGAGGAAATGTGCAGATTTTGTGTGTGTTGTTGTTTGAAATGGAAAGATTTGGGTATAACAGCCAGGCTACTGCAAACTCTGCAGCCAATGTGGACTGAATTGAGGAGGGGCAGATGAGGTAGTGAGAAGGTAGGCTGAAGGAGATAGGTTTGGTAAGGTGATTCAGTAATTTCAAGTATACTACGCAGGTTTTCAATTTGAGACAGTAATGGATAAGGAGCATGTGCAGATTTGATAGAGGTTTACAAAAGTATGAGGGGTATAGATAGGGTTAGTGCCAGCAGGCTTTTCCCAATGAGGTTGGATGAAACTAGAACTAGATACCATAGGTTAAGGGTGGTATGTGAAATATTTAAGGGGAACCTGAGGGGGAAATCTCTTCACTCAGAGGGTAGTGTGAGTTTGGAACGAGCTGCAAGAGGAAGTATTGGGTGCAGGTTTAATTTCAGCATTGAAGGTAAGTTTACATAGAGGGGCTTGGAGGGCAATGGTCCAGGTGTGGGCCAACAGGATGAGATAAAGTAACAGTACAGCACAAACAGGATGGGCTGAAGGGACTGCTCTGTGCTGTAGTGCTCCATGACTTTAGTTCAATGAGGATAGAGATATTTGCTACTGAGACCAGGATCCATTGGATAAATAGAAAGTTATGGAGGAGGAAGCTGTACAACATTTGTCTCCTTTAACGTAGTTAAAGTGAAATAGACTGTTAGAAAAGGTGTTGTAATTTTGGCATGTTTAAAATTGAACTAGATCGACACCCATTGAAAATATGGATTTAGTGTCATCAATATTATCAGGGTGATCAGGGAAGGAAATTACTATTTTCTGAAGTTACATCTCAGCCAATGATATAGGTGGGAAGTCCTCAAGTGACCTGGACTCCACAAGGTACAGGAATGATTGTGGCCTTCTAATCTTGTTTTTTTTAAAATGATCTCTTTATGCAAGGGCTGCAAAAGCTTCACAAAGCAAAGTTAGCCCTACAATATTGATCATATCATAGTGACTTGACCTTTATGATTCATAACAAATAATTTTTTTTCAAAATACAACTGACAATTCCAAGATTCATGTACACTTTTGGAAAATGAGAAAAGATGTGTGGGACACAACATATTATTTCAAAATGCATTGAAATCTCTACTCATGCCTTTGCAGAGGACAAAGCCTTTAAAAGAATATGAAGATTTTATCTATAGTTTCACATTTCACACAGAAACAATAGACTGTCCTGAGTGTAAATGTTATTGATGAGTCTAGATGTAGTTGGAGGATATGTCCAGTAAGTGTCACTGTTGAACAACCTAAATCTTCAGTCAGTCCATAACCATGTTGACATTGAATGAAACAAAGATGAGCAACTGGAGTAAATACAAGTGTAAATTAATTGCCATTATTTGCCCTTTTCACCTTCTTTTCTCTACATCCTGCTGGTTCATTTTTCTTTCTGGTCTTTCTGTCCCAATAAATCATCAATAAAACAGAGTCAGAATCACCGAAAGCATGAGATGTACTCAGTGAGTCCACATATTATTAACACACGAGTTTCTGCAGATGCTGGAAATCCAGAGTAACACACAGAAAGTGCTGGAGGAACTCAGCTGGTCATGCAGCATCTTTGGAGAGGAATAAACAGTCAACATTTTGGGCTGAGTCCTCTTGAAGGGTCTCAGCCCAGAACATTGACTGTTTATTCTTCTCAATGGATGCTGAATGATCTGCTGAGTTCCTCTAGCATTTTGTGTGTGTGCATCAGTGGGTGGGAGAGAGAAACTGAATTAATAATATATATCAATGTCTTTTCAGCCTGGTCATTGAGATGAAATACTCAAAGCAATAAATTTCAACTCCAAAACTATTGCACTGCGTTTAAAAATACTGTGCTAAGCAATGGAGCTCCAATGCCAGGAGTGAAGGAAAAGATAATAATGCAGATCTAAGACAGTTAATGCTGCTGTTCCTGCACTATTTAAGAAATCCAGGTTCACTGGATGCTGCCTGTGATCCTGTAACTGAATGGATTTTCTCCGGAAACTCAAGTTTTCTTCCACATCTTAAAGGCAGGTTAAATTACCTACTGTAAGTTGCCCCTAGTGTAGGTTAGTGGCAGGAGATTCAGGAAGGCAACTGAATGGGAATGCTCTGGTGTGGACACTGTGAGCTGAGTAATCTCTTTCTGCTTTGAAACAATACGTGTTGCAAGAAAAATATGAGATAGAGGATAGGATGAGGCTCTTCGGCCGGCTCATACTCAACAGCAGAGAATGGCCTCTACCTGTATCACATATTTTCTATGATTCTGTTGTAATTTTTCTTATGTAGAAACCTTCTCTCTGTATCCACTCTGAAAACGTAATTTTAAAACCTCTTTTAGTTCCTCCCTCAACCTTTTTCTCTTTAGAGAAAACAAACTATTACATTAACCTGTCCTGCTATACATTCCCTCTCATTTCCGGATTTATCCTGGAAAACATCCCTGCTGTGCTCTTTCATTCTCTTCAGAACACAGTGAACAAAGCAGTGCTCTGTGTGGTCTAATCAAGGTGCAATACCCACTCAGCAGAACTCCCCTGCTTTTCAATCCCATCCAACTGAAAATAAACTCTGCTTGCTTTGCTTTTCTCAATAGCTTTGTTAATCTGCGGCATCACCTTTAGTGATCAATGTAGTTGTACTCTGAGATTTCTATGTCCCTCTACCCTTTAAAAGTAATAGTGACCACACATACACTATTCTATGTTGAGCTCCACTGGTCAATTGTCCCTTCTGTGCTTATTACATATCCTCCTGGAATTTAGTGTAATTCTGTTTAGTACAGACAATCTCCTCTCTGGATTTGATATCATCTGCATATTTAGGGATCCTGCTTTTGTTTCCAGAACCTGTTACCATCAATATAAACTTTTCTCACTGTTACCATCTGGTAGGAGGTACAGAAGCCTGAAGGCACACACTCAGCGATTCAGGAACAGCTTCTTCCCCTCTGTCATTCGATTCCTGAGTGGGCTTTGAAGCTTTGGACACTACCTCACTTTTTAAATATGCAGTATTTCTGTTTTTGCACATTTTTAAATAATCTATTCAATATGTGTAATTTACTTGTTTATTTATTATTATGTTTTATTTTACTTATTATTAGTATTTTTTCTGTCTCTCCTAGATAATGTATTGCATTGAACTGCAGCTGCTAAGTTAACAAATTTCATATCACATGCCAGTGGTAATAAACCTGATTCTGATTCTGAAGAGCAGACAAATGCAGAATGTTTCAGGTCTAAGAGTAAACAGAAGAGTTGTTTTCTCTATGCAAACCATCTTGACCTTCCTCCCCATCCCCACACTGACCTACTGACCCCAGCCTCCACTGACAGGATGGAGAGGAACAGCACCTCATATTCTGCTTGAATACTCTACAACACATTGTTTCAAAGACTGAATTCTCCAATTTCATGTAACCCACGTTCCCTTCTGTTTCTTCATCTCAGCGCCCAATCCACACTGCTTCTCCTGTACTCCCTTCTTTTCACAATCTCCCCCAGCCTCTCCTTTCCCTTTTCCCTTCCCATCCCTCCACCCCATTTCCATCTGCCTGTCACCCACACACTCTACCCACTTGGTCCCCAAAGCCCACCTTTCACCTTTCAACCAACAGCACTCCTATATCTGGTTCCACTGACCAGCTTCCTTTCTTTTCAGATTCAAGAATGCCCCCTCCCTACTTGGCTCCATCTTAACCTCTCCTCAACCTGGACCCACCTAACAGATGCCAACCCCTGCATTGCCACCCCCACACAACTCTTTAAGTTTCAAGAAGCCAGTCATGGCACACATTAACTCCAGCTTCCCAGACAACCTCAACCCACTGCAATTTGCAAGTCCACATCCTCTGGCCTTACACTCACCTCTGAGAATAAAGACAATTACGTCAGCCTACTATTCATGGATTTCATTTCGGCCTTCAAAACCATAATTCCAAGCAAACTCATCTCCAAACTTCAATACCATTGGACTCAACGTCTCCCTTTGCAACTTGATCCTTGACTTCCTGGCCAACAGATTGCAACCGATAGGGATAGGCAGTGGCACCTCTGCCAAGATAATCCTTAATACCGGTGCCACGCTAGGCTGCATCTTCGAGCCTCCTCTCTACTCCCTGTACACTTGGGACTGCTTCCCCTGTTCTGGTTTAACTCATTCTACAAGTTTGCTGATGCCACCACTGGTAGTGGGCCAAATCTCAAATAACACTGAGTCCGAGCACAAGAAGGGAAGTGGAGCCCAGTGGCATGGTGTCTTGACAATAACCGTTCTTCAAAGCCAGAAAATGTAAAGAGCTGCTCATTGAACTCAGCAACGTGGGGTGAGTGCAAACTATCCTGTTAATGTCGAGGGTGCTGAAGGGGAGAAGGCTAAGAGTTTCAAGTTCTTAGGAGTGAGCATCACAAGTTGTCCATCTTGGTCCAACAATGTAGACACCATGGCCAGGAAACTCTAGCTTTTATGTCTAGCTTTGAGGTCCTGTAGGTTTCAAGCACTTAGAACATGATTGAAGTATAAAATGACAACTGTTTTTGCAAATGAGAACACTGCTAAAATTAAAAAAGAAATGCTGCATACACAAAGGAAGCCAGTTCCTGTCTGTGGAAAGCAGGACTATAGTGTCAGGTTAATGGCCTTTTATCAAAACAGGGAAATGTTAGGACTTAACAGATTTTAAAGGTGCAGAGTTTGGAAAATGATAGGGCCATTCTATAATGGCTAAACACAATATGCTGTCATTGCATTATACCACCTTACTACTATTAATACACTGATAATTGAGGATAAATTTATAGACAAATATATTTAACTTCCTGCTCACATAACAGTCTGCTCCACACTGGGATGATTAAACATAGATTCTGTGATTCCTTTGCAAAACACAAGTTGACCCTCCCCCCCCCCCCCCCCCATGCCTGTCACTTTAATTTTTTTACGCTTCTCCTATTCTATCCTTGATGTCCCATTCGCTCTCACAAGCTGAATGGAAGTTTGAGCAACAGCTCTTCACCTTTTGATCATGCAATGATGGGTTAATGCTGAATTCACTAATCTCATTCTTTCAAACAGTGTGTATTTCTAATTATGTGTCCTCCAGACCTAAGCTCTGTTACTTGTCCCATTAGTTTTTCTCCTCTTAGGCAGTCCCTTAGGCTCAAGGGTAGCTTGCTTCCACTCCATACGTGGTTACTAAGGTGATGGATGAGGCCGTTAGGGGACTTGCAGACTCTGATAATGGTGGACACTGTTGGATTCAACAGTTTAATTCTTTGATTAGACTGTTTAATTGCTATTTTCTTTTCAGTTTAACAATTAATTATTTGTTTGTATTTTAAGTATTTCTCATAGGCATATAACTGTTTACTATGACTCTAGTGGCTATACGAAGTGTTATTCTGGAAAGCTCTGGAAGTGTCTTTATTCTGCATTATTTGAATAAGTGCTTTCTCATTGTTTATCTTGGTACTGAAGTATTTGAATAGTGGCTTTCTAATTGTTAATTCTTATCTATAAATTTGAATGGGATTATCTTTATATCTGTGGTATTAACATAGCTGTTCCATGCTTGATGCCACCTTTGCATCTAAGTCTCTTGTCTATAAGCCTTCTGCTACTAACTTTTACTCCTGTTTTCTTTGTTCTATCAACACTTCAAGTCGTCACTTTTAATACAAAAATTGGGAAGCAACAGGATTTGTGCCTCTTTCCTGACTTCTGAAAGAACACCAGAATCCAAAATGGTGTAGTTAGTGAAGATTTTGAAGATTTAGGACTTGGAACAATCAGACAACGTGCAATTTATGGTGCCTAAACAAAAGGAGTAAGAACTTCCCAGTTCCTCTGTTTTCTGAGACAGAAAAAGTTCTACCTTCAAATATCAGATGGAAATTAGGATTGAGGACTGCTGCATTGCTATTTAGAAAGAAAAACAGATGTGCAAGTATTGGTTGCAATCTATTTGGTTGTAGCCTAATTGATTACAATCTATTTGGTCACACAATGATCTATTTTGATAGCTGGTAAAAAAAAATCTATTTAGCTGTAATCAATTTGATTGCTATCTATTTGGCACGGGATCAATCTACGGCTATTGGATCAACCTACTCAGTTGCGATCTATTTGGTTGCTGGATCAATCTGTTTGGATAGAATCTATTAATATTTTGAGATTGCGGTCAAAATTTGGATAAAATGCACATTTGAATTAAGATTGAATCAAAACAATGGCAAATGTCATGAAACCTTCTAAGACCTCTAACCTGAATTAAACATCTCAGTTTTATAAAATTAATGAAAAAAGTCCAGACAAAAAACAATGTTAAGTTTATTTAGAAAAAGAAGGCATGCATTAAATCCAGAAAAAGGCTGCTGCCAATTTAGTGGAGGTAAGACGGCTTGGCCCATTTGATTGAATGTGTGAGTGATTGAAAGAGTTAAGGGATGAGCAAAGTCTTCTACTAATTGAAGGAAAAGTGAAACTTGTGATAAGCTACGAAAGCAGCATAATAGAGACAGTAAAAAGTCTGAAGAGCTAATCTTCGCATAAACCAAACAAGCAAGAGAACAGCATGGGAATTCGATTGAAGGGCATTGTGCAGAGCTCAGAGGCAAACTAAACCAAAATGGAAAAGTCCAGTTGCGACTGCAAATGGGTGGATCTGTTAGTGACGCTAGTGTTGGTGCTCCACCCTGGGAAACACTTTCTCTTTGGTTGACTTGTATTTCAGTATTTGAATAATAGCTTTCTAATTGATTAATTCTTATCTATAAATTTGAAAGGAATTTTCCTTATCTCTATGGTATTAAATTGGCTGCTGTGTTCTGGGGCACCATCTTAGCAGCTTAGTCTCTTGCCGTTAGGCCTTCTGCTACTAGCTTCTACTCTTGTTTCCTTAGTTCTATCAACACTTAATAAAACAAGTGTTCTGTGCCTCTGTCCTGAATTCTGAAAGACACCAGAATCCAACAACACTGATGTTGGTACACTTATCCCGCAGTTGATATAGAGGATTTTACAACAGCTGCATTTTTGGTATCTCTACCATGCACTGAGGTGCCTCCTGTAGATAGTACATGTATTAGAAGGTAAACAATCACAACTGAGTCTTGATCTTCAAACGGAGCTTTCCTCAGCTGGCCAAAAGCTGTGCAGGCACACTGATCTTCAATGAGAACAGACAAACTCCTAAACGCTCGTATCACCAGGCTCAAGGACCATTTCTATCCCGGTGTTATAAGACTAATGAATGGTACTCTTGTAAAATAAGATGGACTCTTGACCTCACAGTTTACTTTGTCACCTTATTGTCTTCCTGCACTGCACTCTCTTTGTGAATGAAGCACATTTACATTTTATGTCCTGTTATTGCTGTTCCCCTATACTACCTCAATGTGGATGTGACGAAATGAACAGTATAGATAGCATTCAAAGCAAATGTTTCACTGTACCTCTGTACATGTGACAATAATGAACAAATTACCAATTACTAATACCAGTCATTTCTCCTTTACCCTTTTAGTCCTGATGTGTGGTCACAACTGGAAACATTAGCTATTCTTATTGTTACTGTTGAGGAGTACAGAAGCCTGAAGACACACATACAGCGATTCCGGAACAGCTTCTTCCCCTCTGCCACCTGATTTCTAAATGGACTTTGAAGCCATGAACACTACCTCACTTTCTTTTCTTATTTCTGTTTTTGCACTATTTTAACTATTTAATATATATTTATATAGTTTCTGTGATTGTTGTTTTCTCTATATTTATCATGCATTGCACTGTACTGCTGCTGCTAAGTTAACAAATTTCAGGACGTATGATGGTGATATTAAACCTGATTATATTCATTTGCCTTCACAAATGCTGCCTTGACCTGCTGAGTCTCTCCAGCAGCTTGATAATTAGGCTATTTGTACCATACTTTGCATTAACACACATAAATTCCAAGACCATGCCAGTCTGCTTTGCTTTATACTTCTATGTAGGTCTTCATTTTTCTTCAATATCCATCATTTTGCTATTTGTCCTTCCTAGTTTTCAAAGTACCCTGTCTCTCTTCCCAGCAGCAACGTATTAGTTCTACTTGTTTAAATCTGTCAAATCAACCATGGATCAGTTACTAAAAAAATAAAGCAATAAATTTCAATGTTATTGAATGTCACAGAAGTATTTAAACTAAAGACCTTCTTCATCAATATGACTTTGCTAACCTGCCTCAACATAGTGAGGAATGTGTGTCTTCTGTTTAAAATATATTTAATCAGCCGCTGATATTTTGTATTTAACAGAGAAAATAAACTAATGGGAACCTGATGTCAAAAAATTTGGAAGTACTGTAATATAAATAATTTAACCAGCTCATTAACTGTCTACCACATCCTAGTTCCTGCTGACGGTTGGTCAAAACTCTTTATTTGTTAAATGTCAGGGGCCTTGTTCTGTTGAATGGAGACACTAGTTTGAATTCCACCACTGGTGATGGGGATTTTAGATTCAAGAAACCAAATATATCTGGAATACAAAGTTGCTCCTAGTGAATATGATCAGTAGACCATCTAGTTCAGTAATTTCCTTCAGAAAAGGAAATGGCTGTCCTTACTTTTCTGACATAAGACTCCCAGACCCTCAGTTAATATGGCTGGCCTTGAATTGTACTCTGAAATTATGTAGCAAGCCAAGCAGTCCAAAAGCAATAATTGCAGGCCTACTCAGCGACACTCACACATCATGAACTGAATAAAAATAGGCTAGATAATATTTTGCTTCCTAATAAGAAAGGTCTCTGCTTAAATTACTTTGCCATTTAATGCATGCTTCTTAAATATGCTGGAGGAGGTGTCATGGCGCTGACTCAGTCTGGGAATTGATCCCTTCGTACAACTCCAGGCCTTGATCCCAAAGTGTGATCTATCTGATTGCAAGTACCAAGTTCTAAAATCACAGATATGATCACAAGAAAATGAAAAAAAAAATAGAATTACATTTTATTGATAAAATGTTATTATTAAAAATAAATTAAAAAAATAACTGGAGATGGGGAAAATCTTCATAAAGCAATCCTTTCCCTGGAGTTCAGGAGAATGAGGGGGGATCTCATAGAAACATTCCAAATGTTAAAACGCCTGTACAGATTAGATATGGCAAAGTTACTTCCCATGGTAGGGGAGTCTAGGACAAGATCACACTACTTCAGGATTGAAGTACGTCCATTTAGAACTGAGATGTGGAGAAATTACTTTAGTCAGAAGGTGGTAAATCTGTGTAATTTGTTCCCACGAGCAGCTCTGGAGGCCAAGTCACTGGGTGTATTTAAGGCAGAGAGAGATAGGTTCTTGATTAGCCAGGGCATCAAAGGGTATGGGGTGAAGGCAGGGGAGTGAGGATGACTGGGAGAATTGGATCAGTCCATGATTGAATGGCAGAGCAGATTTGATGGGCCAAATGGCCTGTTTCTGCTCCTGTATCTTATGGTCTCATAATGTATTGTCTCATAATGTCTTCCAACATTGAGGTAGAAACTGCCCCTGAGCCTGGTGGTATGTGCTGTCAGGCTTTTGTGTCTCTGCCTGATGGAAGAAGGGAGAAGAGAGAATGTGGCTGGGGTCTTTGATTATGCTGGATGTGTTACTCAGGCAGTGAGAAGTATGGACTGAGTCCATGGAGGGGAACAATGGGAAATGTTCCTGTCTGTATGTGCCTATATACACCGAAATTCATTTCCAATGTGTACCAGCTTAAGTATTTTATTTATTTAGTGGTGAGTTGGCCCTCTGGCTCTTCAAGCCCTACTGTCCCAGCATCCCAAGCAACCCCAATTAACCCTGACCTAATCACAGGACAATTTACAATGACCAACTAACCTGTCTGGTACTTATTCAGACTGTGGGGAAAAGCCACACATTCCGCGGGGAGGATGCACAGAGATTCTATATGGACGGTGCCGACATCGAACTCCGAGCTGAAATGGCGTCTTGCTAACCACTATTAATGAGACATGGTCTTTTCCACAGGGATCCAAACTCAGAACAGACATGTGTCAAGAAGGACTGAAATGCCCAACAGTTTTTTTCAATCTTACTCACTGAATGCTGCACCTTACCTGCAACAAAGGTGCCATTGCCCTGTACTTTAGCTCACTGGAAAGGAGCCTGTGTACAGGACAAAGGTGCCATTGCCCTGTACTTTAGCTCACTGGAAAGGAGCCTGTGTACAGGACAAAGGTGCCATTGCCCTGTACTTTAGCTCACTGGAAAGGAGCCTGTGTACAGGACAAAGGTGCCATTGCCCTGTACTTTAGCTCACTGGAAAGGAGCCTGTGTACAGGACAAAGGTGCCATTGCCCTGTACTTTAGCTCACTGGAAAGGAGCCTGTGTACAGGACAAAGGTGATTGTTGGATCTTCATCAACATTACTCAAGGTCACTCTGACCTCGGTCACTGAACTGCACTTTGCTCCAAAACCAAACAGAAAGTCATTGCTGAATCGTTCACTGGCGTTGCGGAGAATGGGGCTCCAATTAATAAACACAAAACAAAGGTCTTCTACCAACCAACTGCTGCAATATAATCCTGTCCTCAAACAACGAACATTTACATCAAGAGCCTGGGAAACATGAACCCTGCCCTCATATTTTGGGTGTTCCTTCTCAGTGAAGATCAATTCACATTCTGTGCTCTGCACACCCTTTGGCCAGCTGAGGAAAAGTGTGTTTGAAGAGCAAGACTCACAACTGAGCTCTGAGTTTGATCGCTTACCTTTGAACACATGTACCATCATTGAGGCGGCATCTCAGTGCACGGTACAGATATCAGCAATGCAGCTTTTGTAAAATCCTCAGAATCAACAGGCAGGATAAGTGAACCAACATCATTGTCCTCCATTAGCAGAGTCAGTGTGCCTCCTATCAGCCACCTTAGTAACAACAGTTCGGACCGGGAGCAAGTTATTCTCAAGCCCAAGAGGAGGAAACTACTGGGACAAGTAAAGTAACAAAGCATAGGTCTGCAGGAAGCATACAGTACACACTGTTGGGAAGAACAGAAAAGAATTGCTTATGACCTGAGATTAGTGAATTCAGTGTCGACTCTGTAATCAAAAGGTGAAGAGCTGTTGCTCAAATTTCCATTCAGCTTGTGAGAGAGTAAAAAATAAAGTGACAAGCACTAGAGGGTCAACTTGTGTTCTGTAAAGCAATCACTGAATCTACGTTTAATCGGCCCAGCGTGGAAGAGACTGCCATGTGAGCATCATATAAAATACATTTTCCTGTAAGTTTATCCTTAATTAGCACTGTATTAATAGTATAAGGTGGTATAATGCAATGACAGCATATTGTATTTAGCCATTATAGAATGGCCCTATCATGTACCAAACTCTGCACCTTTAAAATCTGTTAAGTCCTAACATTTCCCTGTTTTGATAAAAGGCTATTAACCTGACACTACAGCCCTGTTTTCCACAGACAGGAACTGGCTTCCTTTGTGTTTGCAGCATTTCTTTTTTAACTTTAGCGGTGTTCTCATTTGCAAAAGCAATCATCACTTTATACATCAATCATGTTCTGGCATTTGAATGTTTAAAACCTACAGGACCTCTAAAACTAGATTACACCATTGGAATGTTCCCTTTACATTAAGAGTTAGCTTTTCATTGGGGTCCCGGCAGCACTTGATAAAGCCCAGATTCACAGGTGAACGTGCTTACCAGTAGAATTAGATTTGCCAGTCTGGAAGTAAACAGCTCTTTCATCAGACAGTTTCAGAGCAGAAACTAAACATTATAAATGAGCTTTAGTTTAGCCCAAAGAACAACTTAAATGACACAAAAAGCCAATGGAAAACACTCTTTCTGACCTCTGGTTCTAGATTCCCTGGTCAAGGGAAACGTCCTCCCTTTATCATATATTGAGTCCTGAAAATTAAGTGGGTTCTCCTGTCTTCTACACACAAAAGAATACAGTGTCAAATTGCTCAGTCTCCATACAGAACACATCTATCCTCAGTATACTGAGGAAAAGAGGTGGAGGAAGACAGTTAAGTTCCTCTTCTCAGAAAAATTACAGGGAATGGACAGTTAAAATTGAGTGACTTACTGACATCAGTTATACAGCAAAGAAACAGGATCTTCAACCCATCAAATACATACTGACCATCATGTACCCACTTACATCAATCCTACACTAATCCTGTTTTATTCTCCTTATATTCTCATCAATTAGAAACAGGCCCTTCGGCTCACGATGCTGTGCCGAACATGTACTTACTTTAGAAATTACCTAAGATTACCAATAGCCCTCTATTTTTCTAAGCTCTGTGTAACTATCCAGGAATCTCTTAAAAGACCCTATCGTATCCGCCTCCACTACTGTTGCCGGCAGCCCATTCCACACACTCACCACTCTCTGCATAAAAAACTTACTCCTGACATCTCCTCTGTACCTACTTTCAAGCACCTTAAAACAGTGCCCTCCCAGAATTACCCCACATTCTACAACTCACCTACACATCTGGGGCAGTCTCTAGTGGCAATTATCCTACCAACTTCATAGCTTTGGGATGTGAGAGGAAATGAGGAAATCCATGTGGCCACAGGGAGAATATTCAAAATCCATATTGACAGCACCTGAGCTTGTCACACCTTGAACTGGCCACCAGAGGGAGGCAGAGATGAGAAAGCCAACCCTTTCCTGTCCACCTGCCAATCAGGCTAATTGTTAGTTCATTGTTATCACCTGTGCCTTGTTTAGAGCCCAATATGAGTTCCTTGTCCCCGGTTTCTTTGCTCAGTATGACTATTGTCTTTTGTAAGTGAGGTATTGTTTCTGTTTGTATGATCTCTAATTTCTGAAACTCTAGTTCATGGTTTTATTTTGGATTTTGACTTTCCCTGCACCTTGCCTGCTAAGGAATCCAGTAAAATCTTGTTGGATTTTTTCCTTTAATTTTGAGTGACTTTTCTCTGCAATTGAGTTCACTGGTATTCAATGAGAGGGAAGATAAAACTGAAGCAGTTAGCTAGTCAGCTGTGACAGAGTGCAGGACTGAACCTACTAGCAGTGACATGTTGTGGTTGCAGAGCCCCAGTCCGCACCTAACTGTGCCTGATTTGTTGTCTCAGGCATGTCAGATTTTTCACAGCCTTCCAGTGTATTTCATGGCAGGTTAGGTGTTTTGCAAGCAGCATATTAATGAGCCTGAATGATTAAAATTGTTTATGCTGTGAATCCTTCTGGGCATGTTGACTGATTAGAGCATCACATGCCCACCTGTGTTCAAAAGTTCTGCTGCAAGAATTGATTATTGGTCATCTATACTTTAATTTGTTACATCTGCAACCCCCTCTGTGAGAATCGCAAGATCACTGTTGGGTGGGGTCAAGGGGCCCAGGAAATGGGAGAAGAGACATGCAGACTGTCTCGTTTCCCCGGCGATGTAAAGCTATGGGACATGGCCATTGTCTCTTGGAGACAATTTTGTAGATTGAGATACTATGCTACGTGAACGCCCTCAGGCAAAGTGGGCTGGTTGAGGGAGAGATTGCATCACCCCCAACCTGATTGACATCTATGACCCTGCGAGTCAGGATAAAAGAGGGTCTGTAGGAACAGTCCCTCAGATGCACCAGAAGAAATGTTAAGCGACCACGTAACAGCAGGAAGTCATCTGAAGGAGGCCACGTGCGTTCAGTTCCGTTGCTGGAATTGGTGGCTGAAACCATGGAAAACGGCTTTTAGCTAACAACGGGGAACCCACTCCCTTGACTCAACGGATTGGCATCATAAAAGACCTGGACAAGTTTAAACTGCCTCGCTCTTAAACCCAAAAACGCTACAGCTTGAACGAACTAACAGTGACTGTTATCTTTCCATCGGACAATACATTATCCCCTAGACAATGATAGAGCTATTTCTTATTGGTTATTATTATACCTGCACTTTAGATTTAGTATTGATGACGTATATTATCTGTATGTTTGGATTAATCTTATTTTTGTGCCCTTTATCAATAAATACTTTAAAAAAATAGTACCATCAGACTTCAACGGACCTCTCTATCTTTGCTGGTAAGTGATCCAGTTACGGGATTTCGTAAAAAAATTCCATTGGAGATCTTTGAGACTCTGCTTCCTCAATTTGGATCCCATTACCAAAATCTTACCACTGTATTAAAATTCTACTTGGTGGAAATTTTTATACTCGAGATTCTGCATATGCTAAAAAATTTTGAGCGACACGCACAAAATGGTGAAGGAATGCAACAGGTTGGGCAGCATCAATGGAAATGAATAAACTGTCAGTGTCTCAGCCTGAAATGTTAACTGTTTATTCATTTCCATAGATGCTACCTGACCTGCTGAGTTCCTCCAGCATTTGTGTGTAACACAAAGTTTTGTAGATTCTTTAAAACTGCCATTTTAGAAACTGATGCAACTGTGTGGAATTAAATATAAATTATAAAATGTGTTGTTTCATAATGGACTATTAAATTACTGGTAATTTATATACAGGTAGTCCCCGAATTATGAACGTCCAATTTATGGACAACTCGTACTTACGAACCTAGAAAGGAGAACACCGTCCGCCATTTTAAGTCATTGCTGTTGACACTGTGTTGAGTGTGTAACTTTGTATTTGGCTTAAATTTTTCTTAGCAAGATTCATCCTGACCCCACCCCCCCACCTTTTCCGGTCGGCTGGAGGCATATTGAGATCAGCGCCGGGCTCAAGACAGACCGCTCCCAAGCACGCTGGGTTGATGCCGATCCAGTGACTCCCATACCAACCCGGCACGGGTTGATTTCGAGCTTGCAACTCGACCTCGTAAAGAAAAAAACACTGCCACCTACAGTTTAAATTCTTACGCGGAATATCGTGGAGGCTCAAATACCCAAACCCAGCACAGCCCCCACTTGTCCCATTTAACCTGTCTCAGTGTGGTGCAGTTTAGAACCCGGAGATTTCAGAGCAGTGGTCCTTAGGACCCAGCGGAGCTCGGGACCCGCGGTCCACAGTGTTTCTGTTCCATTGACGGGAAGCGAACACAATTGAAAATAAAGTGGAAATAATAAAGCGTTTGGAAAGAGGTGAAATGTCATTGGAAATGTGTTAGGCTACAGTCAGTCAATGATGGGAACAATTTTAAAGGATAAAAGATAAAGTGAGAATAATGGAGCATGTGAAAGGCCCTGCCTCGATGAAAGCTACAATTATTACTAAGCAACGCAGTGGTTTAATTATTGGAATACATATGTTTCTTAAGTGTTTTATATGCATAGAAAGGTAAAATATATACTATATACTAAGACAAACGTTTGACTAACTGACGCTAAATAATACTGGATGTACTTGTTCCGACTTACGTACAAATCCGACTTAAAGACGGACTCAGGAACGGAACTCGTCCGTAACCCAGAGACTGCCTGTATACAATATGTAAAAAAAATTAGCCTTTTCCAAATCCTTACTTTGTTCTGTTGCTTGTCACTTTTCTGCTATGCTCTTGTTGCACTTCTCACTTCTGCCCATCCCAAAGTATTTTCATTGTTTTCCTATTTCTTTTAAAGTTATTTTGCAATGCAACTGGCAACACAAGTAGATTGTTGTTATTTAGAGGAGGTTAAATATCAGCTGGGTACTGAGGCTGAGTACACAGAGGATATCCATAAGATGACAGGATAAATGCAAGTAAAAGGGAATGGGAAGTGGTATGATTCTGGGACCAGGTATTGATGCTGATCCTCAGAGCATCCACGATGGTGGAGATAGAAATGCTACAGTATCCCTTTGTCGGTATTTCACAGCAAATCACTTGTGATGCTGGTTCTCAGAGCGTGCTGAGTTCTGAGATTTTAGAAATAAGAAGTTGGGGGGGGGGCTGTTCAGGTGAAGCATGTGCTATGTGAACTTTGTTAAACACTCTGGGCCTATATTCTCTTTACTTTAGAAGAATGAGAGGTGATTGTATTGAAACGTACAAAATTATTCTGAGGTGTTGGCATTGTAGAAATGGCAATGATGTTTCTCTTGACTGATGGAGTCTCAGAATAAAGAGACGACCATTCATAATTGAGAGAAGAGACAACTTCTTGCCCGAGGCAGCAGTGAATGTTTGGAATGCTCTGTGTAAGAGGCTGAGGGTGTTTCAATGCTCAGACATTAGGTGAATGAAATAATAATTGAAGAAAATGATGCAGGACAGTAACACTGAGGTATAAGGTGAACCATAATCTTATAGCAGTCACAAAGGACCAAAATCCCTACTCTTGTTTTTATTTCTTACATTCTTAGCATCCAAATGCTTCCTGGCTCACTGGTCATGTTTCTCAGCTCAGTCACTTCACCCATTTTCCTGCCCTTATGGATTTAGTGTGGTGGCTCAAACTGTGTTGAGACACTTGTTAAACTGCCACAGCTTCCTCTCTGAGATGTGCTCTCCAACAATCCTTGGTGTTCCCCTCTCTGTCGTCGGTAGTCAGAGAGTTCCTATTCCACCTAGGTGGCCATCCTTTCCTCGGAGTGCTAGAAACTTCCCTCTTCACTGGTTTCCTTCTACTTTATTCCTGCTGCACTGGCAACATTAAAGATAATGTCAACTTTGGAGTTGCATCCAGTAAGAGAGGGAAACGAAACGGAGCCTGCCCCTCCAAATCCATGTAGTTTGAACGTTTCCAAGCTTTCCTGCACCACAGCTTTCTTATCCATTTTCTGCTCCATGTTTCCTAGCTCTTCCCTTTGCTTATTAGCTTTTCCTGCCTGTATTCCTGCTGTCCTGTCTGCTGATTCCAGCATGGTCGTGCAGTATGCTCATTTTGTCTTTTGATGCTCCAGTGACCCCAGCATCACAGCTATAGTTGACTCTCAGAGAATAAAAGCTGATCATGGCAGATTTCAGGCTTTCTGCATATTGTTCTGATTCATCCTGTGGTTGTAAGAGCCCAGATAATTTCTTTAGTGGCTTCAGACCTCAATTCTATTAACTGCTTAAATACCCATATCTAATCTTATTCCAAGATTCAACTGTCTAACCCTTGTTCATCCCAGACTGGGTCAAACTCTCTTATGTTTCAATTCCAATGCCCTCCCTCATTTCAACCCTTCCCACAACTTAGTGTTGTTATGGGTTACAACAGGCTACAGGCAGGATACAGAGCTGGGCGGAAAAGTTGCAGATGGAGTTCAATCTGGAAAAGTGTGAAGTGATACACTTTCAAAGATTGAACTTGAAGGCAGAGTACAAGGTTAATGGTGGAATTCTTATAGTGTCAAGGAATAGAGGGATCTTGTGGTCCAAGTCCGAGATCCCTCAAAGTTGCTGTGCAAGTCGGGAGGATGACCATCATTAGTTGGGGGATTAAGTTCAAGAGCTGGAAGGTAACGTTACAGATCTATAAAATCTAGTTAGATCGCATTTGGAGCATTTCTGGTTGCTTAATTGTAGGAAGGATGTGGAAATTTTAGAGATGATGCAGAAGAGATTTATCAGGACGTTGCCTGATTGAGAGCACATGGCTTATGAGGAAAGGTTAAGTGAGCCAGGGTGCTTTATCTTTGGAGTGACAGAGGATGAGAGGAGACTTGATAGAGATGCATAAAATCGTTCGGCAAATACAGAGTGGACTGCATGCACCTTTTCCCCAGGGCAGCAGTGGCCAATACCAGAGAACATCCAATCAAGATGAATGGAAGAAAGTTTAGCGCAAATGTCAAAAGTAGATTTTTTTTTGGTGGGTGCCTGGAATGTACTCCCAGGGATGGTGGTAAAGGCTGGTAGAGAATCAGATTTAATATCACCAGCATATTTCTTGAAATGTGTTAACTTTACAACAGCAGTACAATGAAATACATGATAAATAAATAGAGAAAAAGTGAGTTACATTAAGTATATTTATGTCTATTAAATAATTAAGCTAAAGTAGTGCAAATAACAGAAATAATGAGGTCGTGTTCACGGGTTCAATGCCCATTTAGAAATCAGGTGGTAGAGGAGAAGAAGCTGTTCCGGAATTGCTGAGTGAGCCTTTGGGTTTCTGTACCTCCTTCCCGACAGTAACAATGTGAGGAGGGCATCCTGGGTGGTGGGGATCCTCAATGAAGGACACTCCCATCCAAAGGCAGCGCTCCTTGAAGATGTCTCGGATACTACAGAGGCTAGTACCCCTGATGGAACGGACTAACTTTACGCTTCTGCAACTTACTTCAATCTTGTGCAGAATTCCCCCCCCCCCCACTGTACCAGATGGTGATGCAGCCAGTCAGAATGCTCTCCACAGAACATTTGTAGAAGTTTCTGTGTGTTTTAGTTGGCAAACCAAATCTCCTCAAACTCTACTGAATTGAAGCTGCTGTCTTGTCTTCTTAATAACTGCATCAATATGTTGTGTCCAGGTTAGATCCTCAGATTTTAACAACCAGGAATTAGAAATTTCTCAATCTCTCCACTTCTGATCACTCCATGAGAATTGGTTTGTGTTCCCTAATCTTACCATTCCTAACGTCCACAATCAGTTCTATGGTCTTGCTCACTTTTAGTGCAAGGTTGTTGCTGTGACACCACTCGACTAACTGGTGTATCTCGCTCCTGTACGCCTTTTCATCACCATCTGAAATTCTGCCAACAATGGTTGTACCATCAGCATATTTGTAGATGGCACTTGAGCTACGCCCAGCTGTGGGGGTAGAGAGAGCAGAGCAGTGGGCACACACAGCCCTGTAGTGTGGTAGCGTTGATTGTCAGTGGGGTGGAAATGCTATATCCAATCCGCACAGATTGTGATCTTCTGGTTAGAAAGTCGAGGATCCAGTTGCAGAGCGAGGTACAGAGGCTCAGGTTCTGTAGCTTTTTGATCAGAACTGTGGGAATGACGGTGTTAAATGCTGAGCTATAGTCAATAAACAACATCCTAACATAGGTATTTGCATTGTCCAGGTGATCCAAGGCTGCGTGGAGCACCATTGAGCTTGCATCTGCTGTGGACCTATTGTGTCAATAAGCAAATTGCAGCGGCTCCAGGTCCTTCCTGAGGCAGGAGTTGATTCTAGCTATGACCAACCTCTCAAAGCATTTCATCACTGTAGATGTGAGTGTTACTGGACGACAGTCATTAAGGCAGATCATGCTATTCTTCTTGGATTCTGGTATAACTGTTGCTCTTTTAAAGCAGGTGGGAACTTTTGAATGTAGCAGTGAGAGATTGAAAATGTCTTTGAATACTCTCGCCAGTTGGTTAAGGACAGATTTTCAGAGCCTGTCCAGGATTCCATCGGGGCCTGCCACCTTGCAAGCATTCACCCTCTTGAAAGACAGGCTGATGTCAGCCTCCAAGACAGAGATCACAGGGCAACTGGGTGCTACAGAGATCCTCATAGCTTGGTTTTATTCTCCCTTTCAAAGCGAGCATAAAGGGCATTGAGCTCGTCTGGCAGTGAAGCATCACTGTTATTCATGATGTTGGGTTTTGCTTTGTAGGAAGCAATGGCTGCAAACTCTGCCCGAGTTGACGTGCATCCGATGTCACCGTTAATCTCTCCCGGAATTGATTCTCGGCTCTTGAAATAGCCCTCTGCAATTCATACCTTATCTTCTTATACAGACCTGGATCACCGGACTTAAATCAGCAGGCTTTGAACCACCTGGTTCTTCCACGGCTTTTGATTTGGGAACATACAGTAAGTTTTCTTAGCACACACTTATCCACACAGGTTTAATGAAGTCAGTGACAGTTGTGGCATACTCATTCAGACTTGAAGAGGACTCCCTGAATACACTCCAGTTCACCGACTCAAAGCAATCCTGTACCTCCCTGGTCCACACCTTCTTGGACCTCACTACTGGTGCTACAGTCTTCAGTCTCTGCCCATATTCAGGGAGTAGAAGTACGGCCAGGGGATCAGACTTCCTGAACTGTGGGTGTGTTAAGTCTGATCACCTGGCTGTATTTCTTTCACCTGGCTGTATTTCTTTCCCCTGACATATCGTGACATTTAACAGAGATAGGCACATGGGTGTAAGAAAAGCTGAGTGTTATGGGCTGGGTAGAAGGGAGGAGTTAGATTGATTGAGGAGTAAAGTTACATTGGTTAGCACAACGTCGTGGGCTAGGGGCCGGTACTGTGCTCAATTGTTGTATGTTCTGTGTTCTTGCTGCTCACTTAAAGCTTCTCCAGCATTGTGGCCAAGCTCCAATGTAGCGATGGTGGACCTCATCCTACTCTCCGCCACAACCTTTATTTTACACAAAAGAAAGGTGGTTTTCAGTGCGTCAGTAAATATGAGTGTAACACAGTCGCTGGGTAAGACAGTGGAGGGAAGACCTCTAAAGGGGACTGAGAGAAATGAGGTGTTTATTTGCGAGAATAATGTGTGAGAGAGTGTGGGTTAAAGGGCAGAAGAAAAAGATTTACCAGAGAGCTTAATTGAAAACTTAAAACATTCACAAAAATAGATTATCATACTATATGTGTTACCTGGCATAACATTCCTAATACTTAAAATAAAATATCCTCTGACTCACTACGAACAGTTCAGGGAGATCTGGCACGTTTACCTGGATCTACAATCTGCTACTCCTAACATTTTTCAGTGTATCAATCTTACACACAATCTTTTTGATTTTGGCAAGTGCCTTAGTTACAATACAAACCTGGAAAGATCCCATGCAAAATTGCAATAAATGGGAACCAGATTAGAAGCTTATGAAGAAAACTTGTAGTGTAACATTGAAATTGAGGAAATTTCGTCAACAGTGTTAGTCTAACTCATCCAATCAAGATGAGATCAGGCATTCAACTATTTTACTGTCCATCCAATTCTATTTCCTCGATTAAAGATCGTATAGGGCTCTAAACTGACCAAGAATACAGGAATTTCCAGATACTTTTATAAAATGTCAGTAAGTAGTAGACTTAACAACTTAAGATATCAAAAAGAATTACATATTTCCTGTCATAAATTACCCAATCTTACATCAAGACCAAATGTATTGCTGTTAGAAATTGAGGTTAGATGGGATTCTTCTCTCCTGCACAGTGAACAATGACACAAGAGAAGTCAGATACTGTAAATCTGGAGTAACACACACAAAATATTTGAGAAACTCAGCAGGTCAGGCAGCACCTATGGAAGGAAATGAACAAACAGCGTTTTGATCTGAGGCCTTACATTACATCAGTGGAGCACAGACAGGCATGCTGGTCACAGATTTCTTCCAGGGAGGGGAGTCTAAAATTAGAGGGAATTAAAATGAACCTAGAAAGGTTAAAACGGGCCTGAGGGCAGGTTTTACCACAGAGGGAGGGGTGGGTAAATACAGTAAGCTGCCAGAGCAAGTGGTAGGGGCAAAGTTACAATGTTTAAACATTTGGACTGTCCAGTGATAGAAAAGGTTTAACAGGCTAATGAGACCACCTCAGCAAAGTACTTTAGCAAGCATGAATGAGATGGGCCAAAGGGCCTGTTTCCATACTGCACAACTCTCTAAATCTGTCCATTCTTTGCACTGAATATTCAGTTTCAGAAGATTAATACTGTGCATGAATTCTAATAAGGTTCTTGAATTGTCTTCAAGCAAAACATAACATTTTCAATCTAGCACCATACAGTCATTCTCGTAAAAGATTTTGCTTTAAATATTAATCCTAATGTTTCTCATGGCTCATTGAGTTTATCCTGTAAGTAGATGAACTGCAAAAGCACGAAGGCCAAACAAAGATTGATTCCCGGTTTGCTCAGAGTCTCAGTTTGGCTAGGTGAGACTATGCGCAAAAATACTATAATCCTTCTCAGTGACTTGTCATGTTGAGGAGGACAAATCAACTTGAATTTATTTTCCCAATTGTTGCTGATGGGGTTGAATTTTACTTTCCCCAGTGGTATGAGTGATAGTATACCTGCAAACTGTTTTACCTATTCTCTGATTCTTACTTCCATGGATTTCAGTGGAAATAATAATCAGGAGATATGCTAAAAGGATGCCAATTCACTATTTTAGGTTACCATCCACTGTCAAAACTACCCTAACAAATGCAAATTTGTGCCCAAGGGACAAGGGCAGAATAGTGCTAGACTGTGATTATCCCAGAATGAAAAGGAACTTAAATCTGAGTAATGAATCTACGTTTATTTATAGAACATAAAACAGAAAACATACATCACAGGAACAGGACTTTCACCCCACAATGTCTGTGTTGAATATAATGTCAATCTAACTTATCTCATTTGCCAGCACATGGTCTGTATCCTTCCATTCCCTGCTTGCTGTTGTGTCTATTAAAATACCTCTTAAATAATGTGTTTGCATCTGCTTCTACCACCTCCTTGGCAGTGTATTACAAGTACTTTCCAATTACAAGAAACTTGTCTCTCAAATTGACTTTCAAATTTCTGGTTATCACCTTAAAGCCATGTCCCGGAGTCTAGAATTTGGTATTTCAACCCAGGGGAAAAGACCCTTTCTGTGCCTCTCTGAATTGTATCCACTTCTATCAGGTCACCCTCAGCGTTCAAGGTTCCAGAGAAAACAGTCCAATGTCGTGCAGCCTCTCCACACAGCTAATCCTGGCAGCTTCTGCACAGCCTCCAAGATCTCCATATCCTCCCAGTCAGATGACAATCAGAATTTCATACAATACCCCAGTCGTGGCCTAACTACAACTATATATTGTTGCAACACAACCTCCAGAGTTTTATGCTCAAATATCCAACTAATGAAGGCAAGCATACCCAGTGCCTTCTTCATTACTCTATCCACTTGTGTTGCCTCGTTCAGGGAACCACAGACTTGCAACCAAACATTCCTCTGTGCCTGTGCACCAGTGCTCTTATGGGTGCTGCAATTTTCCTCTCGCATTTGACCACTGTAGATGCAATACCTCATAATTACCTAGTTTAAACTTTATCAGGCATTTTTCTGCCCATATTTCCAACTGATCAACAAGCTACAGTATGTTTTGACAACCTTCCTTTCTATCCACAGTTCCAACAGTCTTTGTGTATTTGCAGATTTACTGAGTTTTCTAATCAGACCACCTCCATTTTCATCCAGATTATTAATACGTAAGTAGACTGTGCAAGAAGGGAAAAATTAGGGGACTAGCCTCTCTGTGAATCTTGGTACCAACTGGCATTTTGTGATAAGGAAGATCATAATAATATTTAAATGTTTACGAGCACAACATAAGGACACATATGCTTTCATCAGCAGCATTTATGAAGACAAATCGGGATTAAAAGTTGCATGAGATCACTTGTTAGGTAGTGTGTCTTTGCTGCAACTTAGGAAAAACTACATATTTAGATTTATATTCCAACATTCTTAAGTAGGAGTGTGAGCAGCCAAACACATGGTACACATTGGAAGCAACAACATAGATAGGAAAAGGAATGAGGTCCTGAAGAGCAAATATAGGGAGCTTGTTAGGAAGCTAAAATACAGGACCTCAAGGGTCATGTTCTCTGGTTTGCTGGCTGTGCCAAGTGCCAGAGAGGGTAAGAATAGGATGATCTTGCAGATGAATTCATGGCTGAGAAGTTGGTGCAGGGGACAGGGCTTCAAGTGTCTGGATCATAAGGATCTCTGCTGGGAAAAACATGACCTGGAGAAAAATGTCTGGTTACACCTGAACCCGAGGGGGACCAATAAAGGTTTACGAGAACTGTGGAAGAGGGTTTAACCTTGGTTGGCAGGTGTATGGGAACCAGAGTGATAGGTCAGAGAATGGAACAGTTAGTGTAAAGATAGAAGCAACGTGTAGAAAGACTGTGAGGAGATAAGGAGGTGGATAGGACATAGATATAGTCAGCTGGATGGGTTGAAATGTGTCTACTCCACTGCAAGTATCAGGAACAAGGGTGAGCATGTGGAACTACAACGTTGTGGCCATTATAGAAACTTGACTCACAAGGGCAAGAATGGTGATTGATTGTCCAGGGTTTAAATGTTTCAAAAGGGACAGGGAGGGAGGTAAAAGAGTGGGAAAGTGACATTACAAATCAGGGATTGTATCACCACTGCAGAAAGGGACGATGTTGTGAAGTGATCGTCTACTGTGCCAGTATGGGTCAAAGTCAGAAACAGGAAGGGAGCAATCACTCTATTAGGAATATGCTATAGACACCCCAGTGACAACAGAGACACGGAGAAGCAGATGAGAAGCATAACGGGGTGACTTCAATTTCCCTGTTATTGATTGGCACCTCCTTAGTGTAAGAGGTTTAGATGGGGGAGAACTTGTAAGGTGCACCAGGACGGATTCCTGACACAATATATGGACAGGCCATCTAGTGGAGAGGCCATATTGGATCTGGAACTAGGCAATGAACCTGGTCAGATGACAGATCTGGGTGGGTGAGCATTCTGGAGACAGTGACCACAACTCCGTGAGGGAAGAGGTTGTTGCACACTGGCTATGATCTTTGCATCCTCACGGGCACAGCAGTAGTACCAGGAGCTTGGAGACTAGCAAATGTTAATAGGGATAACCTTGGGCATTACAGACTAGTGATAGTTACATCAGTCATGATCATTGGAGAGGATTGCTAGAGACAGGATTTACAAGTATTTGGAGAAGCATAGTCTGATCAGGGATAGTTAGCACGACTTTGTGAGGGACACACCATGCCTCCTGACCTGATTGAGTTCTCCGAGTAAGTAACAAAACAAATCGATGAAGGTAGTGGATGTAGTGTATATTGATTTTAGTAAGGTGTTTGACAAGGTTCTGCACAGTAGGCTCATTATTAAAGTCAGGAGGCATGGGATCACAAAGGCAGGGGCTGGCTGCCTGGAAGTCGGTGACCAGCAGTGCTCCACAGGGATATCTTCTGGGACTCATGATCTCTATGATTTTTATCAATGAATTGGATGAGAAAGTGGAAGGGTCGGTTAGTCAGTTTGCTGATGACGTGATGGTTGTTGGTGCTGTGCATAGTATAGGAGGTCGTTGTATATCACAACAGGACACTGACAGGATGGAAAGCTGGGCTGAGAAGTGGCAGATGGAGTTCAGTCTTTAAAAGTGTGAAGTGATTCACTTTGGGAGGTTAAACTTCAAACAGGGTACAAGGTTAATGGCAGTATTCTTAGGAGTGTGCAGGAACAAACAGAGGGATCTTGGAGTCCAAGTCCATTGATCCCTCAAAGTTGGCAGGCAAGTTGATAGGGTGGTTCAGAAGTAATGGAGTATGGACTTTCATTTGTCTGGGGATGGAGTTCAAGAGCCGTGAGCTAATGTTGCAACTCTATAATACTCTGGTTAGATCACAGCCACCCCATTATAGGAAGGATGTGGAAGCTTTAGAGAGAGTGGAGAGTAGATTTACCAGGATGCTGCCTGGATTACAGAACATGCAATATGAGAAAAGGCTGAGTGAGCCAAGGCTTTTCCCTTTGGAGTGCAGGAGAATGTGAGGTGACTTGACAGAGGTTTCTAAGCTGATAAGAGGCATAGATAGAAAGGCAGTTACAAAATGCTGGAGGAACTCAGCAGGTCAGGCAACATCTATGGAAATGAATAAACAGTCAATATTTCAGGCCAAGACTCATCTTCAAGGGGGGAAGACACCAGAATAAAAAAAGTGTTGCTTTGGATTTCCAGCATCTGCAGACCTTCAAACTCTGCAGAGTGGACAGCCAGTGCCCTTTTCCCAGGGTGGAAATGCGAACATGAGAGGATATAATTTTAAGGTGATTGGAAGAAAGTATAGCGGGTTAAAGGTAGTTTTTTTTTAAATACAGAGTTGTGGGTGTGTAGAATGTGCTGCTGGGGTTGTTGGAAGGTGCAGATATTGATGCACCATCAATAACTCTCGGAGACGGGAGGCAAACGATAGGCTTTTATTAGCTGCAAGAGACCACCACACAACATCCTGGAGACTGAGGGAGGAGCAGTGCCTCCAATAGCCTTTATACAGGGGTCTGTGGGAGGAGCCACAGGAGCAGTCAGCAGGGGGCATGTCCAGACAGGTATATGTAGTTCACCACAGATATATTAGGGAGATTTAAGAGAGTCTTGGAGAGGCACAGGATGAAGGAAAAATGGAACTTTATGTGGGAGAGAAGGGTTAGATCAATTGTGGAGTAGGTGAAAAGGTCAGCACAGCATCAAGGGCTGAAAGAACTATACTGTGCTGTACTATTCTATGACAAAAAAAATATAGATAGGAAGGACAGAGCCTTATTGATGTGATTTTATGCATTGCAGTAAGAATTATGGGTTGCTTTTGGAGACTACATACAGCGGTGAGAAAGAGGACACATTCTATT
Organism: Hypanus sabinus; assembly: GCF_030144855.1. NCBI lineage: Eukaryota > Metazoa > Chordata > Chondrichthyes > Myliobatiformes > Dasyatidae > Hypanus > Hypanus sabinus. The sequence continues at coordinate 69,217,959 of NC_082711.1, read as the reverse complement.
TTTATTTCTGTTTCACTCAGATGTAAACTTGTCAGTACCATGCTGAAAAATTAATGTGAAGAGTAATTTAACGGAATCTACATGTAAGAAGTACAATGCAGTAAGGAACTCACAGGAGCAGAAGGGTTTCTCACACTGATACTCGGTGTTGTTGCTCGAAGCGCTCCAGTGGCTCCATGGTAATACTTAAAGCAGATTTTTGTTTCAGCTGTAAAATAGATTAAGATCAAATTAAATCTTGGAGAGATTACTGTGTGGGATGTTATCATTTCTTATGGTTCTGTAGCTATGAACAAAGCAAGAATGATATTTTGTTTTCTGCATAATTTCTCACCATTTTCTCAATTCTGCAACTTCAATTTTTGTGGTAAATCATGTTATTTCCTGTTAGGAATAGATGCAGGTATCAGTTGTCTGACTGAGAGATCCCATTGTGCACTTCACAAGTGTCACTAGGTTATATGAACATACAGATATCACAGTCAAGCATCATCTCATTTTCATACAAGTTACAGATAATGATGAGTCCATCAAGCATGATTAGGTATCACTTAGTCACAGGGACCCTAGTTTCCTCTCTCTGTGTAAGCATCCTATGTTAATTTCAAAGAAGCAATAATCAATATGAACAAACAAAAGAAACATTAATTTGTGGATGTTTTCATTTAAATTATCACTTCTTGTGAGCTCAAAACAACTTAAACTTTTCAGATGCAGAGGCACATTTAATAAAGCTTCTTAGTTTTGTTTCAACATCTTCAGAGGAAGTCCAAATGTCCCAGAATTCTGCGATGTGTTTATCATTCATCAGTCAACTCCACATCAGATTTCAGTTTAATCCTGAACTAAAGAGGTTGACAGAAAAGAAATAATACTTAGAGTAAAATAAATCCTATTGAGAATAGAGCTGAGTTGTTTTAATCCTGCAGGGTTTGTGCCAGAAACAGGACATGCTGCTGTACTAGAGTCTGGGAGATTTATGAGGAATAAATGTTATGAGTTCCAAGAAAATGAAACACTAACAGTGAAGTATGGCACGGTGATATGGTCTGTCTTCACACTCGATAGAATGGTGCTGCAAGTTTGTTCTTTCATTTCGTAATACTTTTGACCAAAAATGTAATAACTCAGGATTAAAGACACTTTAGATCTTACTCGGGTGCGTACGTACATTTACCATGGTTCAGCCCCCTTCATTCCTAGTGTTCTGTGCCTCTGAATCAAGTAACCTTACTCCTATTGTGTCTGTGTTTCAATCCCTGCATCCCTAGTTAACCTTAATCTTCTGCACCCTAGTATATCTAATTCCCTATACCCCAGTGTGTGGGTCTCAATCCCCTACACCCTAGTATATCTAACCCCCTATACCTCAGTGTGTGGGTCTCAATCCCCTACACCCTAGTATATCTAACCCCCTATACCCCAGTGTGTGGGTCTCAATCCCCTGTACCCTAGTATATCTAACCCCCTATACCTCAGTGTGTGGGTCTCAATCCCCTACACCCTAGTATATCTAACCCCCTATACCTCAGTGTGTGGGTCTCAATCCCCTACACCCTAGTATATCTAATCCCCTATACCCCAGTGTGTGGATCTCAATCCCCTATACCCCAGTGTGTGGGTCTCAATCCCCTATACCCCAGTGTGTGGGTCTCAATCCCCTACACCCCTTTTATATCTAATCTGCTATAGCCACTATTGTGTGGGTCTCAATTCCCCTACACCCTAATATATCAAATACCTACATTCCTAGTGTATGGGTCTCATCTCCTATATCACTACTGACATATACTGTTTGACTTATTAATAAGGTTTCATCAATGTTGGTTGAGATGTAAATAATGACAAGGACTTTGTAAAGGATTTTCGACCTCATTCTTTCTCTCTCCACTGATGTCGCATGGTTCGTTGAGCTCTTCCAACGTTGTTTGTGTTTGATTCAGATCCCAGCATCTGTTCTTTAATTTTCCCATAATTTACTTCATCTGGACGCTTGAATGTTGCACATCACCAATATACAGCACAAAAATCCCCTGGGCAGGTTCAATTTTCGAACTACCACTCTCCAGACTTTCTATTCAGCCACAGAGGCCAGGATCTACATTGCCAACACACCAGTTTTACCCATCTGATAGTAGTTGCCATGACCATACAGGTTCTGCCAACCAAGGGCAGGAGATTCCAGTTTAGATGATCTGCTGAAAGAACTCAGGCAGCATCTGTCATAGCAAATGGACATTTGACATTTCAGACTAAGACCCTCCATCCTACAGAAACAATAGATGGAAAATAAAGAGGTGAGGGGGGAGGGCAAGAGGTATCAAGCGATGGGTGAATTCAGGTAAGTAGATACTGAAAGGATTGCAGCTCTTGTATCTCCAGTATAGACATCCTAACTTGCAGCTGAAACTCCCCTCTTACAAATTAAGGGCTAAAATCCTGCTTGAGGTAACCCTTGAGTTGAATCATTCTGAATGCAGCTGGTGCCGAGAGTTCTGCATTCGAATAATGTGCTTTACATGCTGACTCACTAGCAGTCCTAGAAGGGATTGCCAATAACCACAAAATGTTTAAAATAGCTGGGGTTTTTCCACTGCAGTGAGTTGTTCAGCTAAATGTGCATTGCTGCACTGCAGAACTCAGTTTGTTGTTTCACCATGTAATTCTCTATTTCAATATTCCCTACAGCTACGATTCTACAATATCTTATCCTGCTCCTCTTGATATCCAAGAACAGACAACCCGGCATCCTGGTGGTGAAGAGGCAGGGGTCAGAAAAAGCAGCTGCAGAACTGAATCTCTCTTGCACCACAAATGCTGAGCCCAGCCAAACTGCTTTAGTAACTCACCAGGAGCAGTTCATGCAATGATTTGAGAGAGTGCTAAGCACATCACAACCGACAGTTACATGTAACTGCAAACCCACCTGACCAACTTGCAGATCACTGCAGCCATTTGAAGACCTCTGACATTCAAGGAACTTCATGTGCAGGTTTCCATCATTAATGTTTTGATTTTGAGAGCTTCAAATTCCTGGGTGTAAATATCATCAAAATTTGTCTTTCTCTGAATGTCAGTATACTAAGGTCAAAAATTATAAAAACACTTCTGCTTACTTGGAAGGCTAAGGAAGTTCAGCATGTCCCCAATGGCTATTATCAGTTTTTGTAGACACATCACAGGAAACATCATATTTGGATGTATCGCAGCTTGGTATGGCAACGGCTCTGCCCAAGACCACAAGAAATTGCAGAATTGTGAACATAGCCCAGTCAATCACATAAACCAACCTCACTTCCAGTGACTCACTTCCCACTGCCTCAGGAAATCAGTTAACATAACCAAGGACCACTCCAATCCCATTATCTGTCTACCTTCTGCATCAGCAGAAGATGGCTATGAGTAACCCCAGGTTTGCAACCCTTTCTAAAGTAAGGACATGTTCGGTACAGCATTGTGGGCCGAAGGGCCTGTGTTGTGCTGGAGGTTTTCTGTGTTTCTCGATGCAAACTCCTGAGAACATGAATCACCAGACTCAAAACAACTTCTATCTCAATTAGACTCCTGAACAGACCATTCATATGCTAAAAGACAAACTCTTGATCTCCCCATCTACTTCATCGTGACCCTTGCACTTTATTTGTCTACCTGCAGTGCACTTTCCTTGCAACAGCATGCTATATTTTGCAATCTGTTTTCCTTTTAGTACTTCAATGTAACTGTATGGCATAATTGTCAAGATGGCACACTAAACAAAATCTCTTTATAGTACCTTTGTACATGAAACAATAATAAACCAGTATCAATAGACAACATTATCCTTCACTTTGGGTTAAGGTATACAGTGTGCTGCACTATGGTTCCAAGGGCAATTAGTAGCAATTGCTTTAATTAGCTTAAAGTACTAAGTCAGTGTAATATGGAATAGGAATGCAGGTCAATATGGTCTGCTGTTCCTTTGAAAAGTGCAGTGATACAAAGGATGCAAGCAGTTTTGAGTAGACTGCTTACCCTTTCACCAGATTGATTTCAGGGACAGTAGATTTGTCATGATTTGGAGTGATTAAGCAAACTAAATCTGCACTCTCATGATTACAAGAGCATGAAAGAGGATCTCATGAAATGTTTTTAAAAAATGGTCACATGGCTTAGTAGAGACGTTTTGGAGATGTTCCCCCTGGTTAGGATGTCTAGGACCAGGTGTTATAGTCACAGAATAGGGGCTCAGTGGTCCATTACAAAAATGAGAAAAAATACTTCATCCGGAGGGAAGTAAATTATTGAGAGTGCTTTGGAAGCTCAGTTGGTTAGATTATTTAAGACTAAGGTTGATAAATGTACTTAAAATACGGGAATCAAGTGATATGGGCTTAGTGCAGGAAAGTGATGCGCCAGTTAAAATATTTTTGATGATCTTATTGAATGGAAGAGGCACCAATTGATCTTCTATTTTTTATGTTCTTCTGACTGTCTGGCCACTGACATCACAGTCCCTCTAACAAGTTTAATAGCTTTGCTTGTATTATGGATCTTGGAGTTATGATTGTCCATACAGATTTTGCTTGTTATGATGATAGGTGAGTTTCTGGTTAAACAGAAATGTACAACTCTCCTGGAACTTCTTTTATTTCCAAACATAACAATTTAATTGTATCATGTTGTAATCAGGGCAGGAATAGGCTGACAGTACAGATGACTGAGTGGCTGAGGAGTAGGTGGTGGGGGCAGTGTTTCAGATATCTGGATCATTGGGATCTCTTCTAGGAAAGGCATGACCTGAATGTTCTGGCTCCATTTTTAAATCAAATCCTTAGAAAGAGGTGACACAGGATCACAGGATATAGAATCTTTGTGTGTAGAGTTAAGAAACTGCAAGGGTAAAAAGACCCTGATGGGAAGTACACACAGATCCTCAAACAGTATCTTGGATGTGGGAAATAGAAAAGGCATTTAATAAGGGCAATGTTGTGATAGTGTTGAGGGATTTCAATATGCAGGTAGATTGGGGAAAAACAGGTTGATGTTGGATCCCAAGAGAGGGAAATTATAGAATAGCTATGAAACGGCTTTTTAGAGCAACTTATGGTTGAGCTCATTAGGGAAAGGTAATTCTAGATTTGGTGTTATGTAATGAACTGGATTTAATTGGGAAGCTTAAGGTAAAGGAACACTTAGAAGACAGTGATCACAGTACATGGAGGTTAGAAAAATAAAGGGCTATATGCTAGGGAAATTCTAGGCAGTTTCTAGAGTTGGTTATATGGTTGGTACAACATTGTGGGCCAAAAGGCCTGTAATGTGCTGTAGATTTCTATGTTCTATGTTCTACATATGTTAGAATTCACCCTGCAGTTTGAGAGGGAGAAGCTAAAGTCAGATGTATCAGTATTAGAGTGGAGTAAAGGGAATTAGAGGCATAAACAAGAGAGTAATGGGCCAAAGTTTATTGGAAGGGGATACTAGCAGGTAAGATGGCAGAACAGCAATGGCTGGAGATTCTGGGAACAATTTGGAAGGCACAGGATAGATACATCCTAAATAGGAAGACATATTCTAAAGGGAGAATGAGGTAACTGTGGGTGATAAAGAAAGTCTACCATGGAAAGAAGATAGGCTGACTGCCAGGAGGCAAAGATTCAGAATAAAGGGGCCTATTCTAGTTGGCTGCCAGTGACTAGTGGTGTTCACAGGGGTTGCTACTGGGACTGTTTTTCATGGCATATGTCAATGATTTGCATGACGGAATTCATGGCTTTGTGGCCAAGTTTGTAGATGATACAACGATAGGTGGAGGGGCAGGTAGTGTTGAAGAAACAAGGAGGCTACAGAAGGGGACAACTTGGAAGATTGGGCAAAGAAGTGGCAAATGGAAGTGTAATGGTCATGCACTTTAAGAGAAGGAATAAAAGAGTAGACTATTTTCTAAATTGGGAGAAAATTCAAAAATCAGAGGTGCAAAGGAGCTTGGGAGTCCTTGTAAGCAACATACACGAAATGCTGGAGGAACTCAGGAGGCCAGGCAGCCTCTGTGGAAAAGAGTACAATCGATGTTTCAGGTCGAAACTCTTCATCAAGACTCTACCTGGCCTGCTGAGTTCCTCCAGCATTTTGTGTATGTTGCTTGAACTTGCAGCCCCTGCAGATCTTCTCATGTTTGTGACTGACTATTGAAAGGCCTAGATTGAGTATACAGAATGTGGAGAAGATGTTTCCTATATTGGATGAGTCTAGAACCAGAGGGCGCAACCTCAGAACAGAGGGACATCCACTTAGAACAGAGAGAAGAAGGTATTTCTTTGGCCAGAAGGTGATGAATTTCTGGAATTCTTTGCAACGGACAGTTGTGGAGGCCAAGTCACTGAGCATTTAAAGCAGAGGTTGTCAGATTCTTGGTTAGTCAGGGCGTCAAATGTTATAGGAAGGAGGCAGGAGAATGGGATTGAGAGGGATAATAAATCAGCCATGATGGAATGGCAGAGCAGACTCAATGGGCTAAGTAGCCTAATTCTTTTTTGACGTCTTAAAGTCTAATTGGCCAGAATCGGTTTTTTACCTAAAGACTGACTGGAGCTGCAATCATCAATTTATTATGAGTGAGCTTTGAGGAACTGGCTGATATGGTAATAAAGTAGGTGAAAGTGGGTGACGTCTAAAACCACAGAGTCTACTGAACATCACTGTTTTTTTTTAGATCCCATATATCTCTTTTCAACGATTTCAACACAGAGACACACATGTTCCTATCAGTCTGTGTCAGGCTGAGATTTTCAGAGGTGGAGTTCTCTATTTATCCAGAAACCCAGTCACAGTTTGTGATTGTACTGTCATCACATGGAGCAGTATGATTGCCCATGTACTGAGTGCACATGTCAGAGGAATGACAGTTGATTATGTTAGTCCTTACGTGAAGCTGATATGATTTGTGACCCGCCAAACCGGGCAGCTTCAATGCACCTACTGTGTTATGTAAACTACATGCAGGAAACAGAGCTGAAAGGAGGAAGCTATCCTTGGGTACAGGCAACAGCCCGATGCCTGTACTAGCGTTTACTGACTATATAGGGGCTGAGTTGACCCTGGGGAACTGTGGCTTAGAACCTTTCTCAATACAGTCAGTGAAATGTGAGGTGATCAATCCAGTCCGTTCTTTGTTTCATATAGTTCTAATTATTCAGCCCCTGTAACTGTTTTCCATACAGATAGTTGAAGAAGATGCTTGACATATTTGCATTCATCGATCAAGATATTGATTACAGGAGTTGGGATGTCATGTTACAGGTGTACATTGGTAAGGCCACATTTGGAGTAATGCCTACATTTCTAGTACCCTTGCTATTAGAAGGATGTCATTGAACTGGAAGGGGTGTAAAAAAATAAGGTTTACAAGATGTTACCATAAGACCATAACACAAAGGAGCAGAAGTCGGCCATTCGGCCTATAGAGTCTGCTCCACCATTTTATCATGAGCTGATCCAATCTCCCCTTTAGTCCCATTCCCCCGCCTTCTCACCATAACCTTTGATGTCCTGACTACTCAGATACCTATCAATCTCTGCCTTAAATACACCCAATGACTTGGCCTCCACTGCCGCCCGTGGCAACAAATTCCATAGATTCACCTCCCTCTGGCTAAAATTTTTTTTTCGCATCTCTGTTCTGAATGGGCGTCCTGCAATCCACAGGTCATGTCCTCTCGTATTAGACTCCCCACCATGGGAAACAACTTTGCCACATCCATTCTGTCCATGCCTTTCAACATTTGAGATGTTTCTATGAGCTGTCCCCTCATTCTTCTAAACTCCAAGGAGTACAGTCCAAGAGCGGTCAAATGTTCCTCATATGTTAACTCTCTCATTCCTGGAATCATTTTAGTGAATCTTCTCTAAACCCTCTCCAATGTCAGTACATCCTTTCTTAAATAAGGAGCCCAAAACTGCACATAGTATTCCAAGTGAGGTCTTACCAGTGCCTTATAGAGCCTCAACATCACATCCCTGCTCCTATACTCTATTCCTCTAGAAATGAATGCCGACATTGCATTCGCCTTCTTCACCACTGACTCAACCTGGAGGTTAATCTTAAGGGTATCCTGCACGAGGACTCCCAAGTCCCGTTGCATCTCAGAACTTTGAATTCTCTCCCCATTTAAATAATAGTCTGCCCGTTTATTTCTTCTACCATAAGTGCATGACTATACACTTTCTGACATTGTATTTCATTTGCCGCTTCTTTGCCCATTCTCCCAATCTATCCAAGTCTCTCTGCAGACTCTCTGTTTCCTCAGCAGTACTGTCCCCTCCACCTATCTTTGTATCATCAGCGAACTTAGCCACAAAGCCATCTGTTCCATAATCCAAATCGTTGGTATACAATGTAAAAAGAAGCAGCCCCAACACTTACCCCTGTGGAACACCACTGGTAACCAGCAGCCAACCAGAATGGTTACCAGGACTGGAGAGTTTGAATTATAAGCAGAAGCTAGATAGGCCAACATTTCTTTTCCCCTGGAGTAGAGAAGGCTGAGAGGTTATAGAGTTTTATAAAATCAAGAGCAGCATAGTAAAGGTAAATAGTCACCATCTTTTCCTCGGGGTAGCGGAGTGAGAAACTAAAGAGCATAACAGGGGAGAGATTTAAAAATGCAGGTTTTTCCACTCAGATGGTGGTAAGGATATGGTACGAGCTGCCAGAGGCTGGTACATATGTGATATTTCAAAGTTCACAGTAAAATCTATTATCAGAACACATACGTGTGACTACATACAACCCTGTGGACATACTTAGCAAACCTATGGAACAGGCATTTGGACAGCTTCATGGGTAGGAACGGTTCAGAGGAAAATGGGCTAGCTGAATCAGGCAACTTGGCAACTAGCTCAGATAGGCTGATGGCCCATTTCAATACTATTTAACTCTATGACTCCATGTGTCTTTGTCTGAGCTGCTCCTTCCACACAGTGCTCCGCCAGAGACAGTGGCTCTAATTAACCTGTTGACAAACTGCTTCCTTCCTTTAGAATTCAAGGGCTAGGCAGATTAGCTTTTGCAGTTCTGGCTCAAGGTGGCTTCACCATGAGCAGTAGCAATCCTGGGATACCTGACTGACATGCCACAGCAAAATTTGTCACCCTTGGGGAACAATAGCTGGGGATCTCAGGAACATTGGATGGAAGACTGATTTCCCTGTGAACCCTGAGGTCCAGAGCTAAGATGTCAGTGATGTCAGCAAAGGTCTGCATTTTCCTTGCAGGACTCGTGCATTGTGTGGCTTCTGCTTGAATTGCATTGGGAGCTGTAATGGTCATTAGATGCTGGGTCTGCAAGTTGTGACTTAGAGTACATCCAAGTTTCACAGGACGGGCTCCAGGAACAGCCAGAAATCTGCACAGTTCACACATGCTCTCAGTCAGGCTTGACAATGCTTATCCTTGCAACACCGTCCTCCTCCTATTGCTCATCCAGTCTACAAATGAGTCCCTGGAACAGAACTCTTGCCATCTTGTCCCCAGCAGAATCACAAATAAGGTACCTATGTCACTGCCCTCTAATCACCTTTGGCAGATCTGACTCTGAACCACCCACCAAAGTGCAGCATGTCAGCATCCTGTCTGCTGGTTGCAAGTTTCAAATAACAGGAGTAACCTTAGTGCAATATTGCATCATTTCTCCAACAAGCTTCCCTCTGCAGTGGTATAAAGTTCCAGGGAGAGGGAAACTCTTTAGACTTGATTGTCTCTGTGGTGAACTATGTGCCTGTTGGGACACGCCCCCTGCTGACTGCTCCTGTGGCTCCTCCCACAGGCCCCTGTATAAAGGAGATCTGAGGCCTGACGCTCGGCCTCAGTCTCCAGGACATTGTATGATAGACACTCACTCCTGGTTAATGTCATGCATAATCGTCTCTCTGGGTCTGGAATAGTTTTTGCACAGTTAATCAAAGTAGCAAGAACTGCTCTACGTTGGCAGGTGTGATGGTGGCTGTTCTTGTTGAGTCTGTGTGAGTGGGTTTCCGATAGATGCGAGGTGTGATGGTGGCTGTTCTTGTTGAGGTATAAGTCCGTATGGGTGGGTTTCCGATAGATGCCATGCCCAAAGCTACTGTCCAGAATCTGTCTATCACAGAATATCCAGGAAGGAGAGGTGCCTGGTGAAGGAAGCCAGTAAAATAAAACTAGAGGAAAAGAATCCTAACAAAGATGAAGGGTTCGCACTAAGTAAGAATTGAAATTCGTTTGTAAACAAGGTGGGACAGCAGAACCCTGATTGGATGAGGACCAACCAATCAGAAGGGACAGACGATGGGGGTATAAATACCACCAGACTAGACATGCCCAGGCATCATCCTGATGAAGATGGCAGAGTTTGTCACCGTAACATTGATTAAAATTGATACCAGTACCCAGCTGAAAGCCTGAGGAGAGTTTAATTGTGATAAATGCACTAGATGCTTTTTCAAAGATTAGTTTACTTGGAGGTTTGAAGCGAATTAATGAAGTTGATCTACGATTGATAAACATCTATGAGAGGGATGTGTGGAACTCCTATTCCTGCCATTCCTGTTTTCTATAATTTGTTGGAAGTTTCAAAATGCTATGATTTTTGTACCAGGTCCTTTTGTCATCTCAGGCACATGGGATAGGTAAGGACAGTTTTTCAGGCAGTACTTACCCAGGAGTTTGTGTATGTGTTGTACTTCATGTTTATCCTGAGGATTTCATTCAGATACTTCTGTCTCCTCCTACTGAGAACTTGCCATGACTGAGCTCAGAGAAATAGCTTGCTTCGGGAGACTGAAGTTTGGCCTTTGCAAGAGGATTTCACCATTGTGATACTTCACACATGGGTAATCAAATAATTTTGGATTTTCTGCTGAAATTGTGCATTTTTTGCAGGTTAGCTTTTTCATTCCAATAAATTGCACTTTTTCTACCTTATCTGTTCATGTAAAATTGCAATCCTTTCCAATGATACAACATATAAACAGAGTAATGGAATGAATGCTGAGGTTCTCCATTGGTCGGGCTCGACCATGGATATTGTGTCCTGGCTGCTAATGTGATACTGAAGGTGGTACACAAGCCAGGGCAATACTATATAGAGAGCAAGCTGTTGCCCACGCAGCCGGCTCCCCCTCTCCATGCAGCTGATGAATCCAAAGATCTGGCAGAGGCTGATACAGTTTAGCACCAGTGGCATCGCAGGAGTTGCCAGTCAGCATTGAACTCAACATTGGACTGCCTTAGGGACTCCAGCTTCAGAGCTTTTCCTTGGAATTTACTCCCAGAGCCTTCCCATAAGTGGGTATAGCCACAAGGCAGTGGAGGTTTGAGACGAAGGTCTTCCTTTTAGATGAGCTTCCAGCCATATCTGATGAGCTCCATCTGGCCAAAGCAACTGGTTTTAAGGTTCCAGGAACCTGCCTTTGCTCTTTCTCCTGTCAGTAGAAGTGATTCTGCTGGGCTTAGTAGTTAAGCCACACATGACGGCCAGGGGCTTTTCTTGGTTGTCAGAGGCTTTTTGAGACACGTGTCATTGGGAGCATCTAATAGGTAGTGGGAGTTTATCCCTACTACCTCCCCTAGCTATGACAACCTTAAGGAATCAATGCATTATATGGAGTCCTATTACTCTGATAATTTTAGGG